>NC_071624.1:4285924-4593310 GCF_014839835.1 Dryobates pubescens | reverse complement strand
GCATATAAGAAAAGAAAGAAAAGCTTCTGAAAAATGCATATTGCATGTACAAAGCTTTATTCAAGTATTTTTTGAGGGAATGGCACTGACTACAATGAAAGACCTCTAATATTTTAGAACTAGTAAAGCTCATTTTCAGGAGTCTTGTCTATATTCACAGACTGGAAGGGCCATTTGAGCTTTCCTACATTGATAACCTGCCATTGGCTTCTCAGATTTGAATGAAGCTGAAACTCAACAAGAAGATCAAGCAAGTGAAAATACCCTCTGCATCTGCACTACAGACTGCCAGTACTGGTTAGACATAAGGAAGATGTTCTGCACAATGAAAGTAGTAAAATACTGGGACAGGCTGCCCAGGGATAGGATTGAGGCCTTGTCCCTAGAGACATTCAAGATCAAGATGTAGACCTGAGCAGCCTGATCTAGTTAGATGTGTCCCAGCTCACTGGAGGGGGATTTGACAAGATGCCCTCTGAAGGTCCCTTCCAACCCAGTGCAATCTGTGAATCTGTGAATTTTAACAAACCAATACCAAGCACTAATAGCCTCAATCATGTACTACTTAGCAGCTTAAAATTTAAGTGCTTTTAAAAGGTTATGAGCAAGTTAGGTCTTAGCAGAAATTTGGTTTATTCACTTACACAGAAAATAAAAGAGACAGTATCTAAAGAAAAACTCTGGCTTTCAGTGTGTATTTCTGGAAGAAATTCTTTCTTATTCAGCCTGACCTGGCAGTTTGTACCTCCAGACACTTGTACAGTGATCCCTCTGTCTCTCAAATGACTGATGCGCATGCATTTCTCCACCTTTCCTATTAAAACTGGGTTTCTTTCCACAGACACCTGTGTAAGTGTGCACCAGTAGGCTCCCAGGGCATCCAAGCCACCTAGGGGGATCCCTAGCATGAAAAAGGTCAAAAGCTGATCCCACCAATAAGTGCTTTGCTATAGGACCTCAATTTAATAAGAGATACCTGCAGCATATGCTGTCCTAACACAGCTTATCAAATCCTCTCCTGTGGAATCTCAAGTCACACAGCAATCTGACCACTGCCCTTTGGCCAGGTCCCAGCTCCTACTTCCCTGCCCCAGCTCCCAGAGAGGAGCTGTGCCCCCAAAGTAGGACGAGCTTTATGCAAAGCCTGGGGACTACTTTGTGTCTGTATTGCCCCCTGCTTGAACAGGTCAGCCATTGCTAGTCCCAAAGACAGAAGCACTTGGGAATTTTTTCTTGTGACAAAATTACTGCTATGAACTGCAGGGTGCTAACACAGCTGAAAGCTTTCCTTTACCAAAAGGCCTCATTTGCACAGAGTAATTGTACAGTATGTAATTAAAACTTGGCAAGTGTAACTGGCCCATGAATAGCACCCATCCAGGTCACCCTGATTCATCAGCCTCTGTGCGGACTGCTCTGCTCAGGTATCCCCTCTTACAGTCCTGGCTCCATCCCCAGCACAGCAGTTGTGTGCACGCACTTCTAGGAAATGCTGGCAACTCCACCAACTGGTGAGGAGTTCCAAGAGGATGAGTTATTATTTGGGAGATGTCTTGCAGCATTTCTCTCTCATCCCAGCATCACACATGAATCTGGCCTAAGGGGCTCATGGCACGGCAAGCCCGTGTTAGGGCTGGTCCTAATGCAGTGTAACCACTTCCTGTTGCATGGTCACCTTCAACATCTGAAAAGGCTCACTCCTAAGCTCACAAGCTAGGCAGGTAACTGTCAGGCAGATGATTTGCCCTGGCAGGACATGTTTTCAAGTCTGACTAATCTGAGATGGCTTAATTTTCCTGTTTCCACAGCCTTCCTACCTGTACAAGGAACAGGAATGACATTCACCTGCAAGGGACACAAGACACAAAGTTTCTCTGATGTCAATATCTAAAAGCTGTTCTGTATCTTAATGTATCACTCCAAGTGCTGTTGGTTACCCATTCACGATTTAATTAAACTGAGCACAAATTCTCTTTCTTGTATAATTAGTGTTCTTTTCTCTGTGACAAGCAGCACTTAACTGGATAAATTGTTCAGCAATCCAGGTGCTACACGCTTACCATCAGGAGGGAAAAAAAAACCCACCAACAAACGCAGCCTGATTTGTCAGTTCAAGGTAAAATGACTTTCTTTGTATTGCTACAGGAGAAAGGTGTATCTCCCTGTGAAAAGAACTGGAAACTGCTCTTGAGAAAGTCCAAGCTAATTAAGAGTTGATGAACTGTTACTTCTCACCTAAGTGAGAGAACACCATTACAGTTGACTCATTTGTGGCTGGTTCTCAGAAAGTTCTACTAGATTTCACACACTGAGAAAAAAAAATTCTACACTATCTAGGGAAAATTAATTAGCAAATAATTGTTAATTAAGTTGTCTGTGATGAACATCTGACCTGGCAGAGAATTTAAATGCCCATGTTGCAGCATTAGAAGGCCCTAAGAAGTGGGCTTTGTCAAGAGGGATGTATGGAAACTTGTGCTAACTGCCCTGGTCCTCAGCACAATCTTGGCTTGCACCACATGCACTTAGCACAGGTACCTCCAATTAACACTGCAGCTTCTCCTTAATGCTCCCTGCCCACTAACATCCAACCTTTAAATGCATTTGGACATGTGTCATAGATTAAGGATATGCAGGGCCTTAGGATAAAACAACTTGCTGAACCACACAGTTCAGGCATCTGTCCATGATTTCAGGCAAAAGCAATTATTTATTGTAGTGGAAGCACCCCATTATCTGTAGGTGGGTGGGGACCTTTAGGTAACTTGTGTGGCTGGAAACTTCTAACAATTCAGCTACCACATTATTTCTGTAAGAAGCTAAAAATAACCATCCAGTGGGTGCATCTGGATTTATTAACTCTCACTTGGTCCACCAATACTGAGCCTTCCCTGGCTCCCAATGGATGACTGGAGTGATTAGTTCTGGCACAGTATGAGCAGATGGAAGCAGCTTCATAGAGGTCACATCCTGGACAACCCCCCAAAGGCCCCTGAGCTCTGCTGATGCTGTATTCTCCAGGCCAACAGCAAGAAGCTCAACCTATGTTTGTGCATGGAAGCATGTGGCTTTGTTAGCCTCAAGAATGGCAGGGAGAGAGTGAAAGAGCTCATGAGGAGCCAGCACTGTAGCTACAAAGCCCTTCTGGCTCCTGGACTCACCACTGCACTCCCATCCCTGAGAGCAGGTACACAAAGAGGTGAGGTGGCTCTGCAGAGGACCAGCTTCCCTCTGAAACAACCTGCTGTTTTCCACTCTGAGCCACAAAAACACAGTTCTGTATTTTCTAGACCCGTGCTGAAAAGCCACAAATGTTCTCAGCTTCCTCAGACATTTTACAATGGAGCTGTACTAGCCAGAGATACCTTGCTGCAAGTCACCTGCTAAATCTATGGCTAGGCTTCTCACTTTCAAAAAGTTTTCTCAAAGAGCCATTGAAGAGACAAGTCCTTCCTCACCACTGCCAGCTAAGGTCTTCACAACACTATGAAGCCCAGCAGGTGATTTTCTAACACCAATAATTCAGAGAAATCAAGCTCAATTTTCCCAGGGCCAATGAAAAGCACAGGTCCTCAGTCAGGACCGTTCCTACACGAAACATCACCTTTTGCACTCCTGCTGTGAAAGTATTCAAAAGAAAAAAAAATAGGGAAATAGGACTTCCCCCTGCACCCCCCTTAATATTATTGCCTCTCATTTCCAGGCTCTGAAACAAAAAACCTGTTCAGATGAAATTTCTCATTTGGCAGAGGCCAGGTCTGAAAAACTTCTGCTTCAAATACAAGAATGTCAGAAAGTTATAAGCAAAGAAACTAAAAGTTTTTACGATCCAGACAATTCTGCAACCTTGGCTGCTGATTCTCCTGCTGCTGTGGTGACAAAAACTTCTCAGGGAATAAGGTTTTCAACCAGAATCTATAATCTCTGTATTCAAGAGACTGTAAATCCCCACCCATTCCCCCACTTCACAGCTTCCCAGTGTTCGCAGCTCATATTTTCACAGTTTCCACATTTTCACAACTCTGGATTCAAATTGGGAAGCTGTGAACAGCAAAGTGGGGACCAGCAGTTTCCCTCTGAAGATGGAAAGTTGTGAGTTCTTCCTTCCTCACCCCCTACCAGCAACAAGTATTTTATCCAAGCTTTTTGATACCATTTGATCACTCAACATCTGGAACACGCTGAGGTTTCTTCAGCTAATATAATGATGGAATGGGAATGGATATAGGGGGAAGTGAAGAAGTCACTGAAAGAAGAACATTCAAATGCTCTTTGGGCATGTAGCAGATCAAGTTTTTTTTGAAACCTACCAGATTTTAGAGGCATACTAGAAGATATATGAGAATTGGAGAAAGACAACTGAATTATTTTAAATCTGAATATTATTAAAGCCTTAAGCAGAAAACTGCAGTATAAAAAGCCTTAGCATAACTGGAAAGAGTAGTACCAGACTGGTAGGGAGAAAAACACATTGCTCAGTTGATGCCATTAATTACAAAATCAGATTTTAAGAATAAATCTGTTCCTGAAGGCATGTTTAGCATTGTATGATTTGATTCTGTGAAGGCTCTGGGCAACAACCTCTACCTCCATCTGCAAGTCAGTCATAAGCAGAGGGGAAAGGCATCAGGGTGCAGGGCTCCAGCAGGAAGAAAGCCCATGGCAAGAGACACTTCCAATGCTTCACTTGCCCTTGAAGCAGCAGAAGTAACGCTGAGAGATCTTTCCTGCCTCCACCTTCTAGTGTCAAGCACTTCTCTACTTCTTTCTTTCTTAGTACAAGAGCAGACTGCTCCGCTCCAGGACAGCAAAATTGCATTTTGCCTATGCTTCCTAAAAGCCTTGTGTAGTCCCTGCAGAAACTCCTTTGTGCTACAACAGTGCTCCACAGCTAGAGAAGTGGCATTCTTCAGCAATGGGGCAAGATAAAATCTCTCCTGCTGGTTGGACAGCCTTGCATGGTGAGCTGGGTTTATGGTCTGAAGTCCTTGCAGCTCATCCATAAACTGCCAGGACAGCTGGAGATGGGAGCAAATATGTGAGGAGGATGAAGTATCAAATGCTATATTCAATTTCTCAGGTTTGCAAGCACACGAGTCTGTGGTGGAATTCACAAAGGGCTGGGGCCATGGAGCATCTCTGCAGCTGTGGTGGGAGGCCCAGTGAAATGCCTTTAACGTTAACGCTCATATTGTGTTTCAAGAAGACTGGACTAAGAAGAGGAGAGAAAAACAAACTGTCTCTGCAGTGTCCTGAACATCAGTAAAAGTAGGGGAAGAAATAGCATGGGGATGTCTGCTAGAGCAGAGCTCCCTCTTGGTGCCAGCCCTGCTAGTCTGAGGCATAGTATTTTAAATGGGCTGACCTCACAGGATCACAGAATCACCAAGGTTGGAAGAGACCTCAAAGATCATCAAGTCTAACCTGTCACCACAGGCCTCATGACTAAACCATGGCACCAAGTGCCATATCCAATCCCCTCTTGAACACCTCCAGGGATGGGGACTCCACCACCTCCCTTGGCAGCCCATTCCAATAGCGAATGACAGTGAAGAACTTTCTCCTCACCTCCCTGCTCTCTCTAACACATCTGTGGTCTTATCCCCACAGGGCCAACTTTTAATGGAAGCTGGGTTAGCAAAGCACCCTCATTGGCAAACAACTCTCTCAGCAAAGAACTTTCTCCTCACCTTGAGCCTAAACTTCCCCTGGAGCAGCTTGAGACTGTGTCCCCTTGTTCTGGGGCTGATTGCTTGGGAGAAGAGACCAATCCCCTCCTGGCTACAACCACCCTTCAGGTAATTGTAGACAGCAATAAGGTCACCCCTGAGCCTCCTCTTCTCCAGGCTAAACAACCCCAGCTTCCTCAGCCTCTCCTTATAGGGTTTGTGCTCAAGGCCTCTCCCCAGCCTTGTTGCTCTTCTCTGGACACGTTCAAGTGTCTCAATGTCCTTAAATTGAGGGGCCCAGAACTGGGCACAGTACTCAAGGTGTGGCCTAACCAGTGCTGAGTACAGGGGCACAATGACTTCTCTGCTCCTGCTGGCCACACTATTCTTGATGCATGCCAGGACGCCATTGGCCTTCTTGGCCACCTGGGCACACTGCTGGCTCATGTTCAGCCAGCTGTCAATCAGCACCCCCAGGTCCCTTTCTGTTTGGCAGCTCTCCTCCACTGCTGCACATCCTAAAACCATTTTACTTCTCCAGTTGAGTTTTTTAATGCTGCTCTTGCAGTCAAACTACTATCAGAAGATAATAATTCAGCAACGGATTTAAGCTGCTAAAATCCACATCTAATGCATTCATGTCTATTTTATTCACTTCAGCAAGTATGATGATATTTTATTTATAAAATGGTTATTACTCATGATTAATTTAAGATCTATTCATGGCTGTGCTGAAGAGCTGCTATCAATATGACAGCAGTGATATGCTCTGGTTTCTACCTTAGCTGGGTCCTGCCAATGGAAACAAGCATGGTGAGACCAAGTAGCTTAGTTGCCATGTGCAAATAGCCCTGCATACTGCAATCCTGATGGCATGTTCCTTGGCAGATACCTCTCTCCTCACAGTTTCATAGCTGCTCTTACGTAGCTGTTTCCTCAGTCCTGACCCATCTGGAGAAGGCAGTCCCTTCCTGTGTATTCGCTCTCCTCTGCAACTTCTGTGCTCTCTTACACATCACCCCTGTTTGGTGGCTGCAACTTAAGAGGCATCATGAGAAATCAAGACCCAGATGACAAAAAAGTCCTACGAAATGGGGATAAAATTAGCTTCTACATAGAAGCCAAAGGATCAACAGTGAGAACAAATGTGCCAGGGTGTAAGAATAATGATGCTTTCAGGTACAACTTCTGAACATTTAGGATCCTCTCCAAAGATCCACTTTGCCTTTAAAGGGGGGCCAAATACTTTTATCTGAGAACACTGCAGGAACACAGGACCGAAGAGATGTCGTGGGTCAATGGGACACGTGCCGGCTATGCGATACAATCACCTGATTCGGTCCTCCTCCAGGCCTCCTCCGTGCCTAGCACAAAAACACTTTGAGACTTTGCTCTCCCTGCTCCTACTGAAAGGCTGGTCCAGAACATATCCTCAGATGGGTTGACTCATTTTCTTAATTTCTGGATTGAAGGTCATTCTTGATTCCCCTGGTCTTTGTCAGTGTGGCCCTATAGTTTCAGTAGTTGTTTTTGTTTGGGGTGTTCAGTCTCTCGGGTATTTATACAAAAAATCCTGTGTTTTCTCAGCATCCATGATGCCTTGTGACACAAGGAAAGACACTCTCCCCTCTTCACACCTGACAGACTCACCAGCATTCTTGATCATTCCACTCTTATCTTCACCTTTTCTGGTTGGCATTAACTTTTCCTAACTGTGGGTGGTCAGAACTACAAACATCTCTTCTTCACTAGCAATAACACTCTGAATACTGCAAGGACTACACTTACTTCTTTAAGGAATGCATCACATTAGCATTTCACAGACTTTCTGCCACCAACTGGTACATCCCCAACTCTCCTCTTTGCTACTTCTCACCAATTAGTCCCCAGCTGTATGCTTCACTCGGGAATAATGAATTTCACCCTGTTTCTATTATTTTGGTTGTCATGGTTATCCACTGTTCTCTTCAATAATGGCAACTTTTCCCAACAATGTGTCATCAATTAATTTCAAGAAGACCTTTCTTTTCCTTTGTGTTGGTCTTTAATGGGGCTCTTAACTAGGTTGAGGCTCTAGGCCTGTCTTTGAGAACCACAACTGGGACCTCCCCTCCAGCCCAGGAGCTGCTCTTTCAGCACAGCATAACATTCCCTTCAGCAAGTCCTTCGCCTGATAATTCCTTTACTAATTTCCATCTTCTTCAGCTTAATTAACTACTCAAGGCACAGATGCAAATGCCTTTGAAATCTCCTGAGATGAGCTGATAGAACAGGCATACCATGAACAACTGTGGAAGCACATAGCAATATAGGATTTGATCTCATCTCTGCAAGAGCTGGCTTTGGGTAAAAGCAAAAGACAGCCTACCTCAAACTGGTTTTAGACTGGGGCATAAGTCAGATTGTTACTTTTGCTAGAGGGAAAAAAAAGGAAAAGAGAAGGGGGAGAAAGAAGGGGGAGAAAGAAGGGGGAGAAAGAAGGGGGAGAAAGAAGGGGGAGAAAGAAGGGGGAGAAAGAAGGGGGAGAAAGAAGGGGGAGAAAGAAGGGGGAGAAAGAAGGGGGAGAAAGAAGGGGGAGAAAGAAGGGGGAGAAAGAAGGGGGAGAAAGAAGGGGGAGAAAGAAGGGGGAGAAAGAAGGGGGAGAAAGAAGGGGGAGAAAGAAGGGGGAGAAAGAAGGGGGAGAAAGAAGGGGGAGAAAGAAGGGGGAGAAAGAAGGGGGAGAAAGAAGGGGGAGAAAGAAGGGGGAGAAAGAAGGGGGAGAAAGAAGGGGGAGAAAGAAGGGGGAGAAAGAAGGGGGAGAAAGAAGGGGGAGAAAGAAGGGGGAGAAAGAAGGGGGAGAAAGAAGGGGGAGAAAGAAGGGGGAGAAAGAAGGGGGAGAAAGAAGGGGGAGAAAGAAGGGGGAGAAAGAAGCTTTGTCAGAAAAAAAAGCAGTGGCAAGTCTGAATGTCATGAGCACAACCATCAAGACCCTCCCCAGCCTCGGCAGCAGCCCTCTCCAAAACACAGCTAGTGAAGAAACCACTTTAGACTTTTATGATCATGATGAACTTTGTGCTACTTTCCTAAAGTCTCTTGGAAACAGATTTATGCAAATCTTCAGATATCCCTGAATTCAAGTTCATACAACAACTTTGCAAAGACAAGACTCACTTGGGGCTGGGGGGTCAAGAAAACTAAACAGTCTGTATGGCTAGTAGGGCATCTAAGCTACGCCTGTGTGTACACTGCAGCAGTAACAGCAGCCAGTATCCACAGGCCACAGTGTGTGAACCTGCTGCAGTATTCTCTTTTGCCTGGTGGAAAAGTAGCAAGGTGGAAGCAGGAGCAAGTGGCACATACTTGCTTGGAAAGTGACTCTGGGCACCACACAACACTCTTGCAGACTCCAGGATATTACATACCATGAAAAGTAATGCAGCTGACATCCAAACCATTTGCCTGGGTAGGTCCTCTATTGTTTAGGCTTGGAATTCCCATGTTAGGAAGCTTGCTCGAAGTGCAGCCCCCAGGGCAGGAGGAGTGCCCGGATGCTATGTGTGGGGCTGTACTCCAAAGGATGGAATTATTAAGGTGTGCCAAGGTTTGTGTGTGCAGCACCACAGTTAAATGACTCCTAGTGGTACATGCAGGCAGCTGGCCTCTTGCTCCTGCATGGCTGGAGGTGTTCAGAAGTTGTACGTGACTGTGACAATGTGTCTGCGTAGGAGACGGAAAGACAAGCTGCATGTAGTCTAGATTTTTCACATGGTTTTCTCAATCCATCCCTATAAACCCTATTCCCTGTAACTCTCTCAAAACCTCTTTTTTTTTTTTTTTAAACTTTTATTTTTATTTTAAATTGAAGCCTGCCATTCAAAATGGTGCAACGAGCCACAGACACAGGTAGCTTCTCTGGATGTTCTGAATGCTTAGATACAAGGCTACAGTGAGTCATACCACAGCAATACAGCTGGAGCTACAGTCAAGTGTGCAACCCTACAGACAAGGCAACACTGTGTACCAGAAACAGGACAAGGGAGCATCTTACCCCTCAAAAGCTACACCACTACAAGGTTTCCTGGCCAAGCCTCAATGTTTAATAATCACTGCTGATCACCAGCTTCCATGGACTTGTCAGACCCTTTTTGAGCTTAGGCATGTAATTACAATGAGGCTCTTGCAATCAGCCCCATGTTTATTTATATTTTTTTGGGAAAAATACTTCTTTCCACTGGTTTTAAATCTCTACAGTACAACAGCCATAAACCTTCTCATGCAAGGAATACAGTATACACACTCCTCATTTACCATCTCTCATACTTCCATGTCTTTGCTAAGTTGGAGAGCCTTATCTATAAAAAGCAACCGTGTTCTTTCACTTGCTTTGCCATTATCTTTTCCCTCCTCAGCACTGGCTCCTTTTGCCAGTGTATCAAGCTGAGAAGACTTTTGTGTCTGAGGTCCTCTGCTCCACGCTGTGGAGCCCTGTGCTCCAGCCTGCCTGGTGGAGAACAGAGCTCTGCTGTGAGGTCCTGCTGTGCGGAAACCTGCCGTGGGCTGAAAGCCCCTGCAGATGGGATTTGGTCTGTTTGCATCCAGGGTGGGATAAGCAAATACAAGCGATGTGAATCATAAAATTATTTTCACCATGTGTGTTCCTGGGATCTGAGCTGGCAAGCAATGTTAATTACAGCCCCTTCTAAATATATCTGTGCTACAATTACAGACTTGCAGCAAATGATGAACTGCAAGTATTGCCCCAGCAGGCTCTTCCCAAACAGACCTCTGAGATAACGACTGGGAAGGCACGTGGGTGGGACTCTTCAAACGGGAGCCAAGTCTGATCTGGGGGCTTAGTCCTCACTTAAGGAAGAAAAGGCACCTCCCTCTTTAGCACAAGCTGAACTGTTCCTTAGTGCTGCTCACCTCTCTCTATGGCTGGTAGTAGAAGCTGAAATAACTAAGCTAGAGTAGGCTGAACTTTTGGATAAATGAAATCTTGTGAGACTAATTCCAGTCTCTTTGTTTCTTTTTCTTTTAAGAAACCTGCATTTATAGGCAAACCAACAAGCATCATGGGTATCACTGACAAGAACAGAAAGAAAAGCAGTTGCTAATACTGCCTGTTTTTTTCCAGGTTTCTTCAGTAAGACCTGAAGGGCTTGATTTCTCTAACAGTAAAATAAACTCAGAACTGAGGGTAGCAGGCAGTTTTAAAAGGTGCAATACACAGCCTGGATAAGTGCACATACCTACACCAGAGGTATTTTTTGCTCCTGAAGTGTTCCTTTCCTCCAGATCAAATAAACAGCTGGTTATGCAGAAATGTGCCCTCTCAACTGCAGATAAAAGGGAGATGGCCAAGTAACCCCCCAACACCCCAGCTGCACGCCCAGGTACCGAGTTGGTGGCAAAACTGCAGAGATGTGGCATGAATGAGGCAATGGATCTACTCAGGAGATGTCTGGGCAGGTTGTAACATTTCCATCAACACCTTCCCAACTGGCCTCACTGAGGCTGAGTGTGACATTCTGCACCTTTCAGCAAACACTGGGCAGGTGTCACTTCACCTGCCAGAGCACATCTCATCCTTCTTCCCTTGCCCTGAACACACACTGCTGAAGGTTCAAAATAATTAAGCCTTTACAGCTGTCAATACAATCTTCTAACTTCTTCCTTACTTATAAAATATACCATTAATATGTACCAATCTGTCACTAGGTCAGGCTCTTTGCAGTAAGAAAAACATCAGTGAATGATTTTGGATTCAGAATTAAATGCATTTCCTTGTCTCTGTACAAAAAAACCCAACCCCAAAACACCAAAAAAACCCAGCCAACTAACCAACCCCCCAAAAACAACCCCTCAAAAAACCCACTACCAGCAACAACAACAGAAAAATCAAACAAACAAAACAGAGGAAAACCCCCTCAGGGTCTGTACCTATCTTTGACACTTTCAATGTTGAGAAGGACTTATGCAATCTAGCATCCTCACTGCATAGCTTTCAAGATCAAAACTCCTTATTTAAGTTTTCAAGAGCTGTAGGCTTCATATTGTGGAAGTGGAACAGAACTCACTTCAGCTTTTAATCTTTTTCTTGAGTGTTGCCTTCTGCTCAAAATTACCTCTAGACAAACTATTTATTGTTGAGTTAATAGATAAATTGACTCTATCCTTGTCACTGCATTTTCCCGGTATGGAGTATCTAAGACATGTGGTCTTTGGATATCTAACTGTCTTGAGTATCTGACACATGGGCTTTCCCAAAGGAACATGGAGGCTAGAAATCACCAACTCTGGGGATTATGTTCTAGACAGGCAAAGTTTCCATGTTGTTATTGCAGGAATTTATCTAAGACTGCATAAAGCTCTTAATCCCTAGTTTTCACTCTTTCAACACCATCAGAAGAGAGCTCGTCTCTTTGTAAGAATAATTTGCTTATGACATTCTCACCCATGGAACTAGGAGAAACAGGTAAAGAAGAGTGAAGACAGCTACTGTTGACAGGCAATCTGAAGTGTGCAATAGGTATCTGACAACTGGAAGGGGAAAGAATATACATATATACAACAATATGCATGTCTGTTATTTGAAACTTAGGCAAATTAACACCAATTGCTATTTTAATATAGCTGAAGTACAGGCCTCCTAAGTTATAGCAGTACTACTACTGAAACAGCTGGCTGATTTCACTGCATTTCATTGAGATTCAGAGAAGTAAAAGACACTGTCCAGTACTTAGACCCTTTCAGGTTACATCTGAATGTATTTTCTAATGGGTATAAACATATTTTTGTTTGTTTGTGGACCATACATGTGTCACATATTACTGGTTTGATTTATTCCTTGTGTAGAAGTCTTTAAAGTACAATCGCATCACGACTGTGACCAGCATGAAAAATCTGCCACAAAATCTATTTGCTTTGGAAAATTTTGTGATAGAAGCAGCTGCTATTCCATCCTAACCATGGCTTCAAACTCCCCTGCCCCTCATCTACTCACTGACACTGTTTTCAGATGAGACACAGTAACTGAGTGAGCGTTCCCAGTAAAACAGCTTGGCTAAATCTCTGTGGACAGTCACACAGGCAAAACCTGACAGTGGTGCACAATGAAGCGCCAATCTATAAATATGTGATCAGTGTCACTTCTCACATTCCACATTCACTCCATATGAACAGGACAGGCAGAGGACACTGGCATTTTCACTGGCCCCTGTGGCATCTTCACTTTGTGAAGAACTGCACATCTGAAGTACCATGAACACAATATAGTCCTTATTTCTTTTGTCAGCAAAAGCAGGAACTAATTTTCTGCTTTCTGATGTCTCACTTCACCAAGTCAAGAGTGCTTCCCATGGCCAGGGATGACTTACAGACCACCAGGTGACTGGTGGTCTGTAGACATTTAAACATCATCAGAACTTCATCTGGAGGAAATCACACAATGTTAGAGCTTGGAGGGACCTCAAAATATCATCTAGTCCAACCCCCCTGACAGAGCAGGGCCATGTAGAGCAGGTCACACAGGAATGCATCTGGGTGGGTTTTGAATGTCTCCAGTGAAGGAGACTCCACAACCTCTCTGGGCAGCCTGTTCTGTGCTCTGTCACCCTCACAATGAAAAAGTTTTTCCTCATGTTCATGTGGAACCTCCTATGCTCCAGCTTGCAGCCACTGCCCCTTGTCCCATCATTGGATATCACTGAGAAAAGCCTGGCTCCATCCTCCTGGTGCTTACTCTTCGTATATTTGTAAATATTAATGAGGTCACCCCTCGGTCTCCTCTTCTCCAAATACAATTTTGAAGGCTTGGGAAAGAGTCTGCAGGAACTTGAGAGAAGTCTCTTGTCTTTCATCTATGTCTAATCCTCATCCCATTTTCACTAACTCCATTTTAAGATGCACATATAATGCATGTATTTATAATTTATATGAATCAATCATAAGTCGCCTTAGAATTTGCAAGTGTTACAAAACCTCCTTGGGTGCCTCTCAGGACTATCAGCTGGGTACATCAATGACTGAAAACATCTGCATCCATCACAGGCTGTCAGCATGCTTACAGAATGGAGATCAAAAACGCGTGTTAGAAAAAATGTTAGCTGAGAACTGGAATGCTAACTGCACTCTGACTGCAGCTATGCTTAGGAAAAAAAGAGAGGAAATTACATGTGCTCCTCCCTTTTAAAAATTCATTTAGAACAACTAAAAAAAGGCTTTGGTTACCCTCAGATGCTGGCATTCTCTTCCTGCCTGTGTTAGGGTTTCTGCTGCTTTTGAAGCATCTCTGGTCCAGGTCCAAGACTGAAGGATGGGAGAAATGGATCCTTGCTAAAAGCATGGGTTTGTTCCATTTTATCCACCTTAAAACTTACTTTTTCTTTTTCCTCCTCTCAGATTTTATCTCAGGTACATTGCTTCAGTGAACTGGTGACTAGCAATAAATTCTGACCTCTTTAAAGTGCCCTCACATTAATTTAGATTGAAATCCTCATTAAACAGCAAGATAAATTAATGCAATTAGTATCCTTTACGAGGCTGCACAGAGGAGATGACAAGCAGCCATCACTCATGTTTTTCTCTTATCACAAACACTTGGGGATAATCAGGAAAATCTCAGATTTAGAACAGTCAAAAGGAAATACTATTTCTAACAGTCAAACTATGGAAAACCAAACCCCTGTTACAAAATGTCCTGGATACTGAAGACTTCAGTCTTTAGACTAAAGTCTTTATCATCTTTTGAGTCTTTAGACTCAAAAGCTGATTAAAAAAAAAAGGAAAGTCCACTTTTTAGTCATAAACCAAAAAGAAGGCCACATCTGGGGTAGAAGAGGAATCACAACAAGTTTCTGGGGCAGAAAGCACACAAGATAACTTTAGAATAGAATAAACCAGGTTGGAAGAGACCTGTGAGATCATCACATCCAACCTATTATCCAACCCACCTAATCAACTAAACCATGCAACCAAGCACCCTATCAAGTCTCCTCCTAAACACCTCCAATGATGGTGACTCCACCACCTCCCTGGGCAGCCCATTCCAATGGGTAATCACTCTCTCTGTGTAGAATTTCTTCCTAACCTCCAGCCTAAACCTCCCCTGGCGCAGTTTGAGACTGTGTCCTCTTGTTCTGGTGCTGGTTGCCTGGGAGAAGAGACCAACCTCCACCTGTCTACAA
This sequence comes from Dryobates pubescens, assembly GCF_014839835.1. Classification (NCBI taxonomy): domain Eukaryota; kingdom Metazoa; phylum Chordata; class Aves; order Piciformes; family Picidae; genus Dryobates; species Dryobates pubescens. The sequence continues at coordinate 4,578,474 of NC_071624.1, read as the reverse complement.
CCTCCCTTCAGGTAGTTGTAGAGAGCAATAAAGTTTCCCCTGAGCCTCCTCTTCTCCAGGCTAAGCAACCCCAGCTTTGGTGCCTCCTCTGTCAACAAGAGTGCACCTTATTAATTGCCATTAGCCTAATTACCCTGGGATGCTGTCAAGACTGAGGTAAGAACCAAACTGAATTTTATTCTCTGGGAAAAAAGAGCGATTGCTGACTCAGAACACAAACCTACTGAACCACAGCACACTTTCACTGTCCCAGCCATGGAGTGCTACACAGAATCACTTCTGGGTCCTGCTCAGCTCACAGTGGATGAGGCACCCCACAGCCTGCTACAACTGGGACTTGCACAAACTCCTTCTGGCACTATCCCACTAAATCGGAACCCTCCTCTTGGTGCAAATCCCTTTCTGTTACCTTGTTGTGCTTAAATGTATCCCCATGGAACTTCCAGAACCCAGAAGCTCAGTGATTAACTTAATTAGAATAGCAACTTACGTATCTTTTATTGAAATGCCGTGTGATACACCACTAGATGATGACGTCTGGACATGCTTTCTGAGCACAGCTCAGGGTGAGAGAACCAGATGTTGTTATAACCCAACAACAGACAGCTTGTCCAAGTGACACAGATGAAGCATTTACTTTACAAACACAGTGGTGAGCAAGACCTGAAAAATCTCCTCTGCATGTACATGATTCCAAATACGCTTACAAAAATGTCTTATACTACTACTGCAACAATAATAACTGCAGTTTACTGTCAGGTCTGGGCAGAGTCAATAGAAGACAACTTGAGCAGTACCCTCATTAGGGCTAGGAGAACCTATCCTGCATATTGACTTTTCTTTGCCTGCTGTGGAGGGGATAATTTGACAATTTGCCTTTGATTCCCTCAGGATGCTCCATCTGGGCTCAGATCAATGGCCCACCTGGCTGTTTGAGCTGAAATCTGCTTTGAACTTGCCAACTATCAAACAGTCATAGAAATTTCTGGTGTGTACAGTAGTGGTCAAGTAATGAACATTCCCCACAGAATTTCATCCAGATAAACCAGTTTGTATCTGGAGGAACCAACTTTGACTTGTGGGAGCACTTCAAAAGGATGCAAGTACTTTTCTGTGTGGTTTAGACAGGACAGAGCAAACTAAAAGACCTTTCCCAGTGTTTGAGGGACTGAAGAGCTGCTTCCAATCCTAAAACACCATGGATGTTGAAGGTGCTGGCCAGAAGAGACCTGGAGAAGGGCCAACCCCCTGGCTTCCTTTTCTGAAATCCCCGCTTATGCCATTTAACTGCTGCCCATAGCCAACAACTTATGTGGCTGATTTCCTACACTTTGAACTCCCATTTCAACTACATGCTTGGCAACTTTTTGTTTATGGTGCTCCACTTTTGCTAAAGAGGGGGAAAACAGCTCAATTCCTTGTTAATGAGGTAAAGGGCAATCTTGCTTCATTTAGAGCTCCCCATGTCCCTCTGACAGCTCCAAGGCTCACAGCACTGGAGCCTTCACACAGAAAAGAGGAAGGTCTGTAAGGAAAGGGTGGCATTTGTGTGCCACTATCCAGAAGGTAAAGAGAAGAGTCTCCCCCCAACACACTTCACATGTTCAGTCTTCAAAGTCTTTGACCTTGCTGTCTTGATCTTTTGTTGTTACTGTTTTCGCACATTATGAAGGAATTGCTCTGCACGATTTCCATCCGTCCTAGCCCTCCTCCAGCACATAATGGTAGTTCTACCAGTAATGCAGAGGTGTCTCTTAACTGACTCACAGGCAATTGCTTAGGTTAGGTACCTGGCGGCCTCAACTGAGGCGATGAGATGAGGTGAAACTCACCCCTACTTTTCAGCCTCCCATTCAATTACACAATTAACATGCTATACTCCTGGGACCTCCTCCCTACACTTCTTCATAAAGGCTTGGGGGAGGAAGCCTCTCCCATTTGCAAGCTTGATCCTGCTTTGGACCCTACAGTGATACAAGCTACTGCTGCTGTAGTGCTGACGGCAGGGAAGAAGTCATTTAAGGTTTCTGCAGCTGTTCAATTTGTGACACAGGCTTTTACATTCCTTAGTAAGGTTTTTTTTGTGTGCACTGTCACAGCTGACAGCCTGCAGTGTGTGAGCAGTATCTCTCAAATGACACAAAGTGTCACAGAAGCCAGTATGTGCACATGGAAATCTGTGCAAGAGGATTGAACGAGTTAAAAAGAATAATTAATAAAACCCAACCAAACCCAAACAACCAGCGTTTCCTACCTGTGCTAGTTTGTCCTCTAGGATGGAGCTAGATTGTGATGGAATTCAAAGCAACACTACCAGAGAGAGGAAAGAGATGGGTGGTAGTAAAGCTCCTACCAGTCTTGTGAAAGCAGGACAAGCAGGCCAGGAAGGGGGAAGGGGCTGTCAGCATGCTGGCTGTGTCCGAAAGGCTTTTGGTTCAACGACTTCTAGAGAACGCATGCAGGAGAGAGCCAACAAACATACTCAGGTCAGGAAAAGCTTCAGTGGGATCCTACACATTCTTTGACATGAAGGTGTCTTTGACAGGCTTGAGAGGATGGCTTGTACAAACCTTATGAAGATCAACAAGGCCAAGTGCAAGGCCCTGCACTTGGGTCTGGGCAGTCTGGAGCACAAACACAGGCTGGGCAACGACTGCATCAAGAGCAGCCCTGGGGCGTAGGACTTGGGGATGTTGATGGGTCAAAAATTGAACATGAGTCAGAAATGAGTGTTTGCAACCCAGAAAGCCAATTGCATCCTGGACTGCATCAGAAGAAGTGAGGCCAGGAAGTTGAGGGAGGCGATGCTCCCCGTCCACTCTGGTGAGACCTCACCTAAAGTACTGCATCCAGCTCTGGGACCCCCAGAGCAAGACAGACATGGACCTGCATGTGCAGGTCTGGAGAAATTCATGAAGATAACCAGGGGGCTGGAGCACCTCCCCTGTGAGGACAAACTGAGAGAACTGGAGTTGTTCCACCTTGAGAAGAGAAGGCTTTGGGAAGACCTTATAGTGCCATTCCAGTACTTAAATGGGGCCTACAGAAAAGATGGAGAGGAGGGTGTGTACACTATGCCAGGGAGTGTAGTGATAGAATGAGGGACAATGGTTTTAAGTGAAAGAAGGTAGATGTATATTAGATGTAAGGATGAAATTCTTTGCTGTGAGTGTGGTGAGATGCTGGAACAAGTAGCCCAGAAAAGTTGTGGATGCCCCCTGCCTAGAAGTGTTCAAGAGCAGTCTGGATGGGACTTTGAGCAACCTGGTCTACTAGAACGTGTACCTGCTCATAGCAGAACAGTGGAACTAGACAATCTTTAAGGTCCTTTCCATCCCAAATCATTCTTTGAAAATCAATTATTCATGAAATATAAAGGCCTAGAAAAACAGACTTCATTAGTTCTAACACTCATGGACCCACTTGTGCAATATGTTGAAAAATAATCACAGAAAAATTGGTTATAAAATATTGGCAGAATGGAGCTGCACACTGAAGTGAGTCAGAGCAAGAAAGAGAAGCTAAATCACTGCATCTTATTTATTAGTGATCTACTGAATAAATGGTCCTAGAAAGTGCTGTACCAATTCATCAAACAAATAAGAAAGCAAAGGCAGGTTTCCTTATAGAACTGTCTTCAAAATGAAATAATCTATGACAGTATTAAAGCAGACCATATTTGTGATCATTATTATTATTTTAAAATTATGCAGTACTACCTTTTTAAGTCTAACAGCTAACCTTGGAGGCTGGGCAGCACCTGTTACACTCGTACAGCAAGTTGATGAGAAAGCACTTTGAATGCAGGTGACTGAGGGAAACCCAAAATCTCATGTGTCTGCCTGTAAATACAACAGCAAAGGTGTGGAGTAAGGCAGCTCTGCACCTGAGTCAAGGGATCTGACTGGTCCATGACCACTGACACCAACAGCACAAATCCTGGAGAATACTACTAAAGCAGCTGGAACCTAGTACAAGCCTAACTAGTGTAAGACTTCCTTGCCAACCATGGAAAGGGAAGGGAGTATCTGCTGGATTTTCAGCTTTGATCAGCCACAGCAACAGTTTGTGCTTCATCCTGAGGGTGGGAAAAAGAAGCATGGGTTCACTTTTAACCATGGAAAGTCATGGCCCTTATCCCTTCTCCTCTGTCTCCAGAGAGGTGGGCTGTACAACAGACATAGAGATTAGACCACTTGAAGGGTACAGGCACTACTAAAAGCAGAGCATAAGCTTTGTAACTAACCTTAGTTACGTTACGGAAAACTTTAAGTCTAACTAATGTTTTTAGTCCATGGCATTTGTATCACTTGGTTTGATCTAACAGCACTCCTCTTAAAAAGCTCAAGCTGACACTTACAGCATGATGCTACAAGATTGTTATTACGAATAAAGCTATTTGTCATTCATTAGCAGGATGACAATTAGCTGCAAAACAAGTATACATAAATCACAGGACCCATGCCTCTGTGCTAATTTCATCTGAAGCTCCTAAGGCCACCAAGCCCCAGATGATGGTAATAGAGGCAAGCAGGGAGAATTCTGCACAGCTCCCCAAGCCCAGGCCAGTGTCCTACCTGCCTGGGAGTTTCACCTGCACAATAAGAGCCATTTTCATTATTTGCTGTTGTGAAACTTTCTAATCCCAAACACTTTCTTCTCCTTCCCCCTTACCTTTCTTCTTTTCCTACTGTGGCCCTGAATGGATCTAAAGGGCTTCTGCTGTCTGGTATTAAACAGACACTATGAAGCAGGATACTGAGTTATAACTACCAGATTTATTTTGGTCTGTCTGTGCCACATGAGGTTTGAATGGGTTTCTGAAAAATATCTCTGTGGCAGGCTTTGGGGATAACGATACTGATTTTGCTCTTCAACCAGCTGTCTTTTCAAGTATAATCAATGTATTATTTTCTCTCCCCATAGCAAGCATAGTTGGTTTATATTTGAACTTTTCCATCTTTGAGAACATGTTTACCACTGCCTCCTTGAAGGACACTGGATCTCAGTTACTTGGACTTCCTCTCCTCTGCTCTCACTGTGAAGAAAAGCCCTTTATATTGATGTGTCACTATAAAAATCCATAATCATAAAGTTAAAAATAAAAACCCCTACTAGAATAAGATCAGCTGAACATAGTGAATCACTTTCTAAAGTAGTATTTGGTTCTGCCCTGCATTTTCATGTTTGATGTCAATTAAATTTGTTTTCTTCAGCAATTCAGAGGCCTTTAAAGCAACTGTATGTTGCTGAATATAAAAATCATGGTGTATTTATTGCATAAATCAGAGTTAACACCATCACAGGTTGTCTCACTTCACAGGTCTAACTCCCAACACAAATCTGCCTTTTACCACTCAGAAATTTCCACCAAGGAAGCATTAAACCCCAGAGCCTGCCACTCCTGCCTGGAAGAGCTCTCCAGGTATGCACTGGGAAACTGGAGGGCTTCAGCATGCATGTTTTTTTCCTGGAGGTGCTGAGCTTGCAAGGGCTGCAGCTGAGCACAGCATTGGACTTTCTCACAGCTCCTTAGTTGCAAAACCAGAACCAATTTTACTCCTTAGACAGTGCTTCAGGCCAGGCTGATATCCGAGTCCTATGTACCTGGCATAACTCCCCAGCCAATGTGCTGTACCTGCAGTCATGACAAACAGCAGCTAGTGCCATCAGCTGCATAAGACCTGAGCTTTACAACCAGAACCACAGAAACCCAAACCCTTTAACACTGGCAGAAGGAAATGCCATTTGGTGTGACATTTAGCCCTAACCATGACAATACACAGTTCACAGTTCCTGCGATGTCCGCCAGCAGCATCCTAATGTCCTCCATTGCAGCAGTCATAGTGTGTGTGGGATTATTGCTGTCTGCACTACTTTCTGTCTTTTTTTTTCTGCAAAACCCACTGATCCTGAGGAAGCATTGAGCAGATAACAGTAAGGGATGAAGAACATGTAGGGGAATTCTTCATCCACAGTATTTATTGCAATCTTGAGTCATTCACTATGGTGGAGAGTTTGATTCTCCAATAATTTCACACTACATAAAAATCGAACCTGTGATAATTTAGGTAGGCTATCAAGTACTGCTGATCTTGATCATAAACAAAGCAAAACCAGTAATTGCTTTCACTGGAAAATAATGTGTGTTTTAGGGTTTTAACACTGGACTGTTCCAGGGGAAGGAGAAGAAAATTGGAAAGCATTGGTTTCAACAAACGTGAAATTGCACAAAAAGTAGCAAAAATTAGATGACAATGAATTTCCACACATGAAAGCAAATAAAAAGTCTGTCTTATTGGCTTCTTCAATTTAATCCAATCAGCCTTTGAGATTTCCATTTGTTTTTATATGAAAAACATCAATTCCTCACAATATTGAGTTTTCCAATTACTTAGTTGTGTTTCCATTAATAAGAAAAAGGTATTGATTTAAAGAAGGCATATACAACCATGACTTTTCAAACCAGAATGTCTCTTTTCCTTAAAGGTTTTTCTTTTGGTAAGCTATTAATTATTAGACTTCAACAACACAACAATAAAAAAACCCCCATCCATACCCAAAGAACCCTTGCACTGCCCCAAAGGCCTAAGAGGGTGTATGCAGCCTCTGTGTCTGCTGGATGAGGATCACCACCTACTGAACGAAGTGAATGCTTAAGCATGGCCCCTGACAAACACCCGATTTTGGGCTGAATTTTCTGTGAGAGAGTTAAAACTAATGATTTATGGCCAGGACAAAAGCTTTTCACTTCTGCATGGCAGCTTTTGACAGCTTGCAGTCAGCAGTGTTGCAAAATCTAACATTAAAGCTTATGGACTTCTGCAGCTTCAGGAATCAACACGACCCCCAGCTGAAGGTCAGAAGGCATAGGCAGGGCTCTAACTAAACCCACTAAATTCAAAGACTTGCATTATTTTAGAATTTAAAATATGAAACTTCTCCTCCTGTACTGCCAGAGTTTCACTCCTTCCTGGTTGTTGTTCCACAATCTTAAAAGGCTAAATTGGGTGCCATTAATTCCTCAAAGTATTTCAGGGTTATGACATCGGATTTCTACTTTTACTTACAAAACATTCCTGTAAACTGCAAAAGGCAAGCCTAGGGCTTGATGATGCAAAAAATCCTCCCACCAAAATTACAAGAGTGTTAAGATTTTGCAATAGCTTGAGAGACTGAGGATCCCCAAGTCAAGAAGTAAGAAAGGCCATAACTCATCTGTGCATCTCTGGGGCTGCAGAGCCACCGCTCTGCACAGGAGCTCACCTTGAGTCGCACTCCAGCTTGGACTATAAAGTACCCATTATCCTCGCTTCGTGCTTATATAGCTTTGCTTAAATTAACACAGATGCCATTTCCTATTTCAAATAATTTGTTCCACAAATAGACATTTTCAGGAACAACATCTGTGCCTCCACTTAATTTGCAGCCGGCTGGCGTCTTACAGAAGTCAATGGGAGAGGTCACACCAGTTAAACTAGTTGTGAAAACTGAACTTTGTGCGATCAGGGCCTTCATTTGTGTTTTGCTTTTGTTTTGTCTTGCCTGACGTGATTTTTGTGCTGTTTCAGTGACACAGCTCTCATGGGGTGTGAGGGGTCATTTGTGGGGGATATTGGAAACGCCAGCCTTTGTACCTCAGCTATTGAGTTTAGCATCAATGGCAGCCGTAAACATTTTCTAAACCATTGCAGAAAGCCTCAGAGGCAGGTTTTTAAAAGGTAATCTTTAGGGGCATTGACTTTAACTGTTCCATGCTGCTGATAGTGCCCTTGCACACAGGTCTCCAAGCTGCTGTAATAAGAAATGGAAAATCAGGGGCCATGGTGTGCCCTGGCACATTCCGCAGCCCAGGGAGGCGACAAGCTCTGCTACACTTGAGGGCTTTGCAGATCTGCTTGTGCCTGTGACACAACCTACAGCTACTGTGGACCAAACACACTCTGAGACTCAAAGGGCCCGTGGTGTGTGCTGTACTCCTGTGTCAGCAAAGAGCATGTCAAAGCTGCCTGGGAAGAAGGGCTTGTCCATCAGGAATGCTCTCGTGAATGGCTGTTTTACCAGCAGATAGTGCCAGCAGTCCTCAGGCTGGGATTCACAGCTTCACAGATTTCATTGGGTTGGAAGGGACCCTCAAAGGTGATCTTGTCCAAACCCCCCTGCAGTGAGCAGGGACACCTCCAAGTAGATCAGGCTGCCCAAGGGATCACCCCGGGAGATCCACATTCACAGAATCACAGAACAGTAGGGGCCAGAAGGGACCCCTGAAGATCATCAAGCCCAAATCCCCTGCCAGAGCAGGATCACCTCAAGCAGATCACACAGGAACACATCCAGCAGGCCTGAAAAGTCTCCAGAGGTGGAGACTTCACCACCTCCCTAGGCAGCTTGTTCCAGTGCTCTACCACCCTCAAAGTAAAGAAGTTCCTCTCATGTTTAGATGGAACTTCCTATTTTCAAGTTTGTGCCCATTACATCTTGTCCTGTAACACTGGAGGACCAGTAAGAAGAGTCTGGTCCATCCTGACAGCCTCCTCTTAGATATTTGTAAGGATGAGATCAACGCTCAGCCTCCTCTTCTCTAACCTAAACAGCCCCAGCTCTCTCAGCATTTCCTCATATGATAGGCATTCCAGTCTCCTCAACATCTTCGTGGCACTGCATTGGACTCTCTCCAGTCCTCATATGCTTTGTATTTCCCATTCGTATGCTGCCCTCCATCTTCTACTGCCCCAGACCAGTCTCTGAACCCTGGCATCAAATTCACCTCTCACCTGGCAATTACCTGGCAGAGTGAAACTGCCCTGGGGTTAGAAATTCCCTGCCAACTGGTCAGGGACACCTGGGATCAGGGCAGCTATGTCATCAAGGTTCATCCTGCACCTCCATGTGGCTCCACCCAGAGGCAAACATTAACTCACCTGCCGTTTAGAGTGGCTATGGGTGGTGTGGCTTCACATGTCAAACCTGAGCAACACAGGGTGAAGCTTTTCAGTGGCAAGCACAGGGGGTAAGAGGGCCCCAGAGGCTCAAAGGATATACTGCTGCTGTTGTACACCAAATAATAGATACCAAACTGCTCTCAAGGATATTTGTTTTATGTATAAGATCATGAGATTTTACAAATCATTCCTTCCTCCTTTTCCAATTTTCTCCACTCCCATAATCTATAATTTCACGTCTGGTATAGACCTGATGGATTGCAGCACTGTTGATATACTGCAATAACAAATAAACAGTTATTATTAATGGGACTATAAATCAACCCCTGTGCCAGCTAATTGTAGTCATTTACATTCTACCTGCAATGCTGCTGCTACTATGCAGCTGAACATGGCTAAACCCAGCCATAAAACCATGGGTGCATGCAGTCCCAGGGCTTGCTCTGTCCACCCCACCTCCAGACAGGAACGAAGGGAAACTTTCTGCAGCACGATGGCTGTACGGAACAGAATTCTGAGATAAAAATGAATGTGTTCAGGTTTTGATCTCTGATTAATTTACTGCTGCTGATATATGGAAAACAACGCTAATGGAGTTTGTCTGGGCATGCATTTTTCTTTCTTGATGCAAAGGAATGGGCAGTAGCTATATTTGCATAGCACCCTGAAGGATGACACTGCAGCAGAGTCCCATAATTCAGTCAATATACAGCTTGCAGCTCCTCAGACATAAAACTCATCAGCTCAGCATGTATCCACAGGCTGCTGGATTCCAGTGATGATCAGCCATGGTGGTTAATTCTTCCATCTTCATGTTGTGAAACCCCTCCATGCATTCTTTCAGTGTTAGCTACTGCTGTGTTGGGTTTTAGCTCAGGAGCTCCCTTGGGATCTCAAAAAGCAGCAGAGTTGTTATATGTATGTGTGTTTGCTGAATGGGTAAGACAGACTTTGAAGGCCTCTGAACTATCTTGGTATTTTTCTTAAATAAAAAAAACTCAGACTCCCCTGCTACCAGCCCTTCACAGCACTACAGGATGCAGTAATTCCATATTTCTTTGTGAGCTGGTGTAAAAAGTCAGTGGGTTGGTGCCTGTCCTTTTGCAAGGCCACAGCTGCATGGCAACACAAGCATTGGCCCATTATCACCTAACAGAAGCATTCACACGGGATGAAAATATCAAGCAGATGAATTGGTAGGAGGATGCAGGATGGTATGCAGTTGGGAAAAGGCCTGCACTGATAATGAGAAACAAAAATGTTCACTTCCAAACTTTCTCACACCAAAAATCATGCCATAATAAGCGCTTGTCATCAAAAGAGGAAAAAGTGTTTCAACACCAGCTTTCAGGAGAGTAGGAAGAGAGGAGAGCAGCAGCAGGAGATGTGTCATCTCATTGTTTCTCCCAGGCTCTCTGCCCTGGAGTTAGAAATTCTTCCAAGTCTCTCTTCCAGGATAAAGATTCCCCCCCTCCCCAGAGGCTGTTCTTCCTAATCTTTAATGTGTTTTCGTGACTGTTGACTTCTGGTGGGGCTCAGATAGCCTCCCTTAGCTTAAAACCACACTGAATTAATTTGGGCTGAGCAAATATAGACAGGAAAACAGATTTACAATATGGGAGCTTATTCTGTATTATTTTATACAAAAGAAAACTCTCTGCCACTTGAAGACGCCTCCCTTCCTCAAGGGAGGTTTTTCAAACAGACCAAAGCATGGGAAGCATCCAGGTCAAACACCAGCTCTTTCATCCCATCAGAAATACATACACACAGGCTTGCCCATCACACGATCCAGCCTCCTCCACCCAGCAGCACAAGGTGAACAGCTTTTATCAGTGCCATATTCATTATCTAGTGGATACTGGAGAGGCACCAGTCAATCCAGTGCCTCCCACCATGCTGGAGTATGCCCTGTGGAGCTAAACGTTCCAAGAAAGGGTTAACCAGCATCACTCCATCTGAGCGGCACATTCCTCCAGCAGTAATTGCTTCTGTTTTTAGCAGATTAAAAACTAAGAAAGTATGGCAGTGTCTGGCCCCCAAGGTGAAGAAATAGCAAATCAAAATGCCTTAAAATTGGTAATTTTGTAGATTAAATTATCAAAGCTTAGTCTGTTAGTGTCCACATCTGATAGAGCTTTGATCTTGTTTATATCTTAGAAATTGTTTCGTGGACAAACTTTGTTGATTATCTTCAAACTGCGACAGGTTTTATTCCATCAGCAACTCAGTTGCCTCCTGAGCAACATCCTGCTCTTTAAAGTGCAAATGAAGGACCAGGGAAGAGAAGAAAGGGTGAAGTTGTTTGAAGGAGCTGCTGGATGCCGACAGAGGTCAGAGCCTTAGGTTTTATTTCTTAACTACATACGTATGAATGACCTAATACAATTCAAAATTAAAAGCTGCTTCTGCAGTGTTTCTGCATCCTGAGCAGCAGCAGGTGAATCTGGTCACACCAGCCCCAGCCACTGGGACAGTTTTGTGAAGGAGATGATAGGCCCCAGTAGATTCCCTCCCACAAAGCCTGCACCAGCAGGACCTCCCAGTGAATGGGAGATCAGTCTATTCTTTTACTAAAATCCGTAATAGCATGTGCATCTGAGGAAATACTAAGTAGAAGAGAGCTTTTAGATGTGGCAGTGCATTGCACATTTAGGTATCAAATGAGGTGGCCATAACCCTTGAAATGCATTGATTCCACTTTCGGTTCTTTTGAAAGTGGAAGAGGTTAGAGAGGCACTATCTGCTGGTGACTCTTGCAGCTGGCTCGATATCCTTGGTTGCTGCCACTGTACAAACTGATAGGCCAGCCTTGCAAGGGAGATGCTGACCCAGGGCTAGCCTCAAGGCTCTTTCCACCTGCACATGGCACCACTGAACAACAGCCGCGCCTTCCTAGTGCAGCTGGTCTGTGCTGGTGCCCAGGCTCTAGGCCACCAAAGGAAGTGCTGAGGCGGCCTTCAGCAGCTGCCTGCCATAAGCTCTGCATGGCAGGGCTGTGGGGTGTTGCTACTGCTGTGCTGTGAGTTTGTGATTCTGTGCTTTTCCACTCCCCAGAAAGCAAGCCTATTTAAATTAATGTGCTCTAACTGCAATGAGCAACCAGTATTAGCTTGACTTTTGAACTAGCCCCAACACCATAGGAAGATTAAATCTTCATTTTAACAAGATTGTTATGGTTTCCTAGGCAATCCAGTGCATACAAACAACAGAACTACAAAACATTGGATAAAGACCTATCACTTCAATTCCCACATACTGCAAAGTATTACTTGCCCTGGGGGAACTCTGAGGGAAAGCCATGCTTCAAGAAACTTAACCCTGAAGAAATGAACTGGAAGCTTCAAGTCCGACCAGTGTGAGCATGTTAGAAACTGTGCAGCTGACATACAATCTCCAGCCTTACTAAGATACTTTACCTCTGAGCCTTACTAAGATACTTTACCTCTGAGCCAAGGTTTTGCCCAAACCACATGAAAACTTGCATACAGACATAGAGACAATTTACATATGTACACCTCTATCTTAAGAAATGTGATTTTGCACCTGAGGGATTGCTATATGATTTTTAAAGAGGCTTGACATTAACCTTATTGCTGTTACATTGTGGTACTGTGCTTCAACTCAGCAATAGCTGGAGTCAACTTCAAATGATTAATCAAATAAACATACACAGAGGTCCCAAGGGCATCATGCCAAAAGCCAGCAGGCAGTTCAGTAAAGGAGTATGAATTTGTCCAGAACTGAAACCCAAATCAGATTTACTCTTTCACAAAACCAGAAAGCCGCTTCTGCACAAATACTCAAGAAAATTTTAATGCACTCCACTAAGATAGAAAATCCTCAGTTTTATTATTAACGAGCCACCACCTATCAACTTTGGTCCCGCCTAACATTCAAGAAGCACAAAGAGTCACACCCAGACTCTCCCACCCAATAAAATCGGCAAAGACAGACACTTGGAAACAAAACCAGGGAGCTCCTCTTCCATGGAACTGAGGTCTGCCAGCCGCAACACACTCGTGGGACTCAGCTGTGCTTTATCAGCTCTCTCCTGTGCAGCTCTGCTCCTAGTAAAGGACAGTGACACCCAGAGTGCAGAACCTGCCAACACATGCTGGACGCCAATGCTCCACATTCCGGTACAACATAACCCGTTGTTAAGTCAGGAAAACGAAAATTACTGCCTTGGGATTTTGATGGGGTCCACTCCATGCATTCACTGTACTTAGTGCTGCTGTCTTGTACAGGAGCTAACCACAAGCTGCTGATAACTAATTTACATAGCTTTAGTAGAGTAGATTGCTCATCAATTTAATAGCTCTACTCAATTTTCTTAATAAACCTCAGAAGACATCTTCTGCATTCCCTAACTGACTTAATCTATGGGGCCCCACACAGAATGATCCTTTTTTCCCCTTCAAAAGCTGATGGCCATAATAAATTGCATTTCCACAGATGAAATCAATGCATCACAGAAACACCGCAATACTGCTCAGAGATGAAAAGCTTCAAGGAACATCAGCTCATATAAACCAAAAGCTACAGGGCTCAGTCACCACTGGAAAGGAGAAACACCTATTTCCCTGCCAAACAGATCTGCCTCCATGTCTCTCTCCTTCATGTAGACACTGACATGCTAGAAGTTGGAGATCTTGCAGCATATTTCAGAAAGATAAAGGATCTCCTGGATCAGGCCTACAACCAGTCCTCTTTACTGCGTTGATAACATCGGTTTGAATGCTCTAGGCTGTGCAGGAACTGAAGCTATTACAGCTACATAGCAGCTGCTATGCTTACCTTCAAAGGAAATAAAGGTGAGATCTTTCAGAGCATTACATTACCCTGATCCTCCAACACAAGTCCCCTAGGCCCAGCCTGCCTCACAGACTAAACTGGATTCTGCAAAAATAGGCACCTCTGAGAAGCAGCTGTTAACAACAAAGTACACAATCCCCACTTGCATGATGCTTCCACAGCTAGAGAGACCCTGAGCCCAAAAGTGCCTGTGGATCGTATCTAGGCTGAACAAGGTTTTTTTCACGTGAGAGACAGCTCAATTTCTTAGTTGCATCACAAGAAGTGCCACAACTTGCATTCTGGTAATGCTCATCTCCCAGAAGGCATATACAAGAGACTCCATTGCTCCTCTCAGAAATGTGTTCCAACAGACTTGTGTCCAATACAAGTAGGAACCTTAGGGATCTGAACCTCACAACAAAGATCATTGAAACACATCGTGTAGAAGCAGCTCCACTGGAGAGATGTTTGTCCAAGAGTTTAGCAGGAAGTACAAAGTTTCTCTCTCTTTAGGGTGCAGTGGAATATTTCAGACACCAGCAGCAGAGATGAGGGTCACAATTTTACTCTCATGCAATGTTGTCTGAAACACTTGGACATCCAGAGTGAACTGATGGAAAGTGTGTTTTGCACGGGAACCCACAGAATTTCTCATGAGTGGAATGAAATCTCTTTAAATTACAAAAATCCCACATAATTTTCAGTGATGCTGTGATTGCTCTCTGTCTTTCTTTCAGATGAACATCTGCCACTAGGGTCTTTGTGGCTGAAGGCTGTTTCTTGGTCCCATATTTATAGAGTCTACTAACCGTGAATTGAGGCTTTGATAAGTGCTGGGTCTGTATCTCTCTACACAGGCACTTCTCCAGTCCTGCTGTTATAGAGTTCCTCAGCAACAGAATGAATATTTATTCAATTATAGTTATTTTCTCTGGAAGGCTAATAAATGTTTATTGGAATTTTTTTTAAGCCATGTGCTTGTAGTTTCTTGGCAAATGGTGTCAAGGAATGGAAAAAACCCCTTTAGCGAACGGTGCCAAGGAATAACAGAAGTGAATCTCTTCATCCTACAGCTCTTCAACAGTTCTTTGCCCTCCCAAACAAGCTCCCTTTCTCTCTGAGACCTGTGAGCTCTGGTGCCTGTGGTCATAACAGAAATACTCCCAGCGCCGCAGCCTGCCGCAGCCGATGACAGCTCTATAATCGAGGTGCAATTGGATATGGTGCCATGCTTAAGTCAGCTGGTTTGTGTTGGAGGTTTCAGCATAGCATGCCTTTTCACTGATGTAATCCTCCATGTTTTGTCTGAAAAGTGTGGCTTTTTCTCAAATTCTTTCGGAGCCTACTGAAAGAGACCTGTATTTTCCAGGCCCTCCTTGGCCACAGTGGTAGTTGGTGGGAGGCTGCCACATGTAATTCAGAAACTGGGGCTCATCCCTGGGCAGTGTGCAGAGCAATTGCCCACAGAAAAGCGACTTTCAGCTGAAACTAACCCAAATTACTGCCTGGCTTTTTCAAAAAAGAGATTCAGCCATTCAGAAATAATAGAGACTTGCCAACCAAAACTAAGTCCCTCTGACAAATTAACTCCCATTTGTTTATTACTGAGTATTTACCACCTTGCAGAATTGTGAAAAGCTGAAGCACATTCCACCTGGGGAAATTGCCAGGGGCTGTTTTCCTGAGAGAGGTTGAGACACATATTCCAGTCTTGCTGAGGCTGTGGGAGCCACTCCTTCCAATCTTTGCCCTTTCCTATAAACCTAGAACCCTCAAACACAGTCAGCCTTTTCTGCTTGCAGCCACTGATTGCATGCCACCCTCACCCTGCCAGGCATTATGGTTTCCTTTGACATTACTGGATTTAAAAAGCCATTTTGTCAGCAGGCGCTGATGGCAGCTACGACTCTGTCTTCTCCCCAGGCAAGAGGTACAAGACCTACTACATCAACTTCTATGTTAACAGGCTGTGCCCCACACTACTGCCTACGTGATGCAGAGAGGCAGGTTTGCAAGCTCTGCTTACCCCCTCCAAAGGATAAAGGCTTTAAAAAGAGTGGAGCTCCTCACAAATGACAGCAAATCAAAGTGAGAACAGCCTTGTTTCCTCTCACTACAGGAGGGTCTGAAAAAAATAGCAGGATTCTCTGTAATTAATTGCTCAAATCAACCATTTTCATCAGTTATCTATGCATGTTTCTGACAAGGGAAATGTAAATTTAGAGCAGTTTGAGAATCACTTCCAAGGACTGCACAACAACACTGGAAGTTATTTTTCCTTTAGCCTACTTTTTAAGGGTTCCTCTAGTCAATTTGAACATTCAGCTCCAATTTTTCCACATAACATTGGATAAGTCATACAAGTTACCACCTTACTGATACGGCATTACTAGCAATGGGCTTACAAATCACAAAGGCTTGGCTTATTCTTGCTAGGTCACTACTACAGAAAGACTGTCTCAGAAAGGAAATAGTGGACTAGACTGTACAAAAAGCTTTTTTTAGGGCTGACTTTAAGAGCCAGCAAACAAAACCAGAGATGTCAGCAGCTACAGGCAGACAGCAAACTTCCTGTATATCTTCTTCACTGCAGGCAGATTATTGAATATACAATACATAATATAACCCTGTAAAGGAGCCACTCCAAAATCTTGGCCACTAATGTTGCAAACACTTCCCAAGCTCTGCCCTTTCACACCTACTCAGACTGCATTTCACAGTCTATCAAGGTAGGCCGTTTAAAATTTGAGCAACTGAAAGTGACCTTTGAAAACAGCAAAATGCTAATTTCAGCTGTTGTTTTATGTATCTGCAATAATTTATCCATGACCTGACATAGCTTCCTTTAGATTTCCAGCCTACCTGCTTGTGATCACGCATGTGTAATGTGCGCTCGGCTGCAGTGGTGCCCGCAGCATGTCCCACTCTTAATCAGTGCTCCTCCATGACCTGTTCCCCTATAACAGAGCTTGATGTTTTGACAGGTCTACCTTAACTGTCTATAGAAAGCAAAAACTGGTGAGCCAGGAATAAAAGCTGCTGGGTGAAGGGGAAAAAGACAATGACTGAGAACCTACCCATACAACCCTTACCCACAAAGTTGCAGGCATAGGTTGGCCAAGGGGAGTTTTACAGCAAGGGGCTAGCGGTGAAATGACAGTCCTGGTGCTGGCCTGGCTGGTTATGCTCAATGAATTTTGTGCAAATACAGAAAGATTTGGCCATATGAATATTTAATTTTGAGTGTATTTCCCAATAGGATATATTCTTGCTGTTTCTTCTTTAACGTTTTCCATACATTATGCTGTTTGGTTTATCTGCCTATCTACATGCACACAGATACAAAGGGAAAAGTCATAGAAGTATTGGTGCTTTAAAAGCCAGGATTTGGGGCTTCTTGCATACATAATGTATATGCTACATACAAAGCCATGATTAAAGAATTGTGGTAACCTTCAGAAGAGCCTCCAGGTGATGATGCATAATTAAGGGCTTGCTAAGCCTAAAGCCACTGAGAAAAACAAATTAGAGTAAAAACCAAACCAAACGCCTGTTATACTTAAATCTAGTACTAGACACCTGTTGTGGGGGATTTATAAAATGCTGTTAAAGCAGGTGATTCATAGGCCATAGGCAAGTGATAGAGCAGATAAAGAACAAAACAACCTGGTGTGCTGCTTGGAGGTGTGCTGGTGAGCCTCACACAAAGCACCAGTCCTGCTATTGGGACACACCCTCCATGCTCCTTAAAAGTGGCATGACTCAAAAACCAAACCACAAAAACATGTTTCATAAGAAATAATGTGCGATGGCAAGTTGCCTACGGCAATATTTAGTATTTTTCCTTCTGTCAGCAGGAAATCTGGAATTTGCTCCCTTGCCAGATGAACACTGTCCGCACCGAAAGCTAAGGGCACGCAGAGCTCAGTAGAAGAGAATAACACTTCTCGGTTGCTTTCATTAAAATGACTTACTTTTCATAGTATTTAATATAATCCAGCTTGTGCATCAGGCTTCGCTTCAGAACTCATCCTCTGTACCCAGCTGAGAAAACCACTTATATCTAAACATTTGACAAAGCTTCCTGGGAGCGTAACAGATGATCAGTGAGCTCTAAACCTCAGGATCACTTCTGTGCATGCGAGTCCTCCCACGTCAACTCAGATCTTTTAATTTTTTTGGAGATGTTCAGGGATTTGAGCCTTTACTTAAGCCAACATTTTCCATTCTCAACTGCTCAAAACAGTTTTTTATAATTAAACCCAAGTGATGCCACAGTGGGAACCACTTGGATGATGAGCTGCTATACAAGTCAGTCTGTCAAGACGAATCAGTTTGTTGTATATCAACTCAGAAAAATAAATTCTGCATTCATGGCAGAACCCATTTAAGTTAATAGCAGATTATGGATATTTCCCTCGGCATGACACACACCCTCAAGATACATCTTTTTTCCTGCAAAATCTGATTTGTAATTGCTGCACAAAGAGAAGAAATGCCAAGGAAAAATGTTCAACCTGCCCTTAAAAATGAACAAAACTCATATGTGAAGCCAAGAGCTGCTGCGTACGTGGACTCTGCTGAACACACTCTAATCGTATTTGCACTGCACACTGTCTTACACAAAGGCAGAAGGAGGAAACATTAACCAAATCACAATGAATGTCCTTTGTGCATGCCAAGAAAGCAAAGGAAGGCAATAGATGCAGCAGAACATACATGTTGAATGAAACAAGCCATAGTTAGCTTACTCAGCATTTTTTGTTAGAAGTCAGGCAATATTTGCAGCTGGGGTATAATTGGAAGTCCTCTAAAAGAAGTGTGCACACGACTTCAGTGGGGTTTTGGATCACATCCAGTGGATCCTGAATGCTGTTCAACATTATATGATGGATGTGAACATATACCATCACTAATACTCAAAAATCTTACATTTAAAAACTTTATAAACAGAAAAATACAGATAAAAAGGAGGAGATCTACAAGAGGAACTGCTGAAGGAAAAGTCAAGGCTAAAAAAAGTGCAAAGAAACAAATAATTAATGCTCTTAAGACTGATTATGTGAGTTGGTGATGGGGAACACATCTCAAAGTCAGATGAAAGCCTGAGCTCTGGCTTCAGGTTCCTACACTCCCAGACACAAAAATTCAATCACCAGCCTCCAGGTTTGTACAAAAAACCTATGCAAAGGTTTGGGTTCAGAGAAACAGGCAGAGAAATCACAGCTTGTTTCCATTTATCCAGACACATCCACATCACTTTCCTTATGTTGTTTGTATCTGTTCTTCCTACTCGCTCTTTTGAGATCCCTGTGTTTCTGCACCCAGATGATGTGTGGTAAGGCAAGCTGACACAACAGCCATACCAGCGTTATCCATCTTCTGTCTCTCAAAAATCACTTGTGTTTAATTTACTTAGGAACATGGGATGGATCTTTAGTTTCTTTAAATTGCCCTTTTTCCCCCCCTCCTTCTTACCTGAAGTTTCCTCTTGACATCATAACAGCATTTAAGGGAGACAGATAATTAAACTCTCATTAGAACAATTACTTAGCATAGTACAAAACCCATGAGATTTTTATCCCATGCCTTAAGGGCTAGGGGTCTTCTAAAGGGAAAAAGTTGATTTGACCCAGAGAACTGACAGAAACCAAGGGCCTCTAACAGAGTCTCAAATGAAGGCTAAGCTGCAACTGATGTACCAGAACTATAACATCTTCAGTGGTCACTGGCATATGTTATTGAACAACTTCAAAGCTGAACACTAAGTACAGAAGAAAACAAACGTTCTTCTGTGCTACGAAAGAGATTAGCACATCACAGCAAAGTCTGCAAAATAAATATCTAGCTTCTAATTGTAGATCTCAGCATTCTAATTACTTATTTGCCCACCACACACATATGTGTATCCCTTTGCTGAAGAGTGCAGGAAGGGTCTGTGCTCACCGAGCTGTTGCACATTAGGTTGTACAATCTCATTACATGCGCACTGATTACAGCTCACAGCAGAGAGCCCTGCTGCCGAGATGTTGCTTACAGAGCCAGCTTAGCGCTCCTCACAGGCAGCCAGAAAGGGCAGGCTCACAGGCACTGGTTATTTGAAAGTTTAAAAAGAATGCAGAGCTTTGCTCTTTGTGTGTAAGATGAGACTTACTCTGTCAGACCATTTTCAGCATAATTTGTGAATAAATGCTTTTATAAAACTGCAGAGACTGCATTTATGGTTTGATACAAAAATCAACAGATGACTGTTAAGTTATTATAATGAAGAACTTGTTTGACAGGATTACATTCATTATTGTAAGTGATTTACATGCCATAAATCACTTCTTTGGGGATTTACTTTAATTTTCCTTTGGCTGGTAGTACAAGTCATTCTGTTCCTGCTATTTTGGAGATGAAAGTTTGGAACATCTCACATATGTAGAATGCATAAATATTACCAGACAGGCTGAGAAAAGCTGTCCTGTTTGTCAAGCGCCTTTGGCTAAAGGGATCTTTGAGGTTCTTGTACCATCTGTGTCCATATCCACATCCACTTACTACATTCAACCCTGTTCATGCAGTTTCAGCCTCAGAGCCAGGTTCCCCAGCTGGGTGCAGCTTGGTGGATCTCAGCAAATTTTAGTGGAACTTGGATGATTCCTGTCAGGTGAGAAACTTGTGTCTCACCCCAGGAATAGGTTCTATAATTTTATTCAGATGGTGCAACGCTGGAAGTAGAATCACAATGACCTGAAAACAGTCTACTACCACATCAATGGAGAAGAAGAGAAAATGTGGCAGCCTGGAACAGAGCAAAGATGGGTTTCATGTGTCCTGAACTTCTTGCCTGCAATGCCAGAGAGGGGAAATCCAGGCTAGACTGGGCCTTAAGTCATAGGAAAGCATTACAAACACAAACCACAGTCATGTCTGATTTGCAATCAAGCTAAATCAAAGGGGAAATGTATCTGTAAAGTCTGGATAAGCAAAATTTGATGTGGTGCAGAAAATGCACTCAAAATCAAAGGGAAACAATAATACCAGGGAAAGACACTTGGAAATAGAGTGTGAGTTCATCACAGTCTGAAAGGCTTCAGGTACCCTCTGTAATTAAAGCTTGTCTCCAGCTGAAGTCATCTTCGGTGCACAGAATGGAATGGATAGATAGAAATGAATAAAAACTATTTAATATATGAAAGGTTGCAAGACTGAGTCCTAACACCTGTGCTCTTTGTCCATTAACTCCCAGATAACTCTGCTGTCCACAGCTCCATGTGTTCCAGTCTCCTTATCAGGAATGCAAAAGGAAAGCCTGAAGTTTGGATGATCACTGTAAGCTTTGTCTTTCCCTCATCCCTTTCACCGTGTCTTGTATTTCAGCATAAAATGAAAAGATGCAAAGGTAGAATTTTGAGTTGTAACTCTTCTGACTCTGAAAGCCAACCAGGGATGGAGGTCCTGTGCCCAGAAGGTGCAGAAGAAACACAGAGTTAGCCAGCTTGCACACAAAGTATGATATAGCTGTACAGCAGTGTAATATGGTAGAAAGGGTATTATCATACTTTGAAATGAAAGCCTTTACAAGTGAAGACTAGAGGGATAAAAGCTGATATCAAACTCTGAGGAAGTTTCACCTTGAAATTAGCCTTTTGGGAACCATAAGGATGAAACAGGATCAAGTTGAAGGGGAACTGCACTATCTTGGCAAACAGACCATGACCAAATGGCTTTGGATGAGCGACGGAGGCTTGCAAATGCCTGCTGGGCCCATGTGCTAGGCTGGGTCCCTGGTGAGGAGTTAAAACAGCAGAAAACGTTCTAGATAAAATCCTTGCCTACTTCCCAGGAAGACTCAATCCTACTGGCTTCTCCTCATCAGAAATTGTACTATGGAAAAGATGAGTAGCATCTAGGCAAGTTTTCTAGAACTTCATAGTTTCCCTATATATTTCTGTTTTTCTCCCCTAAGAGCAGTTGGAATATAGAATAATCCAGGGGAGCCAGCAAAAATACCATGCCTCCAAAAATACCCTCCCAGCTGGAGTTTGGCAGGCAGGCACACTTTCCAAGGGACCACAAGCCCTGTGTCCAGCCATTGAGCAACCAGCCTTGCCATCCAATGAAGGCTCTAAGCTTTTGGTGACAGTGATGGGAGCTGTGGCTGTGGACAGCCGAGCAGTTCTGGGAAGCCCAAGCATCTCATGTCTGCAGCCAAGCAGCTGCACTATGGCAGCTCCTGGATAATCATTCCCATCCCTCTCCTGGTCCCAGAGGAGGTCGGCAACTGCTCCCTCATCTCCATCTGGAGAAGCAGCTGGAAGTGACACACCAAAGGAAAAAATTCCAGCAGGGCAAAAATAAAAATCTCTGAACAAGACAATTCTTGTACTAGGAGGTATTACCAACCCAAACCCCACTGGGTCTCACTAAACCGTAATTTAATTATTCAAATCCCTCTCCAAAGGTGCAGTTCTTTCTCCTGAGGAATTGGCTGCAGACTGGCAGCCCTGTAGGGACCAGGAATGTCTGTGTGTTTTTTACATTCCTCTCCCTTCCCTTCCCCTCCCAATTAAAAGAACTTTTCTTCACACCATGAGCACTTATTTTGCCCCTCAGACCACCTTTTGTCCAAACTGCTCTATTTTTCCCACACATATCCCATGAGTGGCAGGAGTGGTGGGGACCCACATAGCTGTGCCTGACTAAGTGCCTGGTCCCTGGCCTGGCTTTGCTCCCACCACACCTTTGTTCCCTGTGATCTGCAGCAGCTTTTCCAGCTGTCAGTGCAGCCCTAGGGAACAGCAGGGGGGACCATAGCGCTGGCTGTGAGCCTGGGCAATGCACCCCAACCTGATTTTTCTGAACCAGGGGAAAGGCCTGATCCCTCCACATTGCACCAACCCCAATGGAAAGGTACAGTCAGTCTCAAAAAAACCCAAGTCTTTAGCCACAAGGCTGACAAGACCCCTTCTTGTTTCAGGAGGCTGCACTGCCCTTGTCTTTAAAACCTGGAGTCAGCTTACTGAAGCTGAAGTTCTTTGGGGAGGTTTTATCAGAGTTTTAAATATGTGGCTTGCTCTCTAAGAAAATGAACAAACACATCAGCTCTATATTTCTCCTGGAAACATGAATTGTTATCTTTAGCAAAAAGATATTGCTTTTATTTTCAGGAAAAGGCTCCAGGGAACAGTGCTTATAACCAAACAGTGCTTATAGCCAAACCCGATGTTATTTCTCAAGCAGCCTTCATCAGAGTTTGTCTTGAAACCGGGATTTGCCCCCAAATGACCCAGATGGTCATGGACAGAGATGGAGAGAAATGCCAAGAAAAGCCCTCTAAAGAATGGAAGTGGAAAAGGAACATTTGGTTAAATTACATGAACATCGTGAATGTGCAGCCTCCCCACAGAGAGTCTGCCCAAATCCCTGTGCCCTTCCTGGCACCATGAGGTGAGCGAGCTCCTTCTGCCAGCAGCCCTACGCTAGGGAGCTGTATGAGACCCCTGCAAAGAGCCCTGCATTACTCAAACAGCTGAGTGGTACCCCTGGTTCCATCACTGCAGAGCTCAGAAAGCGTGCTATGCATGCTTGCATGCTCAGGTGCTATGCAAGCGTTCAGCCCCTTCTCTGACTTCCCAGGATACTTGAGCAACAAAATTGTTTGTAAGTTGGAAGTTAATATAGAAATGTCATGTTTAAAAACATGAAACAATTTAAAAAGAAAAACTGAAGCAGAGGCTTAATGTGTTGAACCATTGTACCCTTCTGCACAGGGAGAACACCAAAATAAAAGCTCTTGGCAGCTCTTCCTGTGATGGACTGGTCCTTCCAGATGTAGGCTGCATGGATGACAAGCATTTCACAGAACCACCAAGGTTGGAAAAAACTTCAAAGATCATCAAGTCCAACCTGTCACCACAGACCTCATGACTAAACCATGGCACCAAGTGTCACATCCAGTCCCCTCTTGAACACCTCCAGGGATGGTGACTCCACCACCTCCCTCGGCAGCCCATTCCAATGGCGAACGACTCGCTCAGTGAAGAACTTTCTCCTCACCTCCCTGGTCTCTCTAACATATCTGTGCTCTTATCCCCACAGGGCCAACTTTTAATGGAAGCTGGGTTAGCAAAGCACTCTCACTTCTGCCAAAAATCTCTCAGTATTTTACCTACGCAGATGCTACACAATGAGCAGATGCTAATTGTACATAGTCTTTGGGACCAAACTTTTAATTTCTGATGCTCAACCTTCCACCTTCATACACTGCACCTGTTTTGGGGCAGACCTTTCTCTTCAAGTCTACCACTTCCTGCCTCAACAATAAAGCTCAGAGGATTCACATATAGTCATCTGGTGATAAAACCTCAACCACACAGGGCCCAACAGGCAACAGTGTGAATGGGGAACCCGCTTAGTGACCACACTCAGGCTACCGTAAGAATCCTCCTTTTTCCAATGGGAAAGTTGCCTCTGCAGTATAACTCTCTTTCCATCAAAGTGAGACTCACCAGAACACTGTGCAAGCTCTTGTAAATTGTTTTCTGAACATGTTGCTTTTATTTGTACAAACATCCCTGCTCCATCTGCTCAGCTTCAGGCACATTATTAACGTACTGGCAACCTGAAAAACCTCCACTCCCTGCACAAAGATCAATGTGACTTCAATGATGAGGCTTCTGAAAGCAGCTGGTGCCAGCAGGAGAAACAAGGACCTCGCCATCAGCTACAGTGTGAGCTGAAGAATGGTCTTGGGGGTGAAAAGATGCCAAAGACTCACCAAAGTGTGAGCGGAAATGGAGGCTTCTGAGAGCATAAGAGGCTTGGCAGAAGCAGTCTTTAATATTCATGGTGGTTTGCAAACTTAAGTCCCGAAAGTGCAAATGAATGTAGGGTTACAGGGACAAAACACCCTGACAGAGGTGAGATCCTGGAACTATAGTTAAAGGTGACAGAGCACTGGAACAGGCTGCCCAGAGAAGTTATGGAGTCTGCTTCACTGGGGACATTCAAAATTTACCTGAATGCATTCCTGTGTCCTGCTCTAGGTGGCCCTGCTCTGGCATAGGCTTGGACTAGATGATCTCTTGAGGTCCCTCCTAACACCTAACATTCTGTGATTCCGCGGGTGAACTATGTTTCCCAAACCAAATGCTTATATTCCAAATGTTCATAACATGGCCATAAAAAATTAGGAGCAGAGAGAGAGAGAGAGATATGACCTCTTCTAGCATACTTAAACATGCACAAGCCCATTTTGGGTTCTTGAAAAGTACATGGCAGCTGCCATGGCTGGCAAGCTCTAGCTTGCTAATGCCATGCCAACGTCATGCCATTATCAATGGCCATGACAAGACTGGTCCCAGTTTCTTCCTGATCCTTGGGACAGGCCAGCCACTGGAGAGACACTGTCCCTCTCTCCTTCCTGAGAAAGACGACCTCGGAAGACTTCTTCCATGCCAGCTTCTCACGTCTCTGTGCTTTCCTAGCAGCAAGGGTGCCTGCTTTGAGCAGCATGACAATGGCAGAAAGCACAAGCACAGCTTTTTTTGCTGAGGTCATCACAGGTTAATTCCCATCTCTGAATATCCATGCAACAGCAAAGACTCTTCAGAGACTATGGGAGAGACAAAATAGAGAATATGCCTGAGGTACTTCTGGTTGACCAACCCTTCCTGCCTTGCTTTATTTTTGCTTCATCATTCAACATTCATATTTTTTTTTAAGTTGGAGCAAAATCAATGCATCTGCTATTCACCTGGACAAGCCTGAAAATAGGCTTTCTCCCTGTACGAATGGAGCAGAAATTTTTGCAGCAGGATGGACCTGCTTAGATCAGAGGTCCAGTCCTCATCTTAACTTTGCTGCTGTCCAGTACCTTTGCCAACCTATGCCAGCTAGAGAGTTGGTAGAAACCATGCCAGACTGTTGAAATGTGTGGTGCAAATGTTTAATAACATCCTATGAAATCAAAAGCAAATACACCAAAACTAAGAAACAAATCTCATA
Source organism: Dryobates pubescens (assembly GCF_014839835.1). Classification (NCBI taxonomy): domain Eukaryota; kingdom Metazoa; phylum Chordata; class Aves; order Piciformes; family Picidae; genus Dryobates; species Dryobates pubescens. Next base: position 4,552,738 of record NC_071624.1, on the reverse strand, counting down.
AAAACATTATATATTGGTAGGCTTTCCCTTCCACATGCATTAAAAGTAAGCCAATATTTCCTCTACATGTCTCTTGCAGCGCATTTTAAAAGAGGTTGCAACCAAGGACAATTGATTAAAAAGGCTGAATGCGTCCAAACATTTCCATTACCTAGTAAGATGTGGTTTTGAAAGAGAACTAATCTCTCCCTTATTAAGCCAGCCTCATGATAAGATCACAACCTTCCTTTCTGTCAAAGTTCAAGCCTATATATGGTCATGCTATTAAAAACCCAGTCAAATTCCAGTATCAGGCCAGGTACATCTGAACCAAATTACAGTCTCTTATAACTGAACTAGATAAGCACAAAAGTTAAAGCATTTAGAAAAAGGTAGTTTAAAAGCTTTATGTGTTTTTCCCTACTCTTGCTTTTATTGTTAAATACTCACATTTGACATTTATTTATTATTTTCACTCCTGAATTCCAGACTGTGACACTGCAAGTATGCCTATAATTACAGGGAATATGCATTTTGAGATGCAGTAGATAAAGAAAGAGCTCAAAGTCCAAGTGGTTGGCTGGAATAAAAACATAGAAATACAAAACTCAAGCCTCTCTGTTGTATCCAACAGTTTAAAACGTTCTGATGGAAGTGGATTATTTACAGTTGCCCCAGTGAGATATCATCAAAGAGAAATCAAGTAAATCAGAATTAGAACATCTTCTTGGGCTGAAGGGGGGGGGGTGGGTGTGTGCAGGAAGGGAGAGGAGGGAGGAGGAAGGAGAGAGATGGGAGGGGAGTGACAAGCACATAGAAAGCTTCGGAGAGGAGAAGAGATAAAGAAGACTAGACCAAAAAGAAAACAAACTGGTGGGTAAAGAAAGCAGAAGTGATGACAACACTAATGTAGAAGCAGATGACAGGGAGGACAGGGAAGACAGTTTGTGGTGAAAGGTAGGATTTGTGTCTCACATCTCTGGCATAATTTCTGTACATTTCTGAGGACACAACCACCAAAAAGAACTAAATTTAATACAGACTGTATTAAAAAACATTTGTACCCCCCTAGCTGCCTCAGCTGATGACTTAAAGGTTTCCTCTATCCCAGCTCATCTTTCCCATTTGTTTGATCCTTAGTGGGCTCATCACAAATTAACAGTCTTGCTAATTACAGCACGAGATCATGAACACTGCATGCCTTCAACCCGTGCAAAAGCTCTCACCTGCTTGGAGAAATTGGCTCATTTCTTATGGCAGTCAGTGCTAAACAACAAACTTTCTGTTCCTACAGCTCCTGTGACACTGACATGCACGGCAAATCTCTTCATCATTTTCAGAATGGTTTGTGCAATAAATCTTAACAGTCTGCTAAAACACAGCCAGTTGCTGGGGTCCCAGTGGATTAATGGGAAATTTCATTCCCCTCTTCTAACCTTCATTAATGAAAGAAAAATTCCACCCCCTCCCCTGTAGGAAAGCAGAAAGTATCTATGGAAGGTTTCAGGACAAGAAAGAACAACAGGACATTGATACTGGAAGGATGGCTTGATGATAAAGAAGAGCTGATGGTGGTAAACAACCTGAAGTGCGAGACAGGAGGACATTTGCCTCCATGCTGGAGAAGATCAACCTGATATGGGGTGAAGATAACAATGGACAGCTGCATATCAAAGGAGAAAACTCAATTAACAGCAGTGGTGCAAGAATGTCAGGGAATTGCTTACCCTGCTCGATTTTTCCTATATAAGCTTCTTGTTCTGTACCAATAAGTGATTCCTGCCTCACCAACAAGGGAGTCCGTGCATGCATTCCAATACTCCCCTAAAAGAGAAGACTATATATAGAGAGAAACCCCATATGACAGCAGCCTCAAAGATCAGAGAAACACTATTATAGTCTTCTGGGCCTTTACAATAGAACAACGCTTCTTTGTTAAGGCAAATGTCAGAGGCAGACACTGAACACATCCCTCAGACCTGAGCTTTTCAATGTACAACAGTCTCCAGTGAACAGCCTTGCCCACTTCATGTCATTGAAACATGAGCTCCAGGGTGTTTCAAATGCTAGAAGCAGCTGCCAGCTGGGCTTCAAGCACCAAACAAATGTTAGCTAAAAAACGAAATAAATAACCATTTTGTTATCTACAGGTAACATCACTCCTGAAAACCTTCCCAGCAACTCTAAGCATCCAATGTGCAAAACAGCCCACAGGGAAGAGCTTTGCAAGCTGGAGCTGGGGCACTGTCAGTCATCCAGCATCTCAACTGTTTTTCTGTAAATATTGAATCAGTTGCTAAGAGATTTCACTGGACAATATGATATCACTCTGTTATTGCACCAGTGACTATATATCATCTCTTGAAAACAGAACAGTGTTGTTTAAACCCGAACTTAATTTCTTGTCAATACAGCTGTGGTGGGAAAGTCTCAAAAATCCACTTGGTGAGCCAGCTCCCTTCAGCTGCTGAGCTTGCTGATGGAGCTTTCTCCAACATGAAATGCAATACCTCCCCATTACAATGGGAAATCCTAGAGCAGTTAGGATAGAGCTTAGGATAAGCATGTTTTGAACAGCAAATACAATCTCTTCAGTCTAAGCAAACATACAGAAGTTGGTAGCGAAAGGCATGCTGTAATAATACATCATCTCTCAAGAACACAAGTACATTCACGAGAAAAGCTAAACAACAGATTTTGTTCCCTTAGAAAATTTGGTTATGTTAATAATTTCTGGTATGACATGGATATACATGCTATAGACAAGAAAACACTAGATAATTATGTCATTAACGATCCTTCTTAGGCACCATTCTTTTACTTGAAGATTCCTTTTCATTTTATGAGATTTATCAGAGACTGTTTGCAAACAGTAACTGCTATTTCATATTACGAGCTCCCAGGAGTGCCAGTCTCTCTAGTCCCAGGAGGGAGCTTCGGTTCTCCAAGTTGGATGAGAGGGTCTGAGAAAGTTTTGGAGCTTTTCAATAGCTCAGTGGAACAGCAGCACTAGGTGACTGTTCTCCTTTCAGGGCCAGCCATGTTGGCATAGGCACCCTTCCAAGGGAGAGAGGGTAAGAAGTAAGAGCTAGTGCTGGGATTTAGAATCCGTTTCAGTCTTCTGCATAACATCCACAGCCCAAAATATGAGAGGGTGGGGAACACTGGTCTCGTGCTGCTAAGTAGCATCATGTCCCACACAAACATGGCACTGCTGCCCTCTCTCCTTGTCACAACATGATGGTCCTGCCTGCACATAGTACTGTTGGATGCTCCTCTAACCCTTTAACTGCCTAATTCCAGGGCTCCTCAGCAGTATTTGTCAGCAGTATCTCTCAATGCATAGAGAAACGTGAATGCTAATGCAAAGGCTTGAGTGGGCACATTTAAAAATCTCTCTCCTGGTGCAGATAAACCCCTCTTTCTCAGCTGTGCAAAGGACTCAGAGGGTGAAAATGGCTGAAATTGGTATAATGATGTCTAAACACAGCCGCCCTGGCATATCAGTAGTACTCATGGTGGGCTGTGGCACATCTGTGCTCATTTCTCAGGGGTTTTACAAGGCCAAAGTATGTGAAAGTTTGCAAAGGGCTTTTTGTGAGAAGCAAAGCTTCCCCCAGCTCTCCAGAGGAGCCAGATTCCTCTGGCAAACACTCCTGCTCCCACCCAGGGGCTGGGCTGCCAGAGCTTCTGGCCCTTCTTCTTTCTCCTCAGGAGGAACTGGCTGCCTTGCAGGAAAGGCAGCCTACACAGCTACAGGTAGCCCTGGCTTTGTTAAGAGAGCCAGTTTGGATGAGAGGAGATAGGAGAAGTCACAGATGAAGGGTGCATAATTAGTGATAAACAAATTCCCAACACAACCAGCACATTTGTTCTGTATTAGTCTCTCTTCACATTAAGTGAATTTAAGCTACTGCTGTTATTAAAAATCTTTGTAGAGGACAATCAATATAAAGTTATGACAGCAGATTGCTAACAGGCAACATGTTATACATGGATGCATTTTGAAAATCTCTGTGCAGAGTGAAAATGACCTTCAAATTGAAGGAAAACAGTATCTGCATTTCACTGTTCTCTTTGGGCAGATCTCTTCCCAGTCCTCCTGTCTCTAAAACATTTCATGTGATGGATTAGGATTACTGATCTGCTCAAGTAACCACTAATTTTTCTGACATCATCCTCTGGGGAAAGAACCAAGCCACTACCACCAGAAAAATGCAACCCAGCCCAAAAAGCACCTCCGTGTTTCAGGGGTCTGGACTGGTGCTGCACAATGGATGTGGCAAGGGGAGAGCTCGGGCAGCTGTCTGACTTCTGCAAAATGCAAGGTGTGACCTTATGACGATTAAAGCCTCTTTGTCTTGGTGATGGGAAACAGGGAGTTTTGCTGGGTGGGGATGAAAAAAAAGATCAGAAAATTCTTGCTACTGAGTCATGACCTGATGGAAAAAAATAATTGAGCATTTCACATGCTTGGGAAAAAATAATTTCAGTTAGTGGAGACAAATAGGGATTATCTAAATCAAACACACAGAAACATCTGACTCCTTCTTGTGTTTAAGTACACAGTTCTGTGATGGATTATTCCTGCAAAATGTTCTGTACTTGATCCAGCTTCAGCAAGTCTAGATTTCAGCACCTTGGCAACAAGATATGTTTATAACAGTAACAGTTATTTTTTGTTCCCTCCAAAAACATTGATCACCACTTACTTTAATCATTATCTCCCAAAACAGGGATTCTTTCTACTGAGATGAATGCTGGCCAGTGTTTCAAATCCCGCCCCCTAGCATGGACCAGACCCTACTGGAGAATATATCCCAAGAGCCACCCATGATCACACAGATGGCTCTGTCTTTTCTCGTGATGCAGCACCACTACAGCAACAGCACAAGAAAAAAAGAAACACCTACTCTTGGCTGTGCTTTGGAAAGGGGACAGGGAAAGAATGGGCTACAGTGTCTGCCTTCTGCAGATTAGCAGCATTAGGTGAATCCTGCTGTATAAAACACCATCTATTTTAGATCCCAAATTAGCATACCTTCAAGAGTATTAAATAACTATTAATAACTTCTTGAGAAACCAAGTAAATTAAATACTAATCATCCTTTTTGGCATGCCAAGGGCAGTACAGAGAATATAGGTGGGCAATGAAGAGTAACGCACATAAACCGACTTGAAAAAAAAATTTAGATCAATAAAAACTTAATCACAGAAGAATATAACCAACATATATCTAATCCACTGAGGTGTTCATAGGGGAATTTCAGTTTCAGCAATAAACCAAATTCATTTCAAGTTAAACTAATATGGACATCTTGAATTTATTAGTGAAAATGGAAGCTGTGTGAACTTTAAGTTTTCAAAAGTAAAAAGACATTTAATAAGATTTCTCTCTTTTTGCCATGGGACTAAGGGAAAAAAATCCAATAACTGATTACCCATGCAATTCTGATAAGTTATGGATTCTTATTTATAACACATTTTAGCTTGATTTTATCTTAATGTTCTGTAATGATTTGCTGTCATAGTTGAAATTTGTCCTATTGTTAATCATTACCATAACAAAGAAAAATTATTCTGTTTATAACTAAGAGGACACAACTAACTCTGCTGTTGAAGATGATCTGTGGGTATGTTGCCTAGGGCTGGTGCAACCATTACCCTCTATTAAATAACAAGTATGGATTACTTTAATTGCCCCATTGTTTTGAGACAGGAAAGGATGGTAAACATTTTCATCAGGAACTTGCACTGCTGCAAAAATGCTTTTGAGAAAAAAGCATTTTGCCAAAAGTGTCGTTGTACAAGAAAAGACTAAACCTGAGGTATTTCAGCTTGGGCAGCCTGTGAGAGGAACCCATTGGTCAGCTCCCTCGTGTCTGCCACCCCCTCTGTGGGGTTTTGGTCAAAGTGCATCCCTGGGGACGCTCTCCTTGCTTCTGCGACATGGCAGCAGGGCCTGGCAGCCCCAGCAGGCAGCCCAGCCAGCAAGGATGGAAACAACCCACAGTTCCTGGCACCGCTTCCAAGTAACAGCACTCTGAGTTTTGGCCCAAATGTTTAATTTGCAATTAAATTCGTAATGTTCAATTTGTAGCTGAAAAGACAAATATGTTTACAGAAAACTCTGACGCAGTTTCTTCCCTGTGTTCACTGTACTATCCCATAAATTCATGCCTGTCATCACATGGCCACCAAAAGTCAGTGTTTAATAGGCTTCAACCTGTTTACTTTCCATGTACTAGCAAACACTTCTGACAAACAAGCCCTATGCTGTACCTGCTGGGCACCCCTTGAACAGAGAGGCTGCAGGCCCATCCAGCCTCATGCCAGGAAAGCTTTTTCAGATCTAGCTGATGTCTCACAGGAGGACTAGAAACTGAAATCGGCATCTCGTTTCCACCTATTAGTTTTTTTCCACTCCAAGAATACACGTACGAAGTGATGAATGGCACAAAGAGGAAATATGGTCAGAACAGTGAATAAAGACTAAAAATCCATCTGACAATGAAAGGCTGATATGAAATGCTAATTCTTAGTGATAGCAAATGATCCCCAGCCAAGTTCTGAAAGAAAGCTGACAGAGGTGAAGTAAGCACTGCTTCCGTTTAAACTTTCTTTTTTCTCAATTCTTTTTGACAACTAGCTCTAAATTTTAGGGTATATATATAGCACACACCTCTAAGAGAAGTCCTACCCACTGACAGAGCTCTTGCACAGGACACCTGAGAAAACACAGGCTCTGTGCCCAGCACACGACAAGCTTTTGCAAACACGCTGCCACACAAGGACCAAGCCCACACTTTGAAATACCACAGTAAGAAATTCTAAACTCCATCAGTTGTATCACAACATCATGCCTGTTTGCTTTGAGTCACAACATGTCACCAGGATGGTGCATACAGGCCCGTGGCGATCCTGGGAATGCACCACTGCAGAACCCAGTGCTGTGCCCACCCCATGCCAGCTCCCTGCATGGGCAGGGTGCAGTGCCTGGCTGTCCCACCCTCTCCACACAGGCATAGGGATGCTGCAGCATTCACAATGCCTGCCTGATTTAGGTCTGGTCTGTATTTGTCTCAGAAAACCCTGTGCTACCATAAGAGACATCTGCTATCCTGGAGACCAAGCCTTCCCAGGCCCATGCTGCCAAGTCATTTGCTTGGCCCTACTTAGATTGCACATTTATTCTTTCTGTGAAAATAATGAGAAACTTCATAAAGCAGACATTGAAAAAGCCTTTTCCTTTGCTTGCAAGAAGAGTCCTGCGTGAATAGATCCACCAGATGTGTAAACAGCAGGTTGTGCACCCAATGTTTGTTTTTCATCTCAAACAAGGAGAGTGTGCTTAGTGATGAAGGAGGCCAAGCACAGACTTTTATCCAGCCACTTCTGATCTCCTGATTCCTCTTGCACATCCTGAACTGCCTGAAGGCAACTTAGAAAACCCCACAAAAGGCGTAAGGCACATCATCCTCAAAGCGGTGTTTGTTCCTCCTGCAGCTGTCTCACGCTTTCTTCCCCCACTGCTCCCTTCCTCCACCCTCTTCTCCTCCCTCTCCCAATGCTCTCCAATTTATTTTGTTTCTTCAAAAAATACTCCCTGCTGTGTACATGCCTATGCAGAGCTCTAGGGAGATACCAGGCTATTAGACAGGTACTCTCTTATTATATCTCTTGCATCCACCTTGCCTTCCTGTACTGTTGCAGCACATCCTTCCAAGAAAGGCAGCACGGCATTACCTCTGTGTTGTGGAATCACAGAATGATAATGGTTGGAAGGCAGCTCTGGAAAGAATCTAGTTCAATCTAGATTATCTGGAAATAATCTAGTGCTAAACCAAAAGGTTTTTCCTTGTGTTCAAATGGAACCTCCTGTGTTCAAATGGAACCTCCTGTGTTCCAGTTTGTGCCCATTATTCCTTGTTCTATCTCTGTACACCACTGAAAAGAGTCTGGTCCCATCCTCTTGACACCTGTCCTTCAGATATTTATAGGCATTGAGAATCTCAGAACCAACCACGTTGGAAAAGACCTCAGAGATCATCAAGTCCAACCTATTACCTAACATCTCATGACAACTAAACCATGGCTCCAAGTGCCACATCCAATCCTTTTTTGAACACCTTCAGGGACGGTGACTCCACCACCTCCTGGGCAGCCCATAAAGAAGAAGATCCCCTCAGTCTTTTCCTCAAGCAAAACAATCCCTTGTTTCCCAACCTTTCCTAGGAAAAGAGATGCTCTATTCCTCTCAGCACCTCCAATGCCTGGCATATGTCTGTGTACTGTAAGAAAGAAGGATTTTAAAATACTATCCAGCTGCAAGACAAGCCTACACTCCACATCTGTCCAGACAGAGTCACAAACACTTCTCCCATTCTTGTTCTAAAGGCACCAGTGCTTCAAGTTAACCACTTGTGAGGGGCCACAGAGCTACCTAAGCTGGCCAGCACCAACCTGTCCAACTTTTCACATTAAACAGCACTGAGTTTCACCACAGCATTAGTATTTATAGCCATACTGCTCTCAGATTCTGCAACCACTCAGTCCTGGAGGCTTTGGATAGGGCATGTCTTCTGACACCACAAGAGTAGTAAAACTTCGTTTAATATTTAATGCATGCCTTAAAAGTAAACAGACTCCTCCCTTTTTCCTGCTCAGAGATTTTCCACAGGGCACAGGTGGCCTTTTCCTCCTGTCATGCAAGAGGGCTGGCTCAGGGACTTAGCCTTTTGAAGGAGCTTTCAAGAAGTGTCACAGATAGTAAGTGATGAAGTCTGTCAACATCACATTTCTGTGCTCCAGAACTGAAAACCTTTGACAGGCTAGACTTCAAAGTTAGTGTTAAAATGCAACACTACCTCAGGGTAGGAAAGACCTTAGACAACCATCTTTTCCAGTCCTCCTCAAAGTTGGTAGCGAGAAATTTCCTTACTTGTCTCTTTTCTATGTGGATGCATATAAAAAAAAATATAATTACAACGGACTTCCTGTTGAAGGAGGAAAGTTTGACTTGAACAAAACAGGTGTCCCAAAGTGATCTTTCTTCAGATCTTCTGAAGACCACCTCTTGCACTCTTCATAGGCCAGACAGGCCCAGGATCCAGTGCAGAGGAAAGCAAGGAGAAGAAAAAAGAGTCAGAAGAAAAAAAAAAGGAAGGATTTTGAGAAAACAAGGAACCTGTAAAGAACCTTCCCAGTTAGATGGAGCTATTTCAGTGCAGACTTAGACCTGCCAAGGATAGCACAACAGGGTGAGCAATTATATTTGCACACTATTTAGAAAAAAATTCAGATGAATGCAGTGCAATCACAGAGTGATGACCAAATAGTTCTCAATCCAGCAGTAAAGGTAAAACTGTAAAAACTGAAGTAACACATTTTAAAACCCCAAGCCTTCAGCTACACAGTATCAGTGAATGCTGAAACTGCTGCTGCTGCTTTTATAGTTACATTCAGTAACCCATAAAATACTGGATGAATTTCAGAAGAAGAAAATGGTGAATGTTGTACAAAATCTTAAGAAGGTAAATAAGCAGCTACAGCTCTGCCAGCCTGATGCCAGTGCCCTCTGCCTGACATGGGGTTTGACTTGTAAGGAACTAAAGGAAGATGATAATTTGTGTGCAGCCTGCCAAACCAGCTTAATAGAGGGAACTGTCTACAAACAGTTCTTCTGCCAGGAAAAATAACATGACAATAGCAAGTGACTAGAATATAAAGATGATTAAGTCACATTTACTATTTGTGAGGGTAAAACCAACCTGAGTTGCTCTACAAGCTATAACTGAAAGCCCCATCACAGGAAAAAGATTAACCCAGCCCAGCCATGCCACTGGGAGTAGGACTTTGTGGTGAAAGCATGAAGAAAAGATCTCTATTGCTTTTCAGTCTGGTCATTGACCATTCCTGAGCCACATCGGGTCTGGGCCACATCTTAAAACCCCCACATGTCCTGCCACAAAAAAGACCACACAATGCAGAAACGTTTGTGGGCTGGGAGGATGCTAGAGGGAGGATTCTTCGGCCTCTTTATAGCCTCTTTAGTTTTCTGATCTTTTTCTGAAACGTCATTTCTTTGTTCTGATATTACTCTCTATTGCATTATCTTCCTTCTTCTAAGTTTTAATTTTACACACCCTTTTGCCTTTCACATGGAGATATTTAGATTGCTTACATTATGCCCACTTACAATACTGTGTACTGGTGAGCTGAATTCTACCCTATCCTCGTATCCCTTCCTACACCAAGATTCCATCCTAGAAAATCACTTCCATCCTCCTGCAGACCAGACAGCCAGGTTCTCACTATTGCCAGAGGTGGATGACATTGCTAATGTGTATGGGCTACATACAAACAGAAATCGATGCCGTCTGCTGTACATCTGGATCAATACCATGGAAATAAAAATAGATCTGGACACATGGATAAAAAAAAAAAGTACGTATGACAAAAAAGAAAACAGAAAAATCTTTAAAGTAACCCATAAAACTGAAGGCAGGGAAAAAAAAAGCAGCAGTTCTACCACATAAATACCTAAATTTATTTGCAGTGCAACTATTTTTAGATACCTCATTTTAGTCACTAACCTGCATTTATTCCAATGTGTGTTTCAGTGGTTTTTCTTTTAACTGTCTGTGGAAGCTTTTTGGTCAGATATAGTAACAAGCACTCACCACAGTAATTTTAATTAACAAGCTCTAATAAATTTGCACATGGTGCAGTATAAAGCTCCAAGAACACACGTGTGCATCCCCAAGACTACAGCTAGACTGCTCTGCAGCAAGGCTTCCCAAGAGCCACAGGCTGCTCTTTGAATATCAAATCCAACCCCGTTGTTAGCACCATTGTCAGCAGCAGCCCTGCAATGCCCTCCCATCCCAAAGCTGCCTCTGGCTGCTGCCCAGGCCCCCGTGCTTGCACCTTCTTTCACCCAATATGTGCAGAGACTCCTGCGGGTGTGATGCTGTCCCCAGCTCTGTCCAGATGAGAAATATTGATCCCTTTTTGGGGGGTTAATCTCAGTGATTTTGGCTAGAGCCTACCTGTTGGTCAGAGGCTACACTTGGCAGTTTGCAGAAACACAGGCAGTCATGCTAAAGAGAGGAAAAAAATAAATCTCACTCTTGTCAAAACCATCCAGTTTCCACTGAAATTTTTCAATGCATTGAAAGAATGATTTGCCATTGGAATGGGCTGCCCACGGGGGTGGTGGAGTCACCATCACTAGAAGCATTTAAGAAGAGACTGGATGGGGCGCTTAATGCCATGGTTTAGTTGATTAGATAGTGTTGGGTGATAGATTGGACTTGATGATCTCGAAGGTCTTTTCCAACCTGGTTAATTCTATTCTATTCTATTTGCTCCAGTTTTAAAATGCTTTTATTTTTCTTTTTAACCTGTGAAAGGCCATTCAGTCTCACTGTGGGATGCTGAACAAGAACAGAGTCACATTTTTTCCCAGCTCTGATAGTTCCCTGCCCCAGACCTGCCTCCCATTCCTAGGAGACCGATGTACACTTGAGTCAAGGGCACCAAACCTCCTGCAGACACAAACTTCACTCATCCCACACCCCATTCCCAGATCTGGTTCCAATCTCCTGAGGCGGAAGTGGTCCCACTGACATCAAAGAGGCAGGAGCCAGGAATGGAGTTTAATAGGATTACTTTTGTATTTTCAAGCACGTCACTGCTCAAAGACACAAAGTTATGCAGAGAGCAGATTTCCTGGGGACAATCTTTCCAGCCCAGACTTTTCATGGTTGCCTGGTGGGTGCTCCAGGCTTCCTTTTGCGTGTTCCCAAATCCACACAGCCAGCGTTAGGTGTTTGAACCATCCACGCAAAGCTGTTGTGGATGAGGCAGCATTCCTAAGACATGCAGTGCCAGAGCTGGGATGGGGGAGCAAATCACACAGCAGGACAGCAAAAGCCAGGTGTGCAGCTGCCCACAGCAAGAGTGTCTGTGCAGCCTGGGGAACAGGCGTTACTGAGAGATGAGAACATTCTTTCATAGTATCTGTGCAAAATAAAACTGCCTGTGATATACAGACAGTCAGAGATTGCATAACGGTAATGTGGATGATCTCTGCTGCATGTGGCATGCACACAGCTGGCCAGCATGATGCCCACTGGGACTTTTCTTCAAAGAAGAGAAGAAATGATTTCAGATGGGTTTTATTTCCCATCACAGATATTTCAGAGGTGGGACTGGTCAATTATATTTTTCTTCCACAGTCAATTGCTTCTTACTTCACAGGCAGAAAAGGGTGTAATGTACTTATCACATACCAGAAATATCACATAAATATTAGCCATATTGTCCTGTTTAAGTATTTAGAAGAGCAAAACTATACACGAGAGAGTACCAACATGTGCTGAACAGATACTGGATAGCAGCTGCTAGGCTCTGTGAACCTCTCCACAGTTTGGAGAGCTTCAGAGAAATACACCCTACAAAGGCAGCAACAAGTTGGCAAAAGCTTTCTCTGTGCCGAACGTTGTGCCAGCATATGGGAATGTTGTACTGATGCTATTAGCCAAGACTCTTTGGACATGATGTAAAGCATCTAATAATTATACAGCAAATATGACGAGATGGAATTGAACCTGATCTCAATTAGCAACCAGAGGTATCCTTCCAACCGAGATTAATATTGATTAAACCATAACAAGACTAGCACTTGCCAATAAGAGCTCTATAAAATCAAGGAAAGGTGAGGCCAACCTCTAAGTTGGGAGCACTTTGTCACGAGCTGTAAAGACAAGTGATTCTCCTCTGGTCTAATTTGTCCATTTTAAAAATGGAAGTTTGGCTCTGTATAATTCAGGAAATTACAGTGGACGGTCAGCCTGGCCAGGAGCCCGGAGCAGAAATCAACAGCCTTTGGGAGATGGCTTTGTTTTCCTTTCAACTTTCCCTATCCCTGCTATGGTATCAATCACACCAAATCCCATCCTCTCTCAGATGTGGTTCCCACTACTGGTTTACCGTACTTCAGAATAAAGGCTTATGCTTTTTAATTTCCCCCCTTGCACCAAATTAAGGTGTATATTTTAGAGCTGAAAAAATATATTTGATTTATTTGATCTTCCCCCAAGTGGGGAACAGTAGTTCCACCACTGCAATCCTACATTTCCTTTACATGGGAATGATTGGATTTATTGCTAGCCATTTTTAGATCATATTAAGTCAAACCATAACAACTAAGCACCCTTCAGGGCTTACTGCAGATTATAAAATGCTGCTTGAAAAACAGACATGCAAGGGTATGAGAGGCAACAATACAAAGCTTACAATAAATCTTATTTTCAGGATTCTTGATCCTATTTAAGTACTGTTTTAAAATGTTTAGGCCAACTTCAGAGAGCTGTTATACAGCTCATGAAACACTGAGTGCTAATGCTCTTCAAGAACATTATGGGCAAGTACCTATTAAAGCAAATTTCTTCTAGTAAGTTTTTATTAATACCCTTTGGACAAAGAGATATTTGCAAAGAACAAAACCCAATGTGACAATTATTAATTACCTTAAAACTAGAATAGGAGACAAATGAAGCCAGGGAACCCCTACACCATAACAAAGCTTGGTTGGGGAAACAATTTGTTCCCATGTTCCTAGGCTGCTCAAAACAGAAATGTTTCCCTAAAAAGGGACTTATACAGTAGCACATGGCTCTCTCAGGGCAAGACAGTCACAGCATTTCATTAACACGAGCTGCTCTAAGATCTGCTCCATGGTGTGCCCTGAAAGACAGACCTAGTCTGGTGAGATGTCTATAATTCACTAATTGAACAGAAAAAGGCACTGAGAGTCCAAGAGAAAGAGGAAACAACTTTTCCAGGCTGGTACTGGAAAGATCAACTCTTAATGCAATGTAATAAATACTACTGCAAAGATACAGCAGGCCAGTGAGCTACAGGCACAGCCAATGAGTATTATCCCATCAAGGAGCTTTTGTAGCCACAAAACTGCAATCCTTCACACCTGACAGCAGGGAAAAAATCAGACTAAAGCAGTGAGGAAAATAAAATGTAATACAGAAGCCTATTAGGAAATAAACAAGTCTTCAGTAGGCCATGATGGAAGAGCATCAGGAAACCAAGAACCATGATTATTTTTTTCATTGGGTTCAGCCACTGGGACTTCTGTAGGCTCCTTGGGACAACGGCATAATGCCAGCACAGTGATTTTTAAGTGTGACAGCGCTGTAAGACAGCAGTAGCTGCCCAAGGATGCACTCATGCTTGCTAAGCCTCTAATCCCTTCCTTTTCTCCCTCTATAATCAACTCAAACATAGCTTGAATTAATCACTGTTTGCAAATTTGAAGGCTGCTTTTCTTTTCTCTGCTTCGGACCTGCCTTAGGTCATACATAGGGCTAGCATGGTCGAAGATATGGGCCACATCCCCTCCAGAGCGTGGCATTCCACTACTGCACAGTAACACCCCTGGCTATGACAACAATACTGCCATGGTCACAAAAGCTGCAGCACTTACTCAGCAGTGACTCAGATTCAGGTGCCACTCTACTTGTTTTCTGGATCCACCTCCAGTCTGACCCTCCCACCCCCACCCTACAATACCTCTGCCCATCCTTGCTCTGGTCTAGCCTGGCTCTGCAGTTTGTTCTCAAAATCATCTCCTCCCTCTTCTGGTACACTGTTACCCCATCCATGCCATACTTTGATATTGGATGTGTTGAGGGGAAGCCCTGGTCAGACAGCCACAAGCTGGACAGGACTGTATCTTCTCCTGGCCAAGCTGATACTCATTCACATGACAATCCTTGTATCTTGCTCTGAAGTTCAGGTGGGCATTATGGCCAACACAACTGCAACTGATTTCCAATTTGGGTCCCCTTCACATCACAAAAACTATTAGGCACCAGTCATTAAGTCTACCAGCACTAATTATCCCTTTGAAACTCTTCTAGATGATATTACATTGCACATTCCTTGGTTTGGATTATCTCAAAGCATCCCATTTCTTCTTATTACAGAAAGTCATGAAACTAACATGAGCAGGGCTCCTAAAAAGTAGATTTATACTCAGCTGTACTGTGCAAGCAGAGTTACGGTGCAGAGAAAATTAGAGGCAATAAATAAAGGTCTATATAGATAGAGGATGTCTTTTAATACGTATCTGCAAAACATTCTTTGGAATGCTTAATGAGAAACCTATTTCTGGTCCTCTAAAACAATTTTCTTAAGACTTAGTGAGTTTTGTACTTAATAAGGGTTAGTGGGCCCGCAAACACAGTATTTTCCATTTCCATTTCAAAGAATTCCAGCAGAGACAGATATTTTCAAACACTGCATTTACCAAGTACTGCTACCACGAAACCTGTAAGACAAACTTGTTGCATCACCCAGCACAGAAAGTCTTGGAATCAATTGTTATGCCTCTAGAAATGCAGAAGGATGATGGGCATGGCTCCAAAGCACAGGTTACACCTACAAGTCCTCTTTTGCTCACCCCATGAGCTTCTTTATGTGATTCTCTAGAATCATGTAACATGTCTGGAGCTGACTCTTGAAAAATGGACATAGCTAGGAGTCCACAATAAAGCTTTTTGCCCTTACTTCTATAACATTACAAAGCAAGGTCATGTAGATAGATTGAGCCAATATGATAAAAGTACCTACTAAAATAACAGCTGATACTCAAAGATGATCACAAAAATACCATCCAGCAAGTTTCATTCCCCACTGCTGTCCTCTCTTGCTCAGAAACCACCCAGGTTTAGTAAGTATCTCTTCCTGTCTGCTCAGGCACACCCACAACTCCACGTGCACACCTGCTGGCTCCAGAATGGGTTGCTATTTCTGTCAGGACACACTAGCACCCAAGAGAGACAAAGATAAGAACAAACCATGTGTCTTCACTGCTTATGCACGTGCAAACAGCAAGGAAAGCCCTACTGCCTCTTCAGTGGTGTATCTGTTACACAAGAACACCAGAGTGTGTTTCAGTTAGCTAAAGTCTAAATGTACTCTCTCCAGTCAATACAGAGGTCACAAGCACACACTGCAGTCGATAAAGAAGGTGAAGATGTGGAGAAAGGCTATAGATGACAGATAATAAGCGCAAGAAAGAGTAAAAGATGCAACATTGCACCAATTTCACAACAAAGAGGTGGGTTTTGAGAGCTAAAACAGGCAACCAATAAAACCTGACATATTTAAGTTGAAGATATTATCATGAGAAATCTAAAGAGTCCCCAAGCGTCAAGAAAATGAGCTGGAAAAAGCAATGACCGGTTGCACCAGTAATTTATAATCTCTCAGCTGCTGAGATTGTGAACAGTGGCACTTTGTAATCTTATAGGGAAAGCAGCTCTAATGCCATCTGGTCATACATTTCCAGCCAAGATCATTTAGAGGAGCCCTTAATGAAAAAATGTGCACATCCTCCTAAAAATCTGAATTATGCCAGCTGTGCAACAGTGTCACTTGTGTTTTCAAGGAGAAAGACAGCTGTCATTCCCTTTCTCCGAGGATCTGCAGCAGACTGCCTTGCTTAAGAGACCTAATTTTTCATGGATCGCCTTAAATTATCTTACTTGTCACTAGGAAAAGAAAGGGTGAAGTCCCTGTTAACATTTTCTGTTTGATTTTTGCTGACAGCACTCACTTTCCATAACCACCTTGCTGGGCTACTGTGAAAGCGATATTTGGTCCTTAGCTGTGATCTGAGCTGAAGCCAGCACAAAGAGAGTATGGGCTGTACAAAAATCAACAGACCTGCCTTGGCATAAACCCAGTCTGGGCAAGAGCGCAGTTACACTCGTCATCTTCACCTCTTCTGACGAATGAGACATTTCGTACTTCAGATATTACCTCAGCAACGTACTGCCAGCTTGAAATTGCTCTGTCATCTCAGATTAGCACTCATCGTTCAAGCTAATGTAAACTAAATGGTACCTCTGCTGAAATACGTGGAAAAATAAATGGGATTACAGTAAGAGTTGCAGGGCATGAAATTTCTGATCTGTGAGCATCGAACTGTCAGTATTTCTTGGTGCTTCCATCCGCTGGGCCATCGCGTGAACCCATATAGTTGCTATTATGTTATTTTAAGGTCAAATCTTGTTTGCCTTAGCACACAGCTACTCCCACTGCCTTCAAGGGACTATTTGCAAAAGCAAAGATATATAACCTCACATGAGCAACAACAGAGATCCCATCACCAAACTGTCTATAGCAAACCTACACCCTTTCAGGACACAAGGGCTTAGAGCACGCCTTCAAAACCACAGCCCGTCTAGACTCTCCACCTGCTCACATAGAACAGCAGCAGTGGGGAGAATTACAGCCCAATAGCCAGTGTGACAGGAAGAAATAGCATTGGGAAATGCCTATTTTAATGACAGAAAAATATTCACCAGGCCTGGGCTTCACAGCAGTAGAAATGTTATTACTTTCCAAGCTGGAAGAGAAAATATTTCAAGGGCTATTTTTTGACACCTTCACTATGGTTTGATTTCTGCATCTATTTTAAAAAAGTCTTTATAGTCTGTGTTGTGGGTGCTTTTCAGATCTTTGCATATAACTCCATCTTAGAAGGCTATAGTGTGGTAGAACTGTATATAATTTACCTCAGGCTGAACAGCTACCAGAAGTGAATGTATATGAAAACATTAAAGTTCCTTTGGTTTTGTTTCCAGAATTAATGCTAATTAATTTCACCTTAGTGTTATTATTTCTCAGAGCACACAGAAGCAAGATAGAAAACTTCCCCACAAAGCACTACTGTGTAAAGAGGCCTGACTGCATATGGTTTCCTTCCTACTGCACATTTGTAACCCTTTTTCACAGTCATTTATGTTGGAAACAGCCTTCGAGATCAACAAGTCCAACCATTAACCCTACTCCACCAAGTCTGCCACTAAGCCATACTCCCCAAGCACCCCATCTACATGACTTCTAAACACATCCAGGGATGGTGACTCTACCACCTCCCTGGGCAAGTTGTTCCATAGCCTGACAAGTCCTTTTAACACAAAACATCCTTATAGCAGGAACACAGAAAGCCCTCTTTCCTAGTAATTCGCTATTTCATCTTCTCAGTATAGCCATGTTCAGTGAAATTAATTTACAAATACTGTCACTGCAAGCAATTTAAAACCTAGGAAACATCTCCTGATTGCAATTACTGTGCCTGTCCTGGGCCATTCTGAGGCTCCATTCAAATGCCCATTGATTTTGGTGGGACTGCAGAGTCCTGAGCAATGACGCTGATGAGTACATTAGCTCTGTTATGCTGCTCTGAAATTAGACAGAGAAGAATCAATATTTCTGTGCTGTTCAGTAACCCAGACAATCATGGGAAGTGCAGTAAGTGAATGGCTTTGAAGGATGAACATTTACAAATGTAGGACCATCTAGCTCTGGAAACTACCTCTTGGACTTATGATGATGTGCTTTAGCTTCTCCTTCACTGCGTGCAGGCAAGTTTTTCGTCTAACTTCTGGGTTCAGAGCTTTCCGAAAAGAAAGAGTCACTAATTTCACTTCAGAATAAAGAGAAATGAGGGAAAAGAAAAATGAGGCAAAAATGTGTCTCCAAAAATGCTTTTAAACAAGGATTTCTCCTGGGTACTGCTTATTTCTCAGAAGCTCCTTTTGTAACAGAGCCAGCCTCTGGTTTTAACACATAGTGTTATCTTTCCTCTATCCTATCCTTCCATGCATAATAAAGTGCATTCAAGGTATTTGTATGGCTGTTGCTACCAAAGGATGTGTACACCTCTTTAGTCCATCTATCTTCATAATACCTGTGGGAGCTTAGAAAGTCCTATTACGGTCTCAGGCTCAGAACATCAGAGATATTTAGAGGCCTGCCACTGAGATAAATGGGATTAACAGCCCCATGGCTTTTCTGGCTCAGAGCCTCCTCTATGTCCCTAAAATCACAAAGGACATCTTAAATGAAGCAAAGAACCACTCTTAAGAGTCTCACTACCTAGGCTGGGGGGCTCATTTCTGGACCAGCTTTTCCTTTTTGCTTTAGTCTTATGTTGCTAAAAGATGACGATATTAAGATAAGGTAAAAATTATGTCCTCATTCTCTTCTGTCTACACATATCATAAAAGCTTTCTATTGGTGGCATACATTGGCTAATATCACTTTAGTGTACTCTGCTTTACCCCAGCTTAGTTTCCTCTGAATAATAGTCCACAACTAACTATCAAATCTCTTACTTAGCTAAACACTCCTAACTTCTTTCCCTACAGAGCAGTAAATAGACTTTCATTGCCCTTTGCACCTGGCTTTGTTCTGTAGAAGCAGTGGCGAGTGGTTGCTTCTGCAAAGCAGACTGTGCTCAGGTGAGGGCTGAGCAGCTGTACAGTGTCCATACACATGCATCCTCACCAGCACAGCCATCTTATAAAGGAAATTACCATCTTTCCTCGGCGGGGGGTGTCTCCAGTTCTGAGTAACAGATGTACGAAACACAAACCACCTACCCACATGGCACAACAGGAGCAGCGTTGCTCCTGTCCTCCACGTTTGGGTATTTGCCTAACCATACTGTGCCTGTGAGCATGGGTATCTATTTTGAGTGTCAAACTTTCCAAAGGTGAACAGTGAGCCAGTCTGATACAAGGCAATAGTAGGTAGTATTCATAAAGAAACAAAATCTCATTGTCTCAAAATGTAGCATTACAGAGGTACCTTCAGGAGGACAAAGAAGAAACTACCCTGCACCTCTTGTCTTGAGTAGGTTACCACAAGCACCCCAGCCACCTGATGCAACAGTACTTTGATATTTAGTGGCTAAATATTCCCCAGGACAGCATAGGCAGAGTATTTTTTTCTTACTGCAACCACAGAAGAGGTGATTTTTACCTCCACAGTCACTAAGGAGATGTGAGTAGCCCGAAAATACTCTTCCACCCTAATTGCCATAGGCACATACCTTTGAATGAAGAAAAGACAGCATTTTCCACTTCCTCAAAGCAATTACTTTTGAAGATATGCATTAGTGCTATCTTTCTAGGATTTAAATTAAGCCAAGTATTAAATCATCTAAAATTACCTGAACATTTTTGACATCTTTCAACGTCTTAAAAACAGATAGTCTTTGGTGCTCATTACTTAAAAGCCACATAATTTTGTCTGGAAATTGACCACTTAGATTCCCCAAAGTGGAAGTCGAGAAAAAAAAAATAATCTCTATTTCCAGACTTAAATTAAAGGTTTGTTATTTAGCCCACACGTGAAGCGTGCCTTGAGTCTGCTAAGTGGATTTGTATATTAACTTGAGATACTCTACGATGTTAAACCCAAGAGTTTGGTATTACGCTTGCAAACACACCCACGTTTGCACGTGTGTTGGAGGTGGGAGGGATGAAGATGTAAACCCCTTTAGAAATGAAGATGAGAAATACCTCTACAAAGGATTATACTAGGTTTTTGGAGTTGCATTTGTTCACTTTGTCTAAGATGTTGACATGGTCATGAAGGTAATCCCTCAGAGGGTGGGGGCTCATCCAACAGGTCAGCAGTTCCTGTAAATAAGGAATTACAGATTGTTCCTCAGGTAGCAGTTTTGCTAATTTGAAAGTGTTGAAAAATAATTTTATTCCTAACAGGAGTTCAAAGCGTGACTACTTCCTTACCCAAATTATCTGTCTGCAGCAATCTGAAATGGAAGTATTTTATCAGCACAGTTTGGCACAATGAACTTCTATGGCAGGAAGAAAAAGAACTTCCAGTATCCTATTTCTGGTTCAAAATTGTTTCAGTTCCTTGCGAATCTCTGAAAGGATGGAGAAAATGTACTCTATTTCCAGTTTAACCCTGCTACGAAATACCCTAAGTCTGCAACTCTACAGAGAACTGTCTGGGTTTACACACAAAGAGGACAAAACTCCAGTGAAATAATTAGCAAGATTTACTGTAGCTCTATGACTGCAGAAGAGATCTGAGAAGATTTAAATGTGCCGTTGTTAGCTGCTTACTTCCCGGGTTGCTTGGGAAGCTTCTGGTGCAGAACACAACAAATATCAAAGAGTCCAATTACCATGATGAAAGTGCTCAGTCAACACGCTGTGACCCATCACTCGCGTCTGGCAGGGAAGCTTTTTATCCAGATTGTGGTTTGTGGCTGGCACAGATACCGCCCGCTATCTCAAATGCCTGTCCTTTTAAAATGTATTGCACAATAGAGACCTGCAAGCTTTATGACAGCACAGATTCCAATCTTTTTAATGAAAATTAATCATACTTTTTAAAATGGAAACCCCCCCAAACCTAAACTATGCTGGCTGACAGAGGTCTGTATATTGCTCCCAATTCCTTTCAATGTGCTTTTCATGTTTGCAAGGACTATCCATTTTCTCTCTCTGCTTATATACCCCAATCTATCCCCTAGATGTCCAAACATGGCCACTGTTTATCGGGCTATTTCCTCCTGACCACTGTCTGCCAACACCTCCCTTCTGTGTGCTCAGCAATAAGCCTGTAAAGAGCCCGAATGGAGGGTGTGCATGTGTAACTAGTGACAGCTTATTTATATATTCTTCTGGTGTTAAGCTATCTCCATCTTCAAAGCAGAGTCACCTTCGACAGAGAGTCCTGCACTGCAAACATTGAGTGTGCGAAGCAGCAAAATTCTCAGCCCTGATGCCCAGGAGTGTTAAAAACAGCCTTTCCAGATTCACACCTGAGTCTCGAGGTTGTTTTTCACCTTATCCATACAGTGTCCACTTCAGTGGCAGTGGAACTGCTCCTCCAGCAATCTCAGCAACCTCTGTACCAGAACCTTGACATGTGTTGCGTTTAAAGGGAGGCTTTACATATCCTAAGAAAGGCTATAGGAATGTGTCTGCTCATGTAGGAATGAAAATCAGAGATACAACAGAAAGAGTTGTGAGGACAGGCCAGTTTGTTTCAATAGCCTTGTTTTGGTGGTGTTCATCTCTGCCTTTTGCAGAAAGAAGACAAAGATTCCACCACAGGGATGCCTGGTTGTGCCCTTCAGTGCAGGGTGAGGCATGTGCCTCTGTCACAGTATCACAGTAACTAAGGTTGGAAGAGACCCCAAGGATCATCAAGTCCAACCTGTTCCAACAGACCTCACAACTAGACCATGGCACCAAGTGCCACGTCCAATCTCCCCTTGAACACCTCCAGGGACGGCAACTCCACCACCTCCCTGGGCAGCCCATTCCAATGATGAATGACTCGCTCAGTGAAGAACTTTTTCCTCACCTCGAGTCTAAACCTCCCCTGGCACAGCTTGAGACTGTGTCCCCTTGTTCTGGTGCTGGTTGCCTGGGAGAAGAGACTGTCCTAGCCTTGTGCCCCACCAGCTGTGAAACAAGAACAAGTGGCTACCATGATCACTGCCCTCTGGCAGTGCAGTCACTTAATGGTCTGACACAGATCCCAGCTTTAGTAAGTCCTGACACACTGCTTACCCCTGGTCCAATGAAGGCATTTATTCCCACAGGTCTATTTCTGCTATTATTTTCCACTCAGCAGCTGGGTTTGATGAGATTGTATCTTGAGGTGACTCATATTCCAACCTTGGCTCACCCAGGCAACTCCTGAGGCAGCTCTTATCTGGGCACTGTGTTTAGGTTTACAGCAAGCATTTCACATCTCATGCTGGCTACTTCCTCTCTTCCCTTTGAAGACACACAAGGCACGTGCCTGTTGACTCTCTACCATGAACATCTCTAGTAA
The DNA here is from genome assembly GCF_014839835.1 of Dryobates pubescens. Classification (NCBI taxonomy): domain Eukaryota; kingdom Metazoa; phylum Chordata; class Aves; order Piciformes; family Picidae; genus Dryobates; species Dryobates pubescens. Next base: position 4,530,055 of record NC_071624.1, on the reverse strand, counting down.
GAGTGTCCCAAGCTGCTGCAATGGATGTTTCCAGCTCTTCCAGAAGCTTGATTGATCTCAGCTTCACTGACCAAAGAGCTCCCAAGATTAGAGGCTGCATAGGCAGACCCACCAGTACTCAGAATGAGTCAAGGAAATAGCTCCAAAGAGCTTAGAGAGAGCTCTGGTGTGCAGCTACCACAGGGAGAGAGCCCTACAGATTCACACTCTGAGCTTGGTAACTACAGACTCAAACAAGAACTACTCAGATCTTGTAAACCCGTTTCTGTCAGCTCTGCCGACCAATGGTTTCTTTCCCTGTTTGACATGCAGCAGACAAGGGCTGTTTTATTTTCTTTGGACCTGAGGGAGAAAATTTTATATTTGTTACTAGTGTATTTAATTTTCTGGGTTTCTGTCCGAATGACAGAATCACAGAACTGCTAACTTCTATGGTTCTATGAATGATATAGTCTGTGAATGTCTATGAAGGATATAAAATGATAAAGTCTGTCACAGCTTTATTCCCCTGTGCAAACCTGAAAACCATTGGACCATGTCTTAACCCAGTTACATCAAATTATTCAGTGTCAAAACTTGGCTCAGTTTTACAGAAAAAGCTCTTCAGTGAGTCAGCTTCCCAGTAAATGTTCAGGGATGTCAATCCACAGGCAGATCCTACTCCAGTATGATACATGCATGGTGTTTTCCTTGGCTAGGAATAAAACAGAACTGCCTCAGACACACCGTGCTTCAGCTGTATAAAATGTCTCGTTTTGTTTTCAGAAATAGAGATTTGAAGCATGTTGTCATTTCCTTTTTTCTCATTCATAGACCAAGCTGGCCTGCATAATTAAGGGTAATTGTTAGCTTCTTCATAGCTCAGCATTTTCCCCTGCACCTTCTAGAGAACAGAAAAATATCGGCAGAAGAACTATTCAGTTGTGAATGTTCCATTCAGCATTCTCAGTAGGCATTTTTCTCTTATATTTAAGTGAAAATAGTAAAGTAATGTAGGCAGGAAGCATAGAGAGCAATTGCTTACAGGTGACCAAAGGTAAGAAAGGTCATATGTTTGTTTCCTATGTTGTTCCTATGCGTGCAGTACCCAGAATCTTTGAATTATATTTCATGGTTCTTTGAACTTGTACAAGGACATAAAATATATTTATAGCTCACTTAAACTCTTGGTAATGAACCAGCCATCCTACGCAGGACCTCTGCTAATCAAGTGAAGACTTTCTGAGCATTAACTTTAAAAACACAAAGAAGCACTTGTTCATTCTCCAGCAGAAATGCTTTAAAAGCAACAACAAAGAAAAGCTAGCTACATATATATATATCCCTCCACCCTGAGGTAACAGTTTGAGCCTGTATCAATTCACCTGTGATGTCTGAAGTACAAAAATACAATTTCATTGGCAATGCACATTTCTTATAACTGTTATTACAACACTGGAAGCTCTCAACCACACTGTGACACACACCAGAGAAACATGCAACAAAAATATTGCCTCTCTCTAAAGCTTTTCCTAAATATGTAATTTTCTTTCACTTAGACTACAACAAGAAACAAGTTCTAAAATAAAGAGGTCTTTAAAGATTTCACTTAACTGATCATACTTGATGCAAATTTCTATATAAGCACACTGAAAGGTTCCTGGGCTTGACTCCTTCTGCAGTTATACACCTCACAGCAAACCAGCTGTGTGGGAGGAAAGGAGTTGATGCTTTACAACAAGCTCAGATAGCTACCTCTGTTTTTCCCTTTTCCCCTAAAAGTAGTTGGGCTGGGGCAGGCTGACACAGGTGTGATCCCAGCAAGGTAGCAGGCTGGCCCTCTGCTTGGGATTGCAGCTCCCTCTGCACCTTCCAGGCCAGCTGCACACATCTATCCACCTTGGAAAGTGGGAAAGAGGGACACTGGAGTAACTGGCTCCCAACCTGGCTGCTGCCAACCTGATGACACAACCAGGATCTCAGGGTGAAAGTGATGCCTTATATTAGATTTGTAAAGTTCAGTATGTCTTATAATTGCAAAGACAAACATCCCCATACCCAGGGTACAGAAAAAATCCAAGTTGCTGGTGAAACCTTTATTCATCTCCCTGATGCATGTGCATTATGATAGAATCTTTAATTAGCTTATGAAGAAATTAATACTTGTATACTCAGGGCAGGATTTTGCTACTGTACAGTAAATAATGCACTGTGCTACCCAACAAATGATGATGATTCAGCAGACATCATCTATCATATAGCCTGCAAGAGATAAGGGGCCTGCGAGGAAAAAATAGTCTAGGACTACATCATTAAAGAGTGAATAACAATATTTATTTGTGCCAAGGAAGGAGGCACAAATTAAGACTGCACAAGAAATTGCAGTTCTAGTTTTTTGCCTCCTTGCTTTTTCATGATGCACTGTGCACACATGAAAGTATTTAGTGTTTCTTATCTGTTTCACACAGCAGACATGGCCAAACATAAATTGAGCAGATCGTTAACAGGCCAGGTACTACCAGGAAGGCAAATGCAGTACTAGGCTGGTCTTCACCACAACCTGCAGGGAGCTCAACATGGTGGAACAGTTGAGAGTAAACTTCATCTGACTTAAGTCAACCATCTCTTCTCCAACCTGACTAAACAGTGCTGTGACAGACAGAAAAAGCAGAGGATGCCAAATCTTAGAGAAACAGAAACAATTATATCCCTTCCAAAGAGCTCCTCAACCTGGACAAAATTCAAGTTTAAAACAGCCACGATTTTTCTGAGCTCCAGCAAACCCATGTCTGACATTTCAAAAACTGGCAGTTTTCACCTTGGGTACAGCCAACAACATACCCTTCCTATTCTCTTGAAATGGGAAGGAGGAGAATCAGTTGATGCTTGCAGGCTCTTGATGCCAGCCAAAGTGGTAACCATTGAAAAAGGAGGAATGCTACCTCTCTGCCACAATCAATTTGGAGCCAAAATTGGAAAGCAAAGATACAGGTTAAGTCCTTGATTTACAGTGAACCAAGACAAAGAGAATGCTCTACTTCTGCCCTCAGAAGTCACAAATAAAGCACAAGGCAAAGAAATTATGGCTATAGATTACTCTTGGAAATTTCCACTTAGTCCCCTGCTTTTCCTAATGACTGGGAGGGCAAGAATAGAGCCACAGGCATGGATGGGCCTGTGAGAAGACAGCTGAAATCCTGACCTCAGAAAGTAAATTCCAGCCATTTCCTCCTCGGCAACTTTACTGCATGCTGCCACACAATACTGTTATTGGCATTCATTAGTCCTTGAGGACCAATTTATTCATTTTTAGCAGCATTAAAAACAGAGGTTGTGTTTTACAAGAGAACTGCTGTACTGCTGGGGCTGTAGGAAGCCGCTCAATTATCTCCAGTGTGTTAAAAGCTGAAGCCAGACTCGATACTGATCTTAAAATGTTACCAAAAAATATATCCCTAAGCCTTGATTAACTAACAGTCTGATCCCCAGCTTGCAGCTGTCTCAGGCTTTTGGGGAGGGAGGTTGTGGGTATTGGGTTGGTTTGTTTGTTTTTATCATTGCCATGCAGCTTGGGAACCTGCCGAGGGGAGGCAGTCACCACTAGGATGCTCAGCAGTGTGCTACTGGAAACGAAACCCAAAAGATCGAAGCCCCCAGTACTCACAGTGAAGCTGCTCCTCTTTGTGTATCTGATTCCTCCTTCATTTAGTGTTTCATTTTTGTTTAAGAACAGCTGGAGACCGCAATTCAGCATTCACATTTAACTAGATATTTGTGGCACTCCCAAGTCAAATTAACAAGCTTGTAACCTTGTGACATGTAAATAAACGGTAATATTAATTCCTAGCAACACCTATAAAGAATACAGCAATGACCAAAATTGGGGCTTGCCTCATTTCGACTGAAATACATACACCTGTCTACATATATATAGTTTTTTCTTCTATATTTGACACTCCCACTGAACCAGCATCCTCAAACCACTGAGGTTCTGCAAATTCATGCTCTCGAGTTTACTGCTTTGAAAAATATCACAGCCCTCATTCTTCATGTAAGAATGAGAATCCAAGCATTTTTCATGGCTCTCTTTACGGCAATTTCTGCTTTTTTGTTTAATTTTGTTTCAGAATATCATTTGGCAGCTCTTGCTGGTTAAGCCATGGAAAGTGATAGTGGTTCTTAAGTAGCAGGTACAGAGATTGATATGGAAATGTATGTATCCCTCTTGGAGATGTAGCTGTGACAAATGGAGACAGGAATTTCAGCATTACATGCAAAAATAAAACTAGGTAATTGGTAAAAAAGGTGCTTCAGAAGGAAGAAAAAAAAAGAATCCCTATTTCTTTTCTCTACTAATGAGCATGGTCTTACTGTTTGACTAGGGCCTTTTGCATGGGCTGCATTCATGATGGCCTTCAGGTGTGTGCTGATGCTACCCTCTTGGTCAGCAGAAATCATGGCTGAGCAATGTGAAACAGCTTTCTGCAAAGGACAGATCCTGCTGGGACAGCAATAGACTAGGAGTATTACTTAAGAGAAATCTTTAAAGGCCTTCCATGACACTATCACTTTTACATGTGCTCTCCTAAGGATGGAAATCTACCTGAAGTAAAATTCGTAGTGTATCTGACCCCTGGCTCCACCAACTCAAAGCACCGCATGCTGAACTCAACATTTTGCAGAATCAGATCCTGTGGAAGCTGGGCTTTCTGATTTCTATTTCTCTTTACAGTGAAACAAACCCAGGTCATTGGTATCTCAGCCAAAATGGAGGCTTAATGACTTAACACTACCCAGTTGCTTCCGAAGTAGCTATGAACTACTGGGTAAAATGACAGTGTTCTTTCCCTCTAGCCTAGCTAATGCCAGAAAATACAAGACAGACTCAAAATACCCTGACATAGCCTGGAAGGGAAGTGAGGCCCTGGAAAAAGCTCTGCATCTATTAAACCATGTTAACTATGCTTTTAAATGCACAGTTGTTCTGGTCTGGAGGGAGGAAATTAAATGAGAATAGGAAAAGGGAGGGGGAAGTGAAGCATCCTTGAATAGCCATAGCAAACACAAAGGTGACATGTTTGTCAGACTCAGTCTCTTTCTACCAAAGAGAGATCATCTTTGACTCTCTCTGCAGACTCTCAATTTTCATAGGTACAGAGTGCTCCAGTGGTACCTCTGGTACTCATGCTACACTCTCAAATTCATTTAAACTCCCCTCATCACACAGGTTATTGGATTCCAAAAAACTCTTGCCCCAGTTATACAAGTTGTTTGCAGACTGATTTCATGAGTCTTATCCATACTTCCACTTTGGAAGGGGCACTACACACAAAAGAATTCCCCCCACCTGTACCAGTGATCCTTCCTCTTAGCTTGGAGGTGCTGAGAATGAACGTATGGGAAGTTCTTGACTGACAAAGCCTAGTGACATTATGTCTTCTCATCTCTTACCAGAAGAGGATCACTGCCTATTATGAATTAGAGCAATTTCAGGTACTCTTACACCTTGCCAAAAGCCAAGGCACTTGAGTTTTCTTCCCACCTCTAGCACAAACCCATCATATGACTTGCCATTCACCTCTTCCCTCTCATGGTCCACTCCAATATGCTTTTTGTTTGATTGTTTGCTTGCTTTATTTTTTGTTTTTGAACAAAGTCTGTGTACCATAGGCTGAGTCTCAGCTAGGCAGGATGCCCTGTAGTGCATTACAGTAGCAAGAAGCTTCTTGGTTCTATGGATGTGCTACTTCAAGTAATAAACCACAATCAACAGCTTGCTGTGAGCATTTCTGATGAGAGAGAACAAAATACTTACATTGTCTCAAATGAGAGCCTTGGAAGCACTCAAAATAACACAGTCTTATATATCAGGACATGCCACATATATTAGTAGACTATTTTCAAGGTTATTGTGTATGCTGGTCTGTAAGCAGGGACAGTATCTTGCTGCTGATGCTCCCAAATTACCACAGCACCTGGCTAGGAACAGAAATGTGATTTTTAGCAAATGCCAAGCTAGGGGGGAATTACCAACTCAAGAGTTGACTCAGAACACCTACACTTACTAGCAGTAAGACTATCCCAGAATTCTCCTAGTATTGTGTTCTTATGAGAAACATTGAACATAACAGAGTTAAGGGTGAAAACTGCTTAGTGTGGAAATCAGTAGCCCAGCCGGAAGATGGCTGAATATAAACTAGTTCAAGACACAAGCTCTTCTGCAGCCCCATGCAGAAAAACATCAGCTGTTCATCTCCCATTTCACTGCTCTGACCTCCATCTGGCCATCTGGATGTAAAATGTTTTAGTCACTGAAGACAACATCCAGCACTCGTACTAGAAGTTTGGCTGCTTACTTTGTGAAATCAAAGAGATCTGTGCATTGATTCCTGAACGTTAGAATAAACTCTGTCAACACTTTCTTCTAAAACGACTATCTGGACATCACTAATTTCTTGCAAAATATGTCTGTGTCATCCAGTATCTCGGAAGAGCAGGTGCTTTCTTTTATGTCCCCTAGCAGATGCACATTTCACTGTTCTCTGAGCACTTGGAGGCAGCTTTTTTTTTTTTGACAAAACATGGTGACAGCTGCTGAAACTGAGATTCACGATCTACGTTTTCTACCTAATCTGACTTGTGCAGGGATGAAGCAGCTCATCTCGTGGGGTGTGCAAGCCCTTGCAGGAGGCACCCCAGAACAGTTTTCTCATTCCAGTCACTGTCACTGCCTTGTGTTGTTCCCTTTTCTATAGAAGAGAATATTGTGCTTATGCCATCCGTTAAGCAAAGTGCTGCACGTACATTGCAAATATACCCTGCAGCACACAATGGAGACTTGCAGATTAAATATGAGGAGAAGTGGCTGTGAGGGGAAAGAAAACTCCAGGTGCTAAAGCTGTTACAGGTGAGCCTAAGCATTTGCTCCCCTGAGGCTGCTACCTGTCAGGATTAATCCTGCAGAGCTCAGGAATGCACCTCAGTAGACACCACGCCCCATTCCAGGAAACCATAAATACCAAATGAGATGCTCAGTACCACACATGAAAGCACCTTCTTTCTGCAGAGCATGATTGTGAGGGAGTAACAGCTGGACTAGCATCAGTCCTACCTTCTGCTAGGGTTTTCTTAAGATGGTTCCTTTGGGGAAATGAGGAAGGAGGTGAGTATGAGTGCCGGTTGCCCTACTCCCAAGAGGGCCTCGAAGAGAATCCCCACATTTATTTCTCTGTCCTGGATCCATCTGAGACCCTGTTTTTTGCCATTTCCGGGTTAAAGGATGTTCTATTTCTTTCTGTCTCATTCCAAAACCAACCCTAAGGAAAGGGCTCCAGAGGAGCCAAAGGAATCATCTTTGACAGCCCCTTCTCTTAAGTGCTTTTGATAATACATCCCAGCAGCAAACCTGGGGACAGCTGGTCTTCTTTCAAACAATGCTGCGCAAGCAGCATACAAGAGGGGGTACAAAGTGATTAACAGTGCTTTGAGTAGCACAGTTTTGCCAAACAGGGGACCTTGGCCTGCCAGAAAAATTTAGTGCAGGTGATGAACAGTTATTTAGCAAAAGCAGTTGACTCCCAGGTTTCTTTTCTCCTGTGCCTTTGTCACCTCACTAGGGAAAAAAAATAAAATCACTAAGCTTCCTGCTGATCTTAAATGCCTCCCTCCCCTTAATTCCACCTACTTCCTCAGTTTCTCTGACGTTTTGTTTGGAGGCTGAAGTGTTTTAGTTCTGCTTATAGTTTCTGTTTTGGAAAAGCTAGCTGTGCACAGGCACTGCTTGATATGAGATGCTCAGTTATGAGACGAGCAGAATGCCAACGTGACACTGATGTTTGGAAAGGCAAACACCAGGTGAGCTGTGGAAGACACCTCGATGTCCCCCTGATGTACCCGGAGGGACAACTGAGCCTGCTGCCTCATGGGGTGCTGGGACCCCATCTGCCCAAGGATGCCCCAGAGGTCAGCGCTCTGTCGCAGAGCTGAGCCCATGGCCAAGGCCACCAACTGAGGCCACACACCACAATTTCAGGGGCAGAGCCCCAGTGTGGGGAGTTACCACAAAAAAAAAAAAACCAACCAAAAAACCGAGGCAAGCAGCATTCCTGCCTAATTAGGGACTTCTGGATCAAAAGCAGTATGTTTAAAGACCAAACTCAAATGCTTGGCCTTAGGGAACAGCCACTGCCGATGCCAGGGGCAGTGGGAGGCGGCCAGCTCAGCAAGCACAGGCTGGGAGAGCCAGAGGGACACTGCTTACTCCAGAAATGCTCCTTTCCACAACCTTTGAAACAAAGGAATTTTAAACATAGCACCATTTCCATATTTTGAGCCATAACCAGCCCCAAGATTTCTTTCCTGTTTTTACATAAACCTGCTATCTTTCACACAGCACCTTGCCAAACCCAAACCATGTGATGCCTTCAAGAAACACCCGCAGTTGAGAATGGTGGCATCAGGATGCTGGAGTGTGGAGTGGTCATGTTGGGACAGTGTGTCTGGGGCACACTGGTACTGCATTCTTCACGACACAGATAATCATTGCTTCAGTCTTGTGTCAATCATTTTCCATATAGAGAAGTTCCACATTTCTCCGAACACATCTTTTGATGTGTGGGTCATGAAACATAAGTACCTGAAAGTTTCAGACTGTCTGGATTTTGCAGTCCAGGTTTCAAGGCAGCAGGGTAGGGCAGAGCTCTGACTGCTGGACTGACTCCAGCCTCCTGAGCAGCTTCCCTGAACATCCACAGCACATCCAAATAAATGTATGTATATACGTCTCTCTCCCCAAACAGTCCTTTAGGGGCTGAAAGCCCAAATACTAGGCCTTTAGAAAGCTCTAAAACTTTAACCATCTTTAACAGCTTCTAAGATGTTCCCTACCTTGCAGCATTTAAAACAATGATTTGTCTTTGCAAGAAATATGTGGCTGCCTAAAACCGATTCTCAAATACTGTTAATTATCTGCATGGTCTGTGTTTCAGAATATGCAGTTTCCAGCTGCCGGCATTGGACATTATGGAAGCTTTCACATGACATGAGCTTTCCAACGAGCAGCCACCTATAAAATACATGATTTTTCATCAGCATTTGATTGCCACAGCTTAAAAAAAAAAATCCCAGAATTTATGAGAGCTACAAATTGTTTTCAGGCTGAGCGTTACAGAATAAAAGCCAAGATTTTTGATTTGGTTTGTTGATGTTTCCTGAAAACATGAAATAATTCTGACAGGACAGCTAAATTTTGGCACACACCTAAAGGTCAGCAGTCACACAGGGAGTGCTTGCTGAGTGTACCAAAATGATTGGGAAGGAAAGATTGGCACAACATTGCAGTAGTGTTAAAAAGTGATTTAAGTAAGGAAAAAAGAAAAGAGAGACAGACAAGGATTAGACTCTCAACAAGTAAGCTTTCATTGAGACTAGAAAAACAGCCTCGTTCCTTGCAGCCTGCAGGTCCTCACTGTCACTCAAAGCATCTCTTACTCTTGCTCCCTCTCTTTCTTACCACTCTACCAGCCATGCAGCCCTAGCCTGTGCTGCCACCCCAGGCTGCTCTGGCTCTCAAAGTCCCTGCTCTGACCAGGCAGCGCAAATCACTCCCATGACCTTTCCTGCATGGTCGAGGGGTTTTTCCAGGCTCACCTCTGTAACAGATTATACAGGCACAGGTTTCATTGGGAAGGACAGCAGTTTGGAAGTGCCATGACTTTTACAACACTGACATGCAGTTGAGTGATATGCACTTCACGTCTCCCAAGGAACCTTCCCCAGAACAGAAGACTGTTTCTAACTTGCTCTCAGCACAATTTAAGCACCAAAGCACTTTACTGGCTAGCTCCTATTCTGCAGCCGGCAGAGGGGGCAACAGGCAGCTCGTAGCAGGTTCCTGAAATCATCTGCTTGAGGAAAGTTCTTTGCCAAAGTGTTTAATTTTATAAGAGATACTGAGAACTTCCCATCCACTGAGATGGTACCTGTTTGAAGAGAAGCACATTCTGCAACTGAAATCTGAGGCCTGCATAATGTTGTTTAAACAATATTTAGGACCAGTCTCAACAGAGGCTGTTGCATCACCCTCTAACAGTCCCAATCTTGTTTTCATTTTTATTACTGATATTTTTCTTTTAAAGTGGGGAGCATGTAGAATTTGTCAGGTAAATAAACTATACCCAACCTAGCAGCCTTCACCAGGTCCCTGCCCCAGTTTGTGCACCCAAGTAAATACACCCCCGTGTCCTTGCCTGATCAAGAACCCTGGGACATCACAATTAACAAAGAATTTGTGTATATAATCTTGCTAATGAAACACTGCTACTCTGACCTCAATGTCCTCCACCGACATATCCAAAGCACATGCTCCCATCACTCATCATGGTCTGTGTTGTGGGGTTTTTCACCCCCTTTCCCCCCTTTTTTTTTTCTTTTTAATTAAAACCAGTCAGTTGTAGCAAAAAATACCATCTTTTCATCTAAAAGGCTAACAGCAAGCCAGTGACCACATGTGTAGCTCAAATCTGATGCCCCCAAATCCTGCTAACTACAGCAAACTAAAGGAAAACAACAAATGCGCTAGTAAGCAGCTAAGCAGTCCTGTGGGTGGTTCAGCTTTAAATATAGCCCTGGCAGATCCTAGAGGAAGGGCAGCCCAGAAGACACGCGTCCTCTGCTATGCAGAAAGAGCACACAAACCATAGGATCCTATTCCACATGCATCACTTTCGAATATACAGCTATATGCGTAGTATGTCATCTGTGCTTTGGATGTATATTGTCTCTAAAAGCACATTGTATGAGAGACAGGACATTCCGCTCTTGGCCACAAAATGTTTGCCCCAAAAGCAGCCAAATCAAGGCTGAAACAACAGATTTCTTGCAAGAGGGCACAGCTATAGCTGAGAGCAGAGGCACTCTGACAATTCAGAGTTTTGCAGATCACAGCCTGCAAGGATGAATTATTCTCCAAAGCAAAACGTTGAATGCTAACATGAAGAATATTACTTCAGAGGCAGACTGCTGTAGCCTTGCTATTTTCTAGCTTGAGCTTCAGGGCAATTCACAAGTAGAGACTATTGCCATGATCGGCGGTGAGATTACAGAAGCAGGATTTGCTGTTATGAATCTGAAAGAGACAGCTCCAGGTCTAAAATTAATGTGCCACACCTGCTAGCAGAGAATATATGAATAATCTGATCTCCAGGCTGCAAATACTACAAGCAAGGGTTGGACATACCTATCCAGTGGAGCCTTCCTCACTAAGTCCTCCTAAAGCCAAATGAAATTGCTAACATGAAGACAAGCTGTGCATCGATACCTCTGCAACCCCCAAACCTGCACTTCCAGCTGCTGCTAAGGAAATCCAGAACAAAGAGGCATCTGGTACCAGAAAGACTAGCACTCATCAATCTGATATTAAAAATGCTTTTACTGATGCCTCTAAACATCACTACCTACAAAAAGTCTTGTTAACAGTGAGATTAATAACATTAACTAGAAAATAGGGTGATTTCTGCGGCATTGTTTCAGGACCTGAGGTGATTCCACTGCCTCATCAACAGGACTTCCTCAATTTAAAATCATAGCAGTAGCTAAAGAAAAAAAACCAACTGCTGATAGGTGAAGTCATGCTTGAAACTCAGACACAATATGATGATTTTCTTCCTTTTTTAAATCATGTCTTGCATAAATTATAAACTCTGTATTGATTGCAAGGGTAGTTAAGCAAACTAAAAAGGTATAATGGGAGCAGGAGACATCTTATTGGCCTTGTGGGCTCAAGTGAGGTTATTCCCACTGCAAAACACCAATGACTTGTGCATTATGGTCTGTCAAAGTAATACTCAGCTTACTGAACACTAATGTTGACTAATGCTTAAAATAAACTCAGGTATGCACAGAAATAAAGCTCTGGTTTGTAAAATGCTGGGGAACAAAAACACACACAAAGCCAAACCATTACTGCTCTAACTGGCATCTCAAAACAAGCATCCTCCTTTCATATGTTTGGATTTGGTTACTATTATTGTTATTGCTGTTATTACTATTAATGCACCAAAACATCACACTCGTACTGAACTAGTTCTTCACTTGTCAATATTATCCTCCAAGCTTCTACCAATTTTTGTACTCTCTTACATGACAGATGCAGAACTATGGTCTTTTGAGTATCTGTGGCAAAAATAAAGAGCAGATATATCAGTCAATGCCACAACAGGCAGTGCAGGGAGAGAGTGCCAAGGTTGGCAGACATTCCGCATTAACCCCTGTGAGGGGCTAGATTTTAGAGATCAGCAAGTGTGCTCAGCAGCAGCTACGTCAGGTTCCATTCAGACCTGAGCCTGAGCAACCAACACTGGAAGGCTCTTTTGAAAATCCCTGTTACTACTTTTTAAGGAAGGTGAAAAATCAATTAATGCTAAGCTTTTAAAGGAATGCATTCGCTGTGGTCAACCTTGGCCCCACACTTTGCAGAGACGCACTGCCTTTTCTTGCCATTTAGTGTAAAGGCACTTAATCTTGGTTACCAGCCCCCTGAAGGTCAGGCTTATTTCTTTAGATCTATTATTTACTGCTTGAAATTTCTAGTTCCACCTTTCTGGCTATTATAGCTTCTTTCCCCAACTCCTTTTCACAATTACTCCCATATGATGACTGTTGATAAAGTTAGGAGGACTGTGATTCTAAATGTCTGACCTTCTTCAAAATCTGATAATGGATACAGTTCCTGAATCATAGGTCATTTCAATTTTGCCAATAAACCATTTATTTTCAGTGGCCTTCAGACCTTGAGGCTTACTGTGCACTGCCAAATGGATTCTTCAGGGAACAATAAAAGTCAAGAGAGTCATCCTTAGCCTGGGCTTAACATGTTAGTAGGAATACTGTACTTTGGAGAGCATGTTTGTTCACCCTATCTTATACTCCACAGTCTCCATGACTTTCACTGCTGTACAATATTTTCTGATGTTTGCATGAAGCTGAAAGTTGTAAGTGTCTAATATGAACCACTAACCTATCTTTCATTTGCAATCTTTATGGAAAGGAAAAGAAAAACCCAAGCCTCCTTCAACCCTCCCCACCTACTAAGGGCTATCCAGTTACCTTTACCATACCGAGTTTCAATTTACAGCTCAAGGCACAGTGCCAAGTTATACATCACTACTGCAAATATTATGCTGCTGTGGTAAGACCTGATTACACCATGCTTGTAAAAGCTCTGTCAGTGCCAAGGTACACAATTTGTTGGTATGAGTGCCTGCCAGCTTCCTTCAATGGCTTCACTGAAATGGAGTTCTCAAAGTGGCTTGGTCTTGCAAAACCACTGCCAGAGATACATTATACAATTCCTACTGAAGGTCAACGTTTCATGCAAACCATTGAACAAGATGCAGAGGAATGAGGGTCAAACATGAATCCCTATCTTGAACAGTGCTTGGAAAGTCAAGCAGCGACTGGATCCTGAACAGTGGGGAACCAAGCAGGTTTTACTTACTGTCAAAGCTTCTGTGCTGCGCCGTTAGGATTGTCTGCACAGAGCGACCGGCCTCTTTCATCATGGCTTCAAATTCACTGCGGCTCTTGTTTGCGAAGTTCTCCTCCATCTCGCTGGTGCAGCAGGTGTAGCCTTGTGGGCAGATTCGCAGGTGCTCCCCTAAAATGAGAGAAAATGTGCAGTTGAACAACCAGCTCTGGAAAAGGAAGGATTGAACCCCAGACAAGCTCAGCATAAAAATACTCCAGCTCCCCAGTAACCCAGATCTGTGTTAGGCTTTATGTGTCTACCCCCTAATTTTGAGTTAGACTGCATTAGTATAGTGCTTGGTGTGAATGCACTGCTGGCTGTGAAGGAAGTAAAACTGAAGGAGCTAAAATTCATACTCTGGGCAAGGAGAAGGGAAATACAAGTATTTCCTGCTCAAAGTCTGACTTAGAATCCAGCTCTGCCTAGAATTCCAGAAGACATGGAAGTCTCTGATTAAATGACAGGTTTTAAACAACTGTTTGAAACTACTTTGTCAGGAAAAAAAAACCAAAACAACTGCAACATGTTCTTCCCACTCCCAAACCAACCCCCCCAAACTCTTTCCTGAGAAGGCATTTCCTTAACCAGAGAGGTGAGATAAGTGAAAGGTTTTCACAAGACACAGATGTGGCTCAATGCCTCTGGACTTTCATTGACTAATTAACCTCCAAACATGCAGAATTTTCCTCATTTACTACTTTTTCAGTGAAAAAATTATCTTCCAGGAAGGGACAAGACTGCCCAAAAAGGGGCTGCAATGACAATCACTGATTGAACATACCCTTTGCTATAGGGAAGGATGGGAAAGGTAAGATTTTGCAGTCATATTGAAAAATTCTTTAGCATGGGAGCTCTTCCTGCCCTCTGCAGTCTCTTCATTGTGCAAACATTTGCATGGGTAGAGTCAGCAACATTTTAAAATTAATTGCTTAAGTTCTTATGAATCCTTACAAAGACAGACACATCCACCTGCAAACACACCCTATGTTTCTCCTTACCCAGCAATAAGAATTCATTTGAATGAAATCAAATATCAGGGTTATTATTTTTTTTTAAAGAATAACCCCCCAACTTGCTCCAAGCATGCACCAAGATAAACCAGTTACAAAGGAGCTACTGTACTTAACATCATTTGATTAAGATTGCCAATGATTTTGCTGACACTTCTATATGGCTGCTGTCTTCACATCATAGCTGAGCTGAAACACGTTGTTTTAAATTGTGTTTTATCTTGTGTTTCTCAACAGCTTCCTGAACCTACACAGTCCTCCACAGTTTCCTATTGAAGTTCTCCAATATTTCCAGTGTAAAGCCTTTAGTAAATGGGTGTTTTAGGTAAAGGTTCTTTGAAACTGGACATACATCCTACCCTTGTGAATGCTGTGTCATTAGAAGTTTAAAAGAAATTTTGACATGTGTGCTCTGTAGTTGATGTGTTTTAACCAGAAGCCATTCAGAATGAGTTTGCATTTTGACGGCACTTAGGGCCCTGCTCATATACAGCTCTAGAACAACCTCTGCAGGGGCTGAGGTAAGTCTGCCCTTGGAAAACAGGGTACTGTGTGCTTCAGCACTGACAGAGCAGCCTTCCTGCCTATCTGATGGGAATCGTTGCTCTCCAGATTTCACAGGTGAAATAACTTATCACCAGGCTTGTGTTGTGCTCCTAGATGAGAGGAATGTCAGGAAGGGTAGTGTGTCCTCTCTCTCAACAAATCTCCCTCCCAGTCGCCATGGGTACCCAGGTACCACTTAACCCCACTGCCAAAGCAACAGGAAAAGCAGCAGCTTGCTTCAATATGAAAAACATAGTCAAATATAAACATCATGTGGCTCAATTCTTGCAACACCAACTGCTATTTCAGTTACAAAGCTTGCCTGAGCCTATCTGTCCTTCATAAACTGGACTGTTACAACTCATTCTCTGAGCTCATTTCTGTAAAGCTGCATTTGTACAGGAAAGTCATCATGAGGACAGCTGACATGTGACAAGCAGGCAGGAAAAGGGAACTATAATTTTTTGACAAGACACAGCTTTGTTTCCTGTCATGGCAAATTAAAAACGTTCTTCTTGTCCAGCCTCTTCCATCTGATTTCTGCTGCCACAGAATTTCTGATGAGGATCAAAGTTTTGTTGACAGTTGTTTTACTGCAGTACGTGTCCTTCCATGCTGCCTTTGGTGCACTGTAGTGAAGGATGCTTATGGTCAGGATTGTGCCCCAAATATTTCTGGAACATACTTCTCTGAGTGTTAACCCTCCTTTGTTTCCCTCTCCTTTCTGGGGGCAGCAGGGGGGATCCTGGCGCCACTGAGTCCAGGTAAACAGCCTGGGTATAGTATGTACTTACGCCGTATTTGGTAGGTGTTAGTCCACTGGTTAATCTTGCATTAGCAACAGAATGCTCATTGGGCCAGGATTCACTTGGGCAAATGGTAAATAGGGGTCGTTTGGTAAATGAGCCCCCCCACATCGTGTTGGAGCCTGTGAGTGTGTGCGTGCCAGTGCTGCCGTGGTCCACCTTGCCCGAGACTCAAGCCAGTGCCCCAAGAGGCCTCACGCTCCTTTGCCACCGTCACCCAGCTGCGTGCGGTGCCATGGACAGTACCCCGTGGGATCGACCACTGCGCGATGCATTGCTGCAGGAGGAACGCCAGCAGCCCGTGTGAGCCAGCGTCGCTGACCTGCCACAGCCCCCCTCGAGCGGGAGACCTTTGTGTCCTGGGAGGAGCAGCAGCCACGCGGTGCAGCCACGCGGCCGGCGCCATTTCCTGTCTCCATCTTACGGCACATCTGTGCCACATTTCTGGACTATAAATATTATTAAGGGGAGACTTCACGAAGTTCTCAGCTTGTAAGTGAAGCCTTTCTTTATAGAGTTTCCAGTTAGGGTAGCATTTAGATTGCTGCGGGTGGAGGGCTGCCGGTCACTGACCAACCCCTCCCCCGCCGCTTTCTGAATCAGTTTTGATTCTAAGTTCTGTGAATTGTTTGATTCAATTGCCCATACACAAACATCCTGTAAAGATAGTTTCACTAACCGAATAGCGATACCTGTGAAGGGTGACTGTAAATACCCCGTTACAGAGTTTGTGTGTATATATATATATAAAATAAATTTAACATATATTTTCATTGGTATATCTGCCGCTCATTTTCTGAGGGCATATTCACAACATGCACCCTGCATTGCAAAGTGAGGCCTTTTCAGTGTCCAGCCAGTCTGAAAGCACTATAAACAAGGCAATGGACCCCAAAGGATCCCAGTGTTTCCCAAAGATTGTCACTGCTACAAGCCACTTAGTTCTATGAGCCCTTGCACTCGATAGCACTCAAAAGCATGAGCACTGATGCTGCTTCTCCATTCACTGTTATCCACCAGGGTGTGCAGGTTCAGCCTAAGCTACAAACAACCCATTAGATTCATGCAGCCATAGAATGCTTTCAGTTGGAAGGAACCTCTAAAGGTCATGTAGTCCAACTCCCCTGCAGTGAGCTGGGACAGCTGCAACTAGAGCAGGTTTCTCAGCACACCACCCAACCTGACTTGGAATGTTTTTTTCTGGGCAGCCTGGGCCAGTACATCACAGTTCTCATGGTAAAAAAAAAATAATAAAAAAAATCCTTGTATCCAGTCTAACTGTCTCTTCTTTTAGTTTAAAACCATCATCCCTGGTCCTGTGCAACGGGCCCTGCTACAGGCCCCCTTTTGGTACTGAAATGCCACCATAAGGTCTCCCTGGAGCCTTCTTACCTCCAGGCTTAACAACCCAAAGTCTCTCAGTCTGTCCTCACAGCAGAGGGGCTTCAGCCTTTGCATCATGTTTGTGACCTCCTCTGGACCTTCTCCAATAGGTCCATGCCTATCCTGTGCTGAAGGCTCCAGAGCTGGACATAGCACTGCAAGTAGGGTCTCATCAGAGTGGAGTAAAGTGATTTACAAATCCTCTGTCCTGGTAAGTTGAGAGAAAGCAGTGAGAGTGGACCACCTGGGGAACTGCCATCTCCTGGCCTGCTGCCAAGGAACAGGGTCTGGCTATGCAATGGTCTCCTACCACCTCAGGCAAAGGACCTGTAATTAGGGAGAGCAAAGGTGGCCACCCCAGCAAGGAAACATCGACATGTTCAAAGCTGCCTGTCAGGTGGGCTCCTCACGTAGGCTTTGGAAACAAAGGAAAGGGAGAAAGTGTGGGGATTGCCTTTGGGGAAGAGAAGGACCTGTCCCAAGAGGAAAAATGAACTGGCAGGAGGAGCCCTGTGATGTGCTGAGGAACATGAGGAGCGGCAGAAGTGTGAAGCCTGCTAATTAAAATGTGACATGACCAGACAAAAACCTCCATGCTCCCCCCTCAGGCAAAGCAGCGAGCGTGTTTCAGCAAGATGGCATCAGTCCAACACCTTGCTGTGCTAGCAGAGCTTCAAATAATCGCCAGCCAGCTGGCATCGTGCAACAGAGGGTCAAAGAGACAGGGGAAAAGACAGAAAGCAAGGGAAAAGTCACAGTTGTAGCTAAAATTGCTTAATTTTACCACAACTTTGTAAACTGAATATAGTTGTTCTTAATGCTTGAACTCAGATCAGTTTCCATCCCTTTTGAAGCAACACTTTGCTTTCTGCAGGCATTTGTATAGCACTCAGCACCACGGCACTTTGTCTCTGTGGGAAGCAAAGTTTTTACCATTTGTCTTTGTAATTCAAACTCACAGTCTTGCAGTACTACAAAAATGCTTTGCTTTCTTTGCTTTTTAAGCGGACCCATCCTGAAAACATTATTATTGAATGTCCTTTTATTTATTTTTTTTTTTAATTGACTCCAAAATAAATGCACTCTAGACCATATTTTTACTCTCCTTATATTTCAAAGTTCACTTGTTTGCTAACTTGCTGTTAAGTCATTGCTGAAGCTGCACTATAAATATCTCTGGGTCCCCTTGGCAGGAGATTATCTGCAGATGTCTATGGAGGGCTAGAGGTGTTTTATGAGGAGCAAATCTGCAAGACACAGTGTGTGTTCTCCCCTCCACTGCTGAGTCAGAGAAATTTCCCCTTGTATACAGCTGACACATTGCTAACCACTTGCTTGAGGATGTCTGCTCCCAGCTCCTGGAAGAGCTTTACAGAAGACAAGTGAGCGCAGCAGAAGCCAAACTGGCAGCAAGCAGAGGGCTTGCTCCTTGAAGATAATGGATATACTCCCAGTGATTCAGGCCAGCTCTGAGTCAGCCCCAAAGAGAATGACACTGTTCCACATGGGTCATAAGTGGAACTCAGCCACATCACCCCAGCCCTTGACTTGCAGCCCCTGAGCAGAAAAGATCTGGCAGTGGAGCACAGAGGCACCCATGGTGCATTTGATGGCTCAGTTAATACCACTACTGCTCTATGCATTCTGAGTTTAAATCACATTTGTCAGTAAGAGACGATGCACTTTGGGATGCTCAGCTTCCCTCTGGAAAGCTACCAGCTTGCCCAGGCCTTGGGCAGCTAAAAAGCATGCTTCAATCTAGATTTCCCTGGGCAAGCTGGCTCTCCTGCAAAGGTTGCCCAAGTCAGGGTAGCATGTAAGCCACCAACTTCACAGCCTCTTGGAAACAGAGACAGAGCAGAGCATGCATGAAAAGAGCATCAAACAAACATTTGTGACTAACAGCCCTGAACTGGAAAGGAATAGGCAGAAAGCTGATGACAAGAAAATATTGCACTACCTGGCTAGGGGCTTGGGTTGTCCTTCAAATACCCTCTCAGCTGGCTAGATTAGCAGATCATTTGGGTTATCAGATTCATTACTGCATTTGAGAGTGCTGAATATTAAATTGCTTGACCACTTTTCCCTTAGGACTGGAGCCAGGCTGCTTTGTGGCAGGGTCCCCACAGGCAAAAAAGCCCTGCTCACAGCCACCACTGACATGACCTGAGATGCAGTTCAGCTCTCTAATTCCTTCCCCTGTGTGCTCCCAGTCTCATTGCCCTGGCCCACATTGGTTCCCTTCAGGGATGGGCCCACCAGCCACAGGTTGTGGCCTGGCACTGCTGTGGTCATGACACATGGTGTAAGACACTGGGGTGGCAGGATCTCAGCTAACTGAATTCAGACAAGCTCTGTAGCTCTTCACTGCTCCTGTGTTTCACCCCACCATAACTCTGTAGCTGAAAATAAGAAGGATAAGCAGTCCCAGGGGTGTAAAATGCAGTACTAAGAGAAGGGTCCTTGGCTCCTTTAGCCATGAAAATAGTGCTGGTTCTATCCCTCTAACAGGGTGTTGGATATTGAGTTAATAACATTTGCAGAAGGTTTAGGGTTATTTGGATGCGTCAGAATATCAAAATGCAAATTGTTACAAAATCATTCCTCCCAGAGGTTAATTTACTTAAGACTGAAAAATCCATCCTGATTCTTACATTTTTAGCCCTCCTCCCATTAACTCTCCAAACTGCCCTAAAAATTAAACTCATGCTCCTCGACCAAAATCAACCCCTGGGCAGCCTCAGTCCAGCCTTCCATGCCAGGCCACCTACAGCCCAAAACTACTCCTCAGGAGTTTCTGGGTGAACACGCCTGGAGGTTTTAAAGGCCAGGCTGGACGTGGCTCTGGGCAATCTAATCTAGTGTAGAGGTGTCCCTGCCCATGGCAGAGGGGTGGAACTAGATGATCCTTGAGGTCCCTTCGAACCCTAACGATTCTATGATTCTATGTCTCAGGCAATCAGGTTTGCTGAATCACACTGCTGAGATCTCCCTGCCAGGCATGGCAGGTACGGCCAGTGAACATGAGAGCATCTGGCAGCCAAGGAGCTCCAGCCCTCTCCTACCATCCCTAGTAGGCACTACTCTCTGTTGGCCTCTCTTTACAGTTAAATCCAGGCTAACAAGCATCACGGTCTGGAACTGAGGACAAAACTGTGTAATTCAGACAATGGCACTTCCCCCCTCACCTTTCTTAACTATGTCAGAGTATTTGCATCTGATGCAAAACAAGCCTGCAGGTGGTACAGATGTTAAAAATACCTTGCAAAGAGGTAGTGCAATGAAAGAAAATCCCCTTCCTTATGCTCCTCAGCTTTTCTTGCTTCAGGTATGCCTGTCCCCATCTTTCTTGACATACATAACTTTAAAGACAACATGACTTAGTGCATGCTGATAAGTAACTGACAGCACACCTTCTAGCACCGGTACCACAATGCTACCTTGAAAGATCCTTGTCACAGATAACTCCTAGAGAAAACAAGGGTACCCCAAAAAAACCATTCAGACTAAGAGACAATCCTGTCTGGCCTAGAAAGAGCACTTCCTGCTTTTGTTCTAGATGCACCGAGAAACATTAGCTGGCAAGCCACTTCCAAACACCCGCACCCAATATGCATTAGATATTCAAGCATACAGCTGGCCTCTCATGGTCGCTGCTAACATCAGACTGAACCGGGTACCAGACTGCTCTATTAAGCAGAATACAAACCAGGCACTTTCCCATATTGCCAAAGCAGGTGTTAGCCAAGTGCCACACAGCCTGCTGCTTTGATTTGCAGTCAGCTGTCGGCAAAATACACTATCTTCTATTTGCTGCTTAGGTATTAAGAGCATTGTCTGCTTCGGCTCCACTTCACACATAATGTCAGGGGAGTTATAGCAGTCCTGAAGTATTATATGGCAAACCTTCTAATTTTGCTCAAAATGCACGGAGCCCTGTCATCTTAGTGATACCACAGGTTGAGGATACACATGGTGGGTAAGACTATGGGCTGGCCAAGAAATCAGGGGCAGAACAGGGTCATGAGGGAGGTCTATGTTTGTACGAAGCCATGACATTCTAGAACTTTTGGATCAAGAAGCACACTCAGTATAAGAGGCAGAGGTGGCAGGGTATAGCCATGAACCAGCTCCACTATGGACTCAGGGGACATCTTGGATGAGCCAGATTGGGAGCTATAACACAGCTAGGGGGACAGTGCCAGAAAGAAGCTCTTTGCTTCACCAGCACCTTACAGAAACCTCTCATGGACCTCAGTATCTGCTACATAGCAAGATCCAGGGTGACCTAGGCCACCACAGAGCAGTTGTCACAGCTCACACAGAAGGCTGCATGGAAGAGGCAGGTGTCATCTCACCTGCTGCATCCACTCCAGTCTCCCCATAAAAATTGCTGCTGCCTCCCAGCCTCAATAAGGCGAGAGAGGTTTGGCTCTAGTACAAACAGCTCCTGTTTCTCTTTGCTACTGCTGATGGAGTCTCTGGGTATCTTGAGAGACTGAAAACAAAGGCATGAAGTCTTTTCAAGCTGCACACCACAGGTCTGAATTTGTCCCATGCCAGCACCTTTTATAGAGTCTTACCATCTGATGGCTGATCAAATAGCTTGTGCTATCTGGGATGAACGAATGTTTTCATTCCAGATAAAAAAAACAAGCACTACGTTCCACATCAGTGACAAAACCAGCAAACTGGAAAAAATGGCTATTCTGTTAAAGCAATGCACGTGTTTAAGATGAGACAATAGCAAAACATTAAATGCTTGTTCCCACAGCTCATCACTCAGACCAGGATTATACCAACAGAAGTGAACAACCAGGAGCGTACAATCACCAGATTTGCACTTTCCACTCCTTACCTTTCTACTCCTACAAGGATTTAATAAACTATCAAAACACTGTTAACCAAATAAGACAACTTAATCTGGCTACTGCGTGGAGTTGGCTCCCTACCAGGTTAGTGCTGTTCTGTAATTGCATTACAGTGAAACCCTGACACAGTGAATACATACAGGTACTTCTGAGAAGTATTACAACTGGCATCCTCAGAGCAGAAAAGCACTGCTGGGTGGGAAGGATTTGGGACTGCCCTGTTTTCTACCCATGGGGTCTGTTTAAGTCAGAAGCCTGGATCTGAGGGAGGGTGCAGGGAAGGCCAAGTGGGAATTTTCTCTGTATTTGCTCTGTTCTCGTGGCAAAATAGCCCAGGCTCTGAGGCTGTCAGCTCACTGTCATGCTTGTGCACTAGAATTGTGATATCAATTTGCTTAATCCTAGACCCCGATGTCAGGGGAATTTATAAGTCAGGCAAACATGGGGAAAAGAAGTTAATTAACAGAGGAGAAGAGCCACCTCCATGTCCTGGAAAAATGTTAGAGTACAGAGTAGATAAGAGTGCTTTCAGAAATGACAGTCTGAAAATCCTAATGTCATCCGTGTATGTTACAGTGGCAAACTGCCCAAAGGAAGGGAACAGAGAAAAATGTCACAAATGCTGACAACAGACTTGATTCTTGCTGAAAAGATCTGCATGAAAGCACTTCAGCCACACATTGCTCCTTTGGTCTTTGGAAGTGTCTTTTTGAATGAAACAGAACACCCCTTCCCATCTCTCTGCTCCCCCAGTTTCCCACTCAGGACCCAGATCCTCACTTGGCTACACGGGCCTGACGATGTCTCTGACTGAGTTGTGCACATGAAGCTGGAATCAGCACAGGGTGCAATAATCCAAGCCTGTGTTTAAGGACAAAGTAGGGCATGCTTTATAATTCACAGTAGAAAATACCTTTTTCAGCAGTTTGAGGGAGGAATGAAAGAATAAGGGCCAAATCCACACACGCCACAAGCAATGAAGCACCTCTCTCTAGCTGACTGACTGAACGTGCCAAAACCCAATGTTCCACAGATTGCCTTCTGGGCACTGGACCTACTGCTGTGGAGCTCCTGAGCAGATCTCTGCTCCAGGAAAGGAAATGATCCATTATGAAAATCTTCAAAGGGGAGCCAGGACATGGTCTACAATTAGGGCTCTCCAAACAAATCAGTCTTGAAAGAAGCCTTCAATTCAGACTACACCAGTTGCAAGGATCATGGAGAAACATACAGGGAGTTCACTGTTGCAACCCTTTCCTCCCCTCTTCTCTGAAAAACAGAAAACCCTTGAAAAGAATCTTGGACAAGGGAAGAATTATCTTGTCTCTTCACATAACCCTTGTGTGGGAATGTATTGAAGTTGTGTGTCATAACCCATCACTATCAACCTCTTTTGGACTTGTCCTGAGCACATCAGCTTCTCACCAGACGTTTTCATAGGGTTTTTGTGTTTATTTTTTCCCCCTTCTTGGAACAATGAGTCTTTTTATGCTTAGTTTTCTGCAATCTAAAAGATGAAACTGGAAACCTATCACTCTTACCAGATGCAGTTTCATTGGAGACGTCATAGCAACATAAATATGTTATTACATAACAGGTGAAGCCATTAATTAAGCATTTTCCCCCCAATTTCTTTTCAGAAAAATGTCTGCTGGAGAAACTGTCATCAGTTCCCTGAGCCCTGGCAGCTTGCTGTCAGAAAGTTCAGACTGGAAAAGGAATCTTCATAGTAAACTGAGGATTAAAAATACAGTTCCCACTATCAGGTTTAAGAGGTGGAGGCTTTTGCTTTATTCTCCATTAAAAAACAAAACCAAAACCAACAACAAAAACATACTTCATATAATCCATGACAGGAACTTGAAGTAATGTTTGGTGACAAACAAAAGGCTTTCACAGTCCCTTTGCTAAAGCCCTGCAATAGAAATGGTGATACCACACTTTGGGCTATTTTGGGATGAAGATACTAAGGAGCTTCAGCCAACTTGTAAGACTGCTGCTCAAGAATGGTGAGTGCTCATGGGTAGTCCCAGTCATTTCAGTGCAAAGAACAAACCTGGAGTAACTTCTCATGCAGAAGTTGGCATTTTGATGGCGGTGTGAAAAGCATGGGTTCCAGACACATGCTAAATATAGGGCTACTTCAAGGCACCCTCTGTTTCTTATCTCTCTGCCACCCTTGCAGTATGCCATAATAAGTGCAATGTACCACATCAGAGGACGAAGTTGAACATGATTCTTGAGTGGGCTTCTGTGGTTGCTCACCTTCATGAGTCACACTCCTGGTCACCAGCTCAGCCAAGCGAGGACTGTGTGCTGCCTCCTCTGCTGAGTACAGCTACAGACACCGTTGATGGTGCTGCGGACTGTGGGAGTAGCTCATTCTCTTCCTGCAGGAGGATGTGTAAGTGCAAGAAGGGTCTTGCTTTCTAGAACCAAAAATCTCCCAAGGGCAAATAAAGTAAAAAAACCCTCAACCACTACGTCTGCAAAAAACTTTGTCTTTAAATACTTATTAAACCAGCTGTGTTTCTGGATCTGAATCTAATTCTGAGAGTTTGCAAAACTAAAATGCCTATGCCTAAAAATCTAAGAAATTAAGTTTAATGGCAATAATTAATCTTGAATTCCAGAAATGCATGTACACTTTTCAAAATTAGGAATAAAAACACACATGTAACCAATTGCCTGAGCCTCACAAATTCTACATCACTCTTTTTTAGATCTCTGTAAAAAAAATTAAGAGACTTAACCTATGCAGAGTTGTTGGCTTGTGCCATAAATTAGGAGTGTTTATACCTCCTCTAGAACTCTTTGCTGTATGTGTTGGCAGGGATGTGGGAAGGTGCAGGATTGGAGGGGCAAGTTCTGGTTGCTGTGGGCTTTTTCACTTTGCAACTTGAAGCTCTTGTCAGCCCCAGAAATGCTTGGTTCGTCTTCAGCTATTGCTTTGCTTTATTTATCTCATGAACATTTCGGCTCGCAGCAAAGGTGCTGAACAACTGTGGAGCCCTTTCCTACAATTTGAGCTACCAAGAAAGGAAATGACAAGTACAGGGTCATCTTGTGGGAACATGAAATTGCAGACTTTCAGTTGGACAAAACTCATGCAGCTGATGCAGAACTTGGATGAGTACCAGCATCGAGGCTGGAGTCTGCAGAAGGCTCTGGCCACTGTGTGTGAGAGATCTGCAGCAGAAGGAATTCAATATGCTGCCGTTCACTTCTGGTTCAGCAGCACATAGGTGCCTATGCCATCGCTCTTTTTTTTAATGCCTCCATCTGATCTTTCAAAAGCAGATTATAGAAAGCTCCCTGTAAATGCAAAGATTCAACTGATATCTCTAAGGAGCTCCTCTTCTACCCTTAACATTAATCCAGGAGTATGAGGATATGAGGGCACCAGTCCAGTCCCGCCACGGACAGATTTCCATTTCCGCAAGAGCTGAACCGTCACCTTTCAGTCCCATACAGAGGGGTGACCCAGAGGACAAGGTCTAAAGTAGGATGAACATTTAAAACTCCAGTGCCCTGCTAGATCTCAGCACGGCCAATAGTGCATATGCCCAAAATTTTACCGGAGAAATTTATTTCGGGCAACTTCTGTTTGAAAACTTAATGGAAGTGTAACTGTTCTCCCCTGAGTGTCAGGAACAGATGACTAAGAAATGTTGCCAGTATCTGTCTTTCAGTGAGATTAGTGTTGGGTTTGTGTGGTATCCTATTTATAACTTTGACAAACGACTCACCCAATCATTTCATACTTAATCATAGCTGTCTACCCAGCTCCCTTCAGAGAGAAGCTTTTCAAAAACTATGTGCCAACATAACACGAACAAAAGGAAGCAAGCCACAGTCAAGAAAAAAAACCAAATAGAATTTGCTCCCAAACCCAGCAACTAGCAAAAGATCATGAGCTACACAGAAACCAGGTCCTGCTAAATCATAAGGCATAATTAGAGCATCATTATTTGTGGGACTGCATAGCTATAGTTAGTCAGTGTTTCCACTGTAAACCCCTATTTTCACAGAGGTCTGTAGCTCATCTGCAAGGAATTAGACTGTGATGAAATTTGGCAGTAGAAATTTTAGAACAAGGATTATTTTTTTTTTTTTAAACCATTTAAAGATTTTCTTTTCCCCCTGACTTTCAAGTCCCCCCTTTACTTCTGAGGCTGCGGCAGTACTCATAAAAGAAACAAAACCCACCTCTGCATGCTCTTTGATGTTTGGTTTCTGTGTGTGTCTCTGTGTGGTTAATAGCACCAAAAATACCGATTTAGCAGGGATTTGCAAATGTAGAAGCCTTAAAAAATTGAAACAATTACAACTAAACTTTCCTTTGAACGTGCTCAGAAGTATTACTACCTCTGGTGCTAATTGCCATGCATTAAGAGGCCTTTACCTTCAGTGTAAACTCTGCATATCCAGCTAGTGCGAGAGATGAGTTTACATTTCATGGCACAGAGATTTTAGATTCTTTATGTCTGTCTTTGAATTAACATTTCCCATTGATCAGAATGGATGACTTCCTGGACTTGCCCCTGAGCCCTATGTTTACCTGGCTGCTTTCTCCCCACCTACCTGACTCCTCCCGTAGGGCTCACAATACAGCATGTACACAGGTGTCGTTGGAACCCCTAACAGAAAGCATGAAGAAGGCAAAGGGCCAGGAGAAATGATCTTGGTGGAACATTTTATCCCAGACAATACTAAATAAAGTCTTTCACAACATTTTCAACTATTCAAGAGAAACAGACTGCTGTTTACATTAAGAACACCACCACCAGAATGCATTTGCTCTTTTCCAACTAGCTCTGGCTGAAGCATCCTAGGGATTCAGCATCTCTGGATATGAATAAGATTTACTTTCACACATATGGACCACATGCTAACAAGGTACAGCAGTCTCTGGGCACTATGCCTGGTTGTCGCTGCATTCTACAAGCAACACATATCAGAAGGTAACTGCTTCAAGTGCAGCCCCAACTCAGAGTGCTGGAACAGTTACCCAGCTTGGAAAATCAAAAAAACAAACAAAAAACCCTTGTGAACTTGAAGAGTTTCATGCCTCAATCTGGAACTGGAGGATCACTGTGAATGGTCTAAATGTTCATACCAATATCTTTGGTGCACAGGTTTTTAAAGAACAGATTCCTTTGTCCAGGCAGTTTGCTTTTCTAACGAAACGGCTGCCACCATGTACCACGATGGTTCAAACCCTATATTCCCAGGCCATGATGTTGGCATATGGAAAATTAGGCTGCTTTTGAGCTTCTAATGCCTTGCAATGGTCATGCTTTGCTTGAAACTCCTCACTTCCCCTCAGAAAGCCTGGCAGATGTGACAAAGATGAGAGTGCCTCCAAGGTACCAGGCAACAATCCTGAGAGCAGCTGCCACCAAGTTCCCAGCAATCCCAATGCACTCTTCAGAACAGCAACGCAGTCTCTCCTGATTGGGAGGAAAGCTGAAACACCACCCTCCTGACCACTATGATTTGTGAAAATCATAAAGGAAAAAGTCTCCTTTCAGCCTAAGAGTCCTTATCTCTGCTACAAATTGCAGCAACCACAGTATTTATGTTGCAGTGAGGATATGAACTCCTGTCATGTCTTAAAAATAGTACAAAGGAGAATTCCTAGATACACTGCTGGAATCTGCTTTTCAAGGCAGTAGAAATTAAGAGGCAAATGAACTCTGTAAGATTACTCATGTACCTTCAATCATTTACAGGAATGTTAGCAAGATCTTGGCTTCAGAGGGCTGGATCATGCTTTCCCACTGCAACCATCATTAACCTGACATAACATGTTCATAGAGTGAGAGATGATAACGATGCTGTAACTGGTCTCCATAGAATATGGTTATGACTAGGGAATATCTTAGAGAAACTGTCATTCATTAAGCACTCAGCTAAATGCATAAAGATGGGTGAAGGGAAAGCTCTGCAATTTAATGAATCTATAACCTGAAAAAGGTCCGTTCTTGACATTTTGGTTATTTGGTCTTTTTCACATGAACCTTGCTAAGAACTGGCAGATTCAGTTTAAATGCAAGCTGCACAATTTTTTTTCTTCACCTCCTTTCCCTTGAATGAAAGTGAGTTTCCTGCAGTCACCTTAGAAGACATCATGGGACAAGTCAGTAAAAGATGCAACTTTTATAGCTTGAATTTACTTCTCCCAGTACTGTATATACAAGTAGGCATATTATTCCCAACTGGGAATCTCTCTAATGCTTCAAAGTGCATCTCACACATCAGGTCCCAGGTACTTAACTAGGTCTAAATTCAGGATCTCAGTCAAACTGGCAAGCTCTCCTTTTGATCCCTCTGTTCTCTGTGCTCACAGAGATGCTTTTGCTCTTGAATAATTTGTGCATCGTGGCACAATAGTACTGTCACCAAAATTTTCTTTCTTGTCTTAGTAAGAGAGAAAGGGCAATCCCAAGGATTCAGAAAGGAGTTTTATCAAGTCCAAAAGTCCACTTCCAGCTAAGCCAGTGGGAAATGTTCTTGGCACTCTTAAATAAACTATACATCACCTCCACACATTCACCTTGCTGGTCATCGTTAGGATAAGTCATGAACGTAATCCAAACCCACTTTGTCTTTTTGCAAGAGCGTAGCAAAAATTTTATACCACTATGATCAGTAAGCAAATGACACTATGACTACCACCACCATCAATATGTTTTTCAGCAATGCCTTGTGGCATTCTTTCCCCTGGTCCTGTCTGTCTCTTGCCTTGTTTTTGAGCTACTGACATAAACCAAATTACCCACAGAAAAGCAAAAGCTTCCAGAGCAGAAGACTGTGTTCTGCAGAGCTTGTATGAAGGTTGCTTGTGTCTCACCAGCTAACTACATGGCTTTACTGACCAATTTGATAGGGAACTGGGAAGGATTTGATCCTCTGGACACCCATGGAATTAAACACTCTGCATTTCTCTTCATTTTGGTATTTATAAGCAAGTCATGTTCCAGCCTTCAGGCTTCCCCAGGGTACCACTGAGGGACTGCTTCTCTCCTACCATATGTGCTCACACAGCTTGAATGCCAGTCACAGTGAGCCTCAGTGAACCTGTACTGGAGAAAATCCAAGTGGAAATCTCATGGGAACAGGTCTTGTCACTGGGGATGCTTAGAAACAGGCTGGGCAAACAGCTCTAAATACACTCTACTGAGCAACTCGTATTTGCTGTATCCACTGAGACTACGTGGCCCCGGAGGACTACTTCCTCCTCGATAGCCCAAGACATTATGACCTGTCTGTCTCCCTGATTGGGGTGTCTGACAATGGTGTAGATTGTGCATGAGGTTCTTGCACCTCATCTGGGAATCAGGACAACACATCCATCAGGATATGAGAGTGACAGCCAACTGTACTTATCCAGTATTAGAAATAAGAGGGTGCAACAAGACCTGCACCTTTAATTGCATCCTCATTCCCCGTGACAGCTGAAATCCCCTTAATTAATACACTTCACACA
Organism: Dryobates pubescens; assembly: GCF_014839835.1. Classification (NCBI taxonomy): domain Eukaryota; kingdom Metazoa; phylum Chordata; class Aves; order Piciformes; family Picidae; genus Dryobates; species Dryobates pubescens. The sequence continues at coordinate 4,500,443 of NC_071624.1, read as the reverse complement.
CTGTCTATTTTTGATCTAGTTGAAATTCCAACCATCAGCAGAATATGTTTGTCCCACTCCTGCTGAGAGCCCCTCTGGGATTTGTGATGCCCATCACTCGCCTCACTCAAGCAGGAAGACAGCAGCAGACACCTTTTCCCTGCTATGAAATATTCCCCTCCCCACCTGTCTGAGTTTGATTGGCTCCTTCAGCTTCCTCAGCACTCCAGATTGCCCTCCCTCCCTTGGCACACAGAACTTAATCCTTTAATAAATCAAACTCCCTGTCTTCCACCTGTCTTTCAGCTCCTGTCTCTGAAATTCAATTGTGAGCCTTCTCCATTACATTTATGAAAGGTATGTGACTGGGCTCCTGTAATCAACAGATTCTGTATGTCCTCACACATGGCTCATCAGCTGTGGACCATACTGCATTACTGCAGGAAGGAGAAGACCATGTGGCAGACTAGCAGCTCTACTGCCTTCACTTCTTGTTCCTTCTCAAGCTCTTCTCACTGGTGCAGATTACTCACTTGTTCCTTCTGTGACCCCTTTCACTCTGATCCTGTGGCTCCCCAGATTGATGCCAAGTGAGCAGCACTCAAGTGGCAGCAAAGCAGCTATGCTCCAAACTCCACTGTGGGCCAAAAAAATCTTTGATTTCCTCAAAGTCTCTGCTTCCCTTGCAGCACGCTGCAAACACCTGGCTTACCAGAGACGTAGAGGCGACATCTTTGCTGCTATCCCAGCATGACCTCCCACTGTCAGCCAGCTCTTCCCTCTGCTTATAGAGCTCTAGCATCTACCTTAAGATATTTACAGGGTGCACAAATAACAAAACCTGCACTTTGATCAGTGGTTGCCTTACGCTGAACTCCTGACTTCCTGAGGCGGCATCTGACAAGGGGAACAAATGAGAATGAATCAACTCTCCCCGCAGAGGAGCTGCTATTAGAAATCCAGCTCCTTTTCAACATGATGCAAAGCACTTCTTGTAACTTCAGGTTGTTACCCACCTGAGGTCTGAAACCACTCCCACTAAGGTAGATGGCAAAATGCTTGCTCACTTCAAAGGCAGAAGGATTTGACTTACAGTGCTTTCAGTTCTTGTAACCCACCTGTGTTTTAACCAGCAAGTTAGCTAAATTGAGAAGAACTTCCATATCCATCAACTCTCTTCTGAGCTGCAAAGAGAGGTTTGTCCAAACATAGGAAAAGCCTTTTTCTCAATTACTTTAATCATAACCACCACACAGCTATTGGCCTGATGTCAGGAGCTTAAACAAAGTGTCACTGTTCAGAAGTGAAGCACACTGCAAATAAGATGCTTTATAGACACACTACTGGCCTGAACCAGCAGTTCTTCCAAGGTGGGCTCTGTATACTCTGTGCCAAATGGCCAACTAGTTCCTACTGCCTATGACCCTTTTGACTCTGACATCTGGCAAAGATGAGCTTCCTTCACAAGTCCTTAAAGTATTCTGATTTCATGCTTTTGCCTGGCTGGATTTTAAGGTTTGTTTTTTTCCAACCTGAAACAGGGTATTTCGATGAAGAGATCCAAGGGTCACAAGAACAAGTTACTGTATACTTCCTGAGGCTCTTGGAAGATACCAAGATTTCATGTAAAAAAAGCAGTAGAACAGTTTCAGAACAGGAAAATGATCTCAAAGCCTTATCACACTCTAACATGGGCAATGTTCAATGTGTCCATTATTCACATTATCTACTTTAATTCCTAGCAAATTCCACTTTCATAGCTGATTAGTTTTCAGAAAAGCCAAATGGAGCAGTCTGCAATGCAGCAAAAGTACTGTACATTTCAAGACGGTTGTAATTTTGGGATATCCTACTCCTTCCCTCTTCTCTGGATGCTTTGCCAGATAATCCCCACAAAAATCAACAAACTCATACCACTGTTCCAATTCTGATGGATCCCTGATGTCTTTGGAAAACTTTCTTCTACGCTCATATATCAATCTGATCATGTAGAGAGTGGGAAAGAAATTGAGATATATTTTCTGCAAAACCCCAATCTATCAGGAAGCACCAGGTCAGGACACTTGTGAGCACAGTGAATAAAAGACCAAGTCCAAAGAGCACTTGCCTATGATCCCTGTGACCCACCACTGAGCACAGCCCTGGCTCCCCTTTACATAGGCTTTTTCAGCTCCCTGTAAGCAACCTCATCCTGCTCATGGCAGTGGGTCATGTCTCCTTTTCTACCAGAAATCCTCTCTCTGTTCAGCTGCGTTGGGCTGAGATCAGCTGTCAAAGGGGATGCTTCGCTTTATAAAGGAATGAATGTATAGTGATCCTGTGGTATGGGTTATGCAGGACACTCCAGAAGACCAGTCCCTTGTAGCTTTGCCACTTCCCAGTTAAATCCCTGACACCTGTTGCTGCTGAGAAATGTCTGTGTTATAGTGACCTATGCTTCTCTCACATTTCTTTCTCCCTTCAAACTTCTTTGCCATCTTCTGTCCTTTTCCCTTCTCTCAAAGGTAAGCAGCTTGACAATGGCACACTAGGAACTGGAGCTACCTGAATGCAGTGCTGAGGTTGCTTGCTTAGCAGGAAGAAATAAACTCCATCAGCTGCAGTGCCACAGATCCATTTTCTCTGCAAGGCAGAATGGGCGTCCCTGTGGTGCATCTTTTCAAAAGAAAACAAACTTCTCACAGGAAAGCTGTCAGTATCTCAGAAACAGAAACATTTAATAGAATGCCCTTAGTAAAAGCTTGTATTGTACTAAGTATTATAATCCAGTGGTCTATAATAACAAATTGTGCTTATCTTTACAAAACAACCAAAGCAAAGGCACCGTTTCTCTCACAGAGTCACAGAATGGTAGGGGTTGGAAGGGATCTCCAGAGGTCATCTAGTCCAGCCTTTCTCACTTTGAGCTGCTGACCTAAGGCTCAGCAGTGGTACATACCCTCAACTCCAGGCAAGCCTGGGAAAGCCTCCAAAACCGTACCTGCTGGCACCTGAACTGCAGACAACCAACTTCTCAGGTGAGATGAGTTATGCCAGTAAAGGACTTTGTCACTGTGTCCATCTTGGACATGGTCAACAAAATGTCTGGCGAAGGTGGCCAAGGACCAGGATAAGAAAAACCTACCACATCCCCTGAAACAGCTCCTTCACAGAAATATATCACTTGGACTGGGTGTCAGGAAGCCCACTCATCCTCATGCCACTGCACAAACACATGCACACCACCATAGCCTTGGAGAAGCAGCTGGAGGAACCGGTAGAAACAAGCCTAGCAATTCAGCTGCAAATGTCAAATCTGCCCGCATGGAGGGAGCTTGGGGGAATGTGGAGCAGGCACAAGCCACAATGCTCCTGTGTAACAAGCAACAAGTCTTTCCATAACCAGAGCAAAAATATCACTTCCCTGAGGAGCAGGGCATTAATTAGAAGCCTACGCAGTTTAGCAACGCCTGCGATGTTTGTTTTGATCCTCACTACCACACAGATAGGAGTGGCAATACCATCGTTCCTTGGAAGTATTAGACGTTACAAACCTCATTTAAGAAAACAGATTTTGCCAGCAGCCCCGCAGCAAGAGAAAAAATAACCTGAATACACTCTAAACCATATCTGTTTCAGGATTTAGCCACTGAAAATACACCTTTTGTAGCCTGCTGGGGTTGGGAGATAGCATCTTTTTTAATCACCTTTGCTCAGGCCTTTCAGATGCTGCTTAACAGCTCTATTCAGAGCTAGAAAGCACAATTCTGGGCTGTCTGTCATTCCTGCTTGCCATCACTATTTGTTTCCCATGCAGTAAAGGGTTGCTGTCAGCTTGCCTGTATTTTCCTTTTTTTTTCCTAACTGATGAAAGTAAGATTGTGGGAGGCCCTTACAAGAGCTTATACCCCTTGTCATTCCCAGCAGCACGGCCACTGTTTTGCTTTTGGTTCAACTCCCAGACTATGAACCTCTGTGCCAGTAAATTAAACAGGATCTGGTGTTTGTATCTCCCACTGGTCACCGATAATTTTTTTTCCCCAGGGTCCAACTAACACTCAGCCTTCTCATGCGCTTATCCCTTGTGTTTTTCAGTCCCTCCAAATCTGGTTCAGTGTCAGCTGAAGTGGGATTGATAGCCAAGAGCTGGACCCAGACAAGCTTTTGCTCACATTCACACACTGAAGCCAGACCACCACAGAGCCCTGAGTAGGCAACATGCTGCAGGGAGACCCACCTTGTCTCCTCTTTGCTTTGTGCAAAGTTTGCTATATCTGTGGTGGGACAGATGTGCCCCACTGCATCAGTGGCTGCTGGGCCTCATTTCTAGAACACAAGCTGGATCTATGAAAACCTTTACTGTTCAGATTCAGGACACTACATAGTTACTGCCACAAACCAGCAGCTGAGCTGCCTTGAAACATGGCAGTCCTTCAACAGGTCTCTTGAGGTCAGGACAGGTGACTCAGAAGGGAAGCCCTCTGTCTGGATATTTTCCTCTCCACTTTGGCCATTATTTTCCATGGTGCCAAATTATTAAGATTATCTGATTAATATTTTCAAGCATGTTTTGCTCTTTTGAGTGGCAAAGAAGGTTACTTTTCAGAAAGTACTGAAACTCACCTTCCAAAATTCAGAGCCTCTGTTATTGCAGCAAACTGAACAACTTAAGGCAATGGAAGTCACTACAAAAATCTGGTAGCTGATGATGAAGAGAGAGAGCATATGCTGGTCAGGAGCAGCCATCTTTCTGCACCATTTTTTCCATGTTTCCACTGTTACAAATCCTACAGGATTTCTTTAAAAATTCTATTTCTGTTGAGAACAAAGTGGTACCCAGAAGGGGAAAAAAATGCTGACTATCTAAATGGCTCTTCATGCCAGCCATAGCCCTGCAGGAGAGCAAGGCTCAGGCTCCCACCCTGCCACCTCTTGAGTAAGTGACACGATGCATCAGCAGGTGAGGAATCTCTGCCCTATGGAGAGTCATTGCCTGAGGGGTTGCCTCCTCCCTTTGCAGCAGAGCCAAAATGCTCACTCAGGGCAGGAGGCTAAGAGGCAAGTCTTCACAGAGAGAATTGTTAGCCGTTGGGATGGGCTGCCCAGGGAGGTGGTGGAGACACCATCCCTGGAGGTGTTCAAGAGGGGTTTGGACAAGGCGCTTGGTGCCATGGTTTAGTTGTCATGAAGTCTTGGGTGACAGGTTGGACTTGATGATCCTTGAGGTCTCTTCCAACCTTACTGATTCTATGAAGTCAGGGCTGAAAAAAGGGGGGTGATCCCCAGGGAAGGGGATTCTGACGAGTCTAATGTCAATGCATGGGCTGGGCAAAAGGAATCCCTGACACCAAGAGCCATGTGTGGCAGAACAAAGTACTGCAGCAGCTGCCGGCTTACCTGAGGCCCTATCTCCCAGCTTCACACCTTCAAAACCCCAGCAGATGCAGGTTCCCTACAGGAAGTGTCTGCCTCCCTTATGTCAGAGCAAGGTGAGCAGCTATGCTGAGTGAGCAAAACTGAGGTCTCTCAGATGAGGCAAAAATGTATCGTCGCTGAGTGTGAAGGGGGCTGCAGTACACTTCAGACTGTGCCTCTGTGTGCCAAAGTTGTGCCTCCACACCAGAGTGCACCAGGGCTGCCTGTCTTCCAGGGAGGTGCATATGCTGAAAGGACTGAGTTGCTGGGAGCCGCAGGGGTGATGCTGCTCCTGGGGTGAGAAAGGGCAAGGGCTTATGGTTTTGCACTGATTCAGAATGGCAGATGTTGCCCTGAGACAGGAGCAAAATCACCGCAGGAAGCCCTTTTGAAAACACCAGGGAGCTAAGTGGTGTCTTTAAGGACCGCAGCAGGGTGCTGCTGCTGTTCCTAAAGCATAAGGTGATGAGCTGAGCAGCTACAGTTGCCCAGGGTGAGAGAACTTGTAGCTGCAAGATCAAAGTAAACCATCATCCAGCTAAAAGTGTGCTTCCTTTCCTGCTTGCCTTCCAACTCCTCATTCCACCCTGGGTGGATGCTGCAAGCCCTGGTGGCTTTTCTGTGTGATTTGGATGAGCTTAAAACTTTCCTCAAGTAACTGCCAAGTCTCTGCAGTGCATCTCCCTGTCCCCTTACCTGCTCAGCTGCTGACAGCATGCAGGAGACAATGAGCAACCAGTGCTCTGCGAGTCACAGCACACCACCTCCCTATAACAAAGCTGTGTTTGATCTCCTCTTGACAAGGAGTGGCTTATGTTTTTGTCTTTGTCTCCATGAGCAGAGGATGAGGGGGAAAGGAAGAAGAGCTGCTGGTAGAGTGTGGTCCAGTCCAGCAAAACCAGCAGGCAGTTTTTGGAGAGCCATGGCAGCAACACCATCCTGGCAGGAAGGGCTGTGTCACAGAAGTGCCTGGTGCTGAGCCTGATGCCTTGCTCGGCCTCAGAGTCAACCCCTGCCCTGCAGTGCAGCCACAGAGCCACCTGCAAGTGTCCTCTGGGCAAACTTGGCTGCTACTCCAGTAGCAGCAAGAGCACTGCTCCCCAGCAGTGACAGGTTTATACCCTGGTTCGTGTTCAAACCATATTCTCGTGAGCACTCTGGGCCTCTACTGTCTGGGCCAAAATCCATCAGCACATTTGGTATCTAACTGCTCACAGACATTAGCTGCATGCAGAGCTGAGGAGCACTTGTGGACTTGGCCTCAGAGATGCGAGTGCAGCTCTCCGGGCACAGCAAGCGCACTCATACCGCGCCAGGATTTTTCTTAAGGGTTTAATGGAGTGTGAACAGCATGGGAGGGAAAGATATGCAGTTAGGATATACTGGGTACTAATTTTATGCTATTGTTAAGCATTTTAATATACAATAGACAATCACAAGCTACAATAGGTATTGCATGTTGCAAGATAGTGCACATGCAGTACAATGGCTCCCAGATAGAATTGGCTTGATTTAAACAGTCATAAAACCAGTATTCTTCACATTACAGTAGCAGACTGTTTTCTGAGCCCAGGTTGTTTTTAAGATATCATCTAGCATTAGCAGCCAAAGGTATTCAAGGTTCCTTCTAAATTACCTTTAGGAAAAATGTGAAAAAGGATGCAGAAAGGATAGTTTGCTATTTGCTGTTTAGGTTTATCTGGAAGAACCAGCTTCAAGAGCATATATCCACTGGACAGGGGTTCTAGTGTGTGATACACTGCATTGCATATCTAAATGTTTTTATCAGTTCTTTGCTTTGGCAGTATATAAAGTCATGAATTTATTCTACATATAGAGAGAGCATTTAAGTCAGTAAATGGCCTTTTAATATACTTGCAGCTTCAACAACACAAGAGCAAAGAGTCTGAGAAACCCTGTCTGAACTACCTGAAGCACTTCAGACTACAGCCTATGACTCCTTTCCTATCACCCACCTACAGATACCACATCACCTCAAACACAGTCATTTGACTCTCAATTTCCATGGTGGTCTCCCTACAAGACTCTTTCGAATGTGCTAACAACATCTGGAATTTCTCTTCCACCTCTCATTCAAACTCTGGACAGGGCTAGAACTGGTTTGCTTGCAAGATTAACCACAACCTTGTGCATTCAGCACAGGACAGATACTGCAGATGAAACAAACCACTTGTTTCCAAAGACATTGCTTCCCCATTGCCTTTTTCCCAGTGCCTCTTATCACTGGATTAGTGATGAGATTAAATTCTGCTCAGATGATCTGCCTGGCATGTTTCTTCCAGCAGCACAGCCAGCCATGCCTGGGTGTATCCATCAGGAACCTTTTCAAAACACCTTTCAATTCACTGCAATGGCAACCTAAGGAGTCATGAAACAATACTTCATCCTCCTCCCCACTGCTTTCAGCCTCTCCTCATCTCCCCCGTTGACCATGGCGAGAGCAGACTCAGAGGCCCCATTCAGCTGAAAAGGCATGCTGTAGAGCTAAGCCTGTGCATCTTCGTGTTTCAACCACACCACTCAAATGGCAGAGAGCAAGACAGCCTGCCTGCTGAATTCCCAGTACCCAAATGTTCCCCTAGCACTGTGAAAGCTGTCATTTGCATTCACCAGTTTCCAAGTGTTGAACAGAGTTCATCCATGCTGAATACGTCTCTGCCATTGTCTTCCTTACGTGCTGTTTCACCTGTAACATGTTCCAGTGATCCCTGTTTCATGTGCACAGCAGCTGAAAAACAGTTGGGAGCCAAGACTTCTTCCCACTGATGGGAGTGGTGTGGCTCAGTTGGTAGCACATAAGACCTTTAATGGGGAAAGTCGTGAGTTCAAGCCTGCAGGGGGCACTAGTGTCCTCCCTACTCTAGTCATGAGGTCTGTGGTGACAGGTTGGACTCGATGATCTTTGAGGTCTCTTCCAACCTTAGTGATACTGAATACTGAATTCCAGTTGTTAGAGCCTTATTTCTGCAGTGGGATAGGGAAGATGTGTGTGTATCTATCTATCTGTACACACACACACATCTACGCATGTATGTGTAGGTGCATGCAGATGATGGTTACATTCTTCCCCTAACCGGTCACCTTGCAAATTTGGCCTAGAGCTGGAGAATATAGGGAGACAATTTGGGGAGGCTTCCTCTCCCCAGTTCCTCAATACACATTAAACAAAAGATTCAGCAGGCTTAGTTAAGCTGCACTATTTCCTGACTCTCTCAGCTGCAGTGGGCTCCACACAAACTCTGACTGAACAGCAACATTTGCTTATTTTGGCTATAACTTCAGTAAGCCAGACACTTACTAAAGCCTACCTACACCTCTGTCATGCATTGTGACTTTTCAGAGCAAAACTGGCTTTCAGGATTGATTCATCCAATGAATTGCAACTTACATTTTTTTGTGTGTTTTGTTTAAAATAAATCACAGAAGAGTTGCACCTAGGCAGCTATTTAAGGGCTGTTACTCATTCTCTGTTTCAACTCCACCAGGGGCTCCATACTGGTGTCACTGAATGATACCCATAAATGTGCCAGAAAACCTAGTTCTTCCAAGTTTTCCAGAGGGAAAAATCCTTGTCAAACACCATTATGACCCACCAACAGAGAAGACACAGCAGGCAGTCTAGGAGCATGGACTTGGACATAGGTTAAATGCAGCCAACCTAAATTCAGCTGTATGAACACAACATCCTGATGCATTTTTGCAACCAGTGATCCTAGCAGCTCAGCTTGAAACTGGTGACTATCCTATAGCCCACAAACACCGGTGACAAAGTTGAATCTTCTTATGCTCCAATGCCATTGTGATGAACTGCAAGCTACCAACATCTTAGTGTCTCAACTCAGTTCAGCCAGGACACATGTCCCTGATAAACTGCAGGTCTTGTGTTCTAGATTTACACCTCCAAAATACGACAACATTTGAGAGACAACTGTGATTACTCCTGACCATTAAATACTTCACCACAACCACTGTGTGCTTAACCATTTGGAAAACAACATTAGACTTGATATGGCCCTGGGCAGCCTGATCAACATGGAGGTGTCCCTGCTCACTGCAAAGGGGTGGGAAAAGACGACCTTTAAGGGTCCCTTCCAACCTGAAGCAATCTGTGGAAAAAGCGACTTTTTGTTACTTCCCAAAACTATTGGTCAACATACACTGACACATAATACAGTGTTGGGAAATGTCAAGATTTGCAGTACAAAGAAAAGAATATGGTGTCTTCCAGTCTTCAGCAACTTCCGTGCCCTAATGCTCCTGCACAAATCAGACAAAATTCCTCAAACAAGACTTGACTCCATGTCAAGTGCTCTTTCCTTTGTACCTTCCACTTAGAAGCAGCAGATCAGCAGCTGGCACACCACTTAAATTAGGGCAAAACCACTCAAATGACTGCCAAACAAAGCCTGAGCTCTGCCATGAACTTCCATCCTGTGGCCTTCTTTCTATTCATTGCTGGTGAGCAGGACCCAAGCCCTTGTCTCCATCACGCCGTCCCTGTCCTACGCCTGTCTGCACTGCTCCTGTGAGCTGACAGATTACTGAAGGCTGCAAGAGCACAATTCTTGTACATATCAATAACTTGCCTGTTCCAGATAATGAGCAAGCAGGCTGACCACGTGTGCATCTCAGCTGAGAAGTAAGGTCAGCAGGGTCTCACTGGGTACAGGAAGTCTGGCCCCATCAGCAGTGTGTGTTTGCTGTTGCTTTAAAAATTCATTCCTGTACTTGCTCCAAGGAACACTTTGATGGATAAGACTTCTTCTTTTTTCCAGCAAGAGTGACAGTCAAGGATAGTCAGGTGACTTGGGTTGGATGTGAGGCTCAAATCCAACCTTCAATTGTGGTAACAAAATCAACAGCTATGAATTGGCTGGTGTAAGCAACAGCAATTTAACTGCCCCTCATTTGCTAATAGCTAGCATCCATTAATTATCCTTATTGCAGAGGAGTATGTGTAAGGGCTGCTCAAACACAAAGAGACTGCACTGCATCATTATCAGCTGTCACAGACTGCCACACAAGGGCTAATCCTGAGCAAGCCTCCTCCATGCTACTGCCAAGGGAGAGCTTTATGATCTCCTTGCATCTGGGCATGTATTGGAGAGATAATGGATAGATGAGAGATGGTTTGGAAGGAGCTGAGCTACTGCCTTACAAGACTTGTTCTAAGGTTGTCTATGGGCAGATCCTGGGAGGGAAGGCAGCTGGGGAAGTGCTCACTCCTCAGTAGCAATTAATTCACTACTGCCAGCAGCCATCAATATAATGTGTTCTGGCTGCATGCTTGTATAGATGTCCAGTGGTGCTTTCTTAGCTCTGGAAAAGGTCTTTCCACATACCAAAGAATTTACAGCCTAATTGGACATTACAGGAAAAAGGCTGGCAAAGGAAGCTGTGCACGGAAGGGGTACTGACTTGCTCACGTTTACGTAGCAAGTCTGCAACAGAGCCAGAAACGGTACCTACAACTCCTGTATCTCATGTTTGCCCTTTAACCACCAGGCTGTTCTTTATGAGTCCTTGTGCTGAGACTGACAGGGGTGCAGAAAGAAGGGCCATCTGCATAAGCCAGGAAAAGGCAGTATATCCAGCTCCAAAATCTCAAAATTCCATCTTTGTACAGAAGTTTTGTGATAGAAAATGGTTCTGTGAATGTCAGCGTTTCCGTATTAACACCCTCTGTACACAGATTGCCGTGGCACTGAGGATTTAAAAGATAAAAAAATGCAATTTAAAGATAAAAAACAGTTTAAAGTTGACAGTCTCAAGCAGTCTCAGTCCTTTGCATCTCTCATCAGTTTTCATTCATCTAATGTTTTCTTTTAAATATACTCAACAAACTCAGATGCTTGGAGGGGAAGTGCTGTACCAAAGAACACACTTCTGCATGTCTCCCACAGCATCACTGCCCAGGGGAAAAATGGCACTAACAGCACAGGGGAGGGCTGTCTCCTGCATCCAGCCACAGCAACTTTAAGGCACAAACCCTGCAACACTGAAGTGTCAGAGAGTATCAGCTGCACTCCAGTGGCAGAGGGTGTTCATCTTGCAGGAGTACAACACCCAGGGCAAGCGCAGGGGGATTACTGAAGTGTCAGAGAGTATCAGCTGCACTCCAGTGGCAGAGGGTGTTCATCTTGCAGGAGTACAACACCCAGGGCAAGCGCAGGGGGATTCTCAAGCACAGGGTATTTTGGCTTCTACAAAGAGGAGATAACCATGGTATCATGAAAAATGAGATGATGCCTCAGAATCCTGCCTACATACCCACTTTATCACCATTTTGTGGATTCAACCACAAGCAGCTATTTTACTATCTCCTTAGCCAGCCACCAGAAGACAAAGGGCCAGGAATACAGCCAAGCAAGTAAACTAATCATAGTTGTTAAGGTAATAGCAACCTTCATAAAGCTCTCTTACCCTACCTTATGATAAGATAAAGAACTCAAAATTTGAAAGCAGTGACTGAATGAGATTGTCCTTTGTCCAAGGAAAACACTGAATCCTGCTGTTTGGAAACATGAGACAGACTGGCTGGAAGTCCAGCTCTTGAGATAGAAACCATCCTGCAAATTCACTATGCCTCCCCTGGCACAAGCCAAGATAGTTCTTGGTTTCAGTTCCACAGCTAAACACTTCACTAAAGAGCAAGTGAGATGTAAGCAAAGGGCAGCCGGCTTCTGCTGTTGCAAAACAGACTGCTGGGTTAAACATGGAACTGGGAGATGAAGTTTTATTTTCAGGCCACTAATCTAAGCCTGGACAGGACAGTAGTTGTCACCACTTAAAGCTATTCTACAGTCTGTGCTGCTCAAGTACTGCAAGATTAGAAGAAAAGAAAGCAAAAATCCCTTGCTGAGAGGATCAGTCCTACAGTTCAGGACTATTTCCCGTTCCCAGGATTGCTTCTACAGACCAGAAAACAGGGAATGACTGTGCTGTACTTTGATCTGCTTCACAAGAGCTAGCCAGCAGTAGTCAGTTTTGTTCTGAGATATTTTGGGGCTTGTTCATACCTGACACAAACTGTTCCTTACATGCTTTCCTGTCTGTTTTCAGGTGATCCAGAACATTTGAGAGGTGTTTAATCTGAGAAAATGCTTGGTTATACTGTGAGATTTTGCCTCTGCCTCTAACAGAGTCCTTCATTTCAGGGAATAAAATGAAAACCTCCTTGCTCTCCTACTGTGCACCTTTGGCCTTTTGATGAGAAACCAAGAGACAGACAGATCAGTTTCTCCAGTTAGCAGGAGAGAAGCAATGAGGAAAATTTGTCATCTCTGCTGCAGTATCCACAGTGCTGACATGCAAACCCAGCCTTGTGCCAATCACACAAATCCTGCAGGCTCTGAAGTCCTGGGGTAGGAAAGGAAGGATTTTTCATGGTTCATTCCAGCACTGAGACTTTATACAAAGAGTCATCTACCTCTTACATTGGGGAAACCTCAGTGAAAACCAGGTGTTCCGAGGAGATAGGGAATCTACTCTGTGGACCCTAGCCTAATCCTGCTTGTGCTGTTCAGTTTTGGGAGGAAGAGGGCAGGTTGCATTAGTGTAAGACAACAAAACAAGAGAGCACAAATATTTTATAAGACTCTTCTCGTTATGTTTCTGACCATATACCATGTATTAGCAAGAGACAGTGGAAAGCTCACAGGGATACTGTGAGCCAGACCTTCATGTGGTGTACATCAGCAGAGATTGATTGCTATGCCAATTTAAGCTATCCAAAGAGTCCGTGTTCCTGACTCAGAGTGGTAGAATGAACAGCAAGTATCCTATCCATATTCCTAATGATCAGAAATGAAGTGGTACAGGTAAGGAGAAATCATAAAACAACAACACAAGTACTGGAATAAAAAAGGGGGAAATTACTCAGCGTTTGCACCCCATCTGATTTGAACAGTGTTTTATTTCCTTTGGTACAGGAGGGTTTGCATAAAACATAAGCAAGGTTTTACAAACCCTTGTGGTTTAATTTGATTCTAGTTTATCTTTTGATCAGCACATCAAACAATTGTGCAGCACCTTCTCCTCCTGCTTCCCCTCCCAATTTCCAAAAGCTACCTGAAATCTCTGTGTGCTGTGTCTCATCAGGGCTGCACGCAGCCTTCAAGGGAATGGCTTTAAATTTAAAGTGAAGCCTTTGCCAGAACACCCCAACACAGGGACAGACCTACTGCCTGCAAAGGGCTTTAAACCATAGATTAAACATGCCTTTCAGTTTTTTGAGCCTGTCTTGAATTGAGAGGTTATTACCAGATGGAGAAAGGGGAGGAGAAGGCAAAATTATTATCCAAGACAGCAATTGCAAGAGGCCAACCTTCTGCCATCTACACCACCAGGGACCCATCACAGCTAGACAGCAATCCAGATGTAAACATCTGTGACCTGCCCCATTATCTGCAGGCCAAATCACTGCTGGAGTGTCATTCTGCTCACATCTTGGGATTGCAGTCAACGTTACTTCAATGGCTACTTCAAGCTAGTGAATTTTTGACCTCTCAATACGAGCAGAAATACCAGCTGTGCCATTCCAGATAGAAGGCAAATCCAGAAGGAAACCATCCTGTGCCACCGAAAACTAAGGCCCCTTCAAGCTAAGTGGCCAACTCAATGGTGTGATAGCAGTTGATACACAATAGTTTGCCTGGCTCATTACATGTATGTCTGGACATATCTCATAGCTTGCTAGAAAATAATGATGTAATAAGAAAAGAGGATTACATTTTCTCACCCAGCCTATAAACTGCACAGAATTGGGGGTGGGGTGGGGGTGGGAAGCTTTCCAAAAGATTCATTGGGCAAAAAAATCCAGGAAATCTGACTGCAACCAGGGATGGTGCTGCCTCCATTCTGGGCAGTGGGAGATATGCCTGGTCACTCCTTACTATGTAGTGTGTGCTGTTTCACTTCTTGTTGTTGCTGCCAAAGCATCGTTACCTCAGTGACTTCTCATTTTGTCACTAGTATTTGCCACTCAGCCTCACAGAGCCACAGCCTCCACAGGCACAGCACCGTGAACAGACTTCACTTTTACCAAGTATTTCCTCAAAAAAAGCACTCAATCTTTAAACCTAATGTGACTCTATGCTCTGTAACAGGCATCCTGTTGCCAGCCTTGTAAACCAAAGCTCTGTTACTTTACAGAGTGTAAGTGAACCCAATGAGTAGGATTAACCACAAGACTCCTAAACTCAACTTCTCCAACCCCTGGCTGACTCCCACTATCTCTATAAAGTTCTGCACTCCTTTTTATGTAACAAAAGCCAATGGGAGTCCTCTTGCTCTAAGTGCTTTTGACAAAGTCCTCAATCCTCTAAGCACTTTGCTGCAGTCCTCACCTGGAGCATATGCTCATGGGGAAAGGGGGCTGAGTGAAGACCACCTTACTCGCTACAACTACCTGAAAGGCGGTTGTAGGAAGGTGAGAGCCAGTCTCCTTACCCAAGTAACAAGGGATATGATGAAAGGAAATGGCCTCAAGTTGCACCAATGTGAGAACAGGCTTCTCAAACACTGTAACAGACTCCCTAGGGAGGTGATTTAATCCTCATTCCTGGAAGCATTTAAAAGAGGCAGAGATGTTGTGCTGAGGGACATAGTTTAACGGAGTTAAATGATCATAGAATCACAGAATTTTTTTGGTTGGAAAAGACCTCTAAGATATTGAGTCCGACCATCAACCTAACACCATCATAGCCATTAAACCGTCTCCCTTGTCCACACATTTCTTGGAACTCTTCCAGGGATGTTGACTCCACCATCTCCCTGGGTCTCTTAAAAGACTTTTCCAACTGAAACAATTCTGTGATGGCAGTTTCTGGGATGGGGTGCATATAACTTGCTGGTACATGCAGCCCTGGGGTGCATGGCAAGCTACGTGAGCTGCCAGGCAAGCCCTGGTTTCCTGGACACAGAACATGCTGCTGCATGGAGAGCGGTGTGCTGGTAACACCATGCAAGAATCAAACCATAAAGGCAATGAGCAGTCCCAGCAGTGGAGGATCTTTCCTGATCTCCTGGGTTTACCTGGCTCTCATGGCACCTTGTACAGACTTACCTGTGGGTAAGTCATGCAGAACATCAGAGCAAAACAGCAAGCAGAAGGCCCTGCAGCACATACAGAAGCCTCCTACAGTTCTTGTTATATTTAGGCCTGACAATATATCAAACTGATTTAGCTCTCCTGTGCTGGACACTGGCTTATTTTAGACATGCTTTGTTTCCTGTTTTCATTCTCTTCATACTTCTTGTAAGCTGGTATAAAACTCTAAGGTTTGCTTTCAGCACCTTCTGTAGCTTGATTTAAAGGCTAACAAAGAGCTCAATGCATATTTCACATTTGAGGATAATGGGAAAAAATCCTACATTTTTATGACCAGAAGGGGGCCACTGGATCATTTAATGTGACCACCTGTAAAGCGCGATTTCCCTCTGCTGAGCCCAGTAACTGCCTTCCACTTAATTAGAGCTCAAAGCATTGACAGTTCTGGTGTTCCACATAAAATCCAAGCACAATATAAAACAACTTTAGAATAATAAAAAAAGTTCTGAGAACCTCCTGGGTGCTCCTCACATATCATAAGGAACTTAAAAACCCCTTAACAGTCCCTGCAATGTATTTTTATACCCTAGTCAGTTTCTCTGGATAAAAGCAGACGTTCTTCATTGACCCAAATAAGCTGCAGTAACCATAAAAAAATGATCTTCCTTGTGGGGCTTGCTGCTCCTGATATTTAAGGGATTTTCTGGGACAAGTCATTTTTAAAACCTCTCTATGCTTGGCTACATAAACATTCGCATCCTCCTGAGTTCTTCCACAAAAGGATAGCAAATGAAACCAGAGTTATGAAGACAGAAGCAGGAATGTTATCACTGCACTTCAGTCCTCATGATAAACCTTCTGCAGAGGCCACCTCTAGTTCCTTTCTATCGGTCTATCTTGTTCCTGTTTTTTTTTAAAAAAAGAAGTTATCACAAACCAGCTCAACAAAATAAGTGTGTTGAAGTGTGCAGCAAGCTGCACTCCATTTCCTTCCTCATGGCATTTGAGTTGGCTCTACTGCCTCATGGCTTGGCACTTGCCCTGGATGGGGTCATGTTGGGGAATCTGCTGGCACTTCCCCAAGCCTCCTCCCCAGCCCTTTGTTTAACTATTCTCTGTACACCCAGGTACACACACACCCCCCAGGGACCAGCCACTGCTCCAGCCAGTGAAACATTCACCTTTCATGAATGCTACAGATACCATGAGACACAAAAGCAGAAGTCTGATCTGCAAAAGTCTTGCCATTACCGCTCAGTTTTGGAGAAAGCCCTCCTAATGTCTTTTCAGGTAAATGGTCACCAAGATTTTCTTTATGTTTAGGAACATAAGCCATGCACTGTCCTACTGTTCTTGCAGCATCATAAAAGCTGATTCATTCGGATGCCTTGATCCTCCTCCTAGCAATGACAAGTAGGCACTACACTCCTGAAGGTCTACTTCTGTCTGGGGTTTCCTCAGAGGCATGGTTTGAAGCACACCATCAGGATAAGAATTGTTCCAATTCCTCTTGCTTTAGAGGGCTACAAATGAAACTGAATAAACTGACAGGTAAGAAAAGATCAGGAACAAGAGCAGAAAGAGACGATAGAGGAAATCAAAGTAAAGAGAAGAGTGGCATTGGCAGAAGACTGGACCAAAATATTTCGCTGTTGGTGCACCATGAAGAGATTATTGTTTACTTTTTCAGAGGTACTGAAAGGAAGAGCCAGCTGTCCTGCTAAGCAGCATCAAGAGGCACATAACTCATGCCTTCAACTGCTTTGGAAACCCCAGCTCAGAGTGGCAAAAATACTCTGCATTCATTACCTTTTCCCAGTATGTACTAAGAGTAAATTCACTCCACATCCCTTCATTGTGGCAAGGACCTTCTGCTACATGAAGAAACATCTTTGGAGTCTCCCTGCTTAAAGAACTATGTGCAAATTATCAAAGCACAATTACACATGTGCAAGTTAGAAAGTGCAAATGTTTTCTTTGCCCATGGTTGCGACACAGACTTGCTCTTGACAAGCGTAACAAAGCCCTCCCTCCTCTCACTTCACAACAGAAAACACAAAAGTTGGAGAAAACGAAGAAAAACCCACAGGAGTTCTCGCTTGCTCTCCCAGCTTTCATAAATATGCCAGTTGAGGTAAGGATCCCATAACCTAAGACCTACCTGTAATGCCTTATTCCATGCACTTTAAACTTGCAGAAACAGCCTATTTCCCCTCCCCGCCCTGCATTAGAGGAACTCCAGTACAGGGAGCTCTAATGAACTCTTGGGCCTGTGTTCAAGAGACTGAGATGGAGCTATACTCCATTTATTTATGCAAGCTTTATGCCTGGAATAATACTAGGTTACCTTGAGGAATAAAGAAGAAAGAGGCTATTCTTCACCTTGTTGAGGCTATTGAGCACCTTACTGCAGCTCCCATTGGACCTGCTGAGATCATCCTAATGTCTCTAAAGAGCAAATGAAGCAATCATCCTTCATGGACAATGCTCTCCATAGCATGTATCGTAACTATGATCAACTCTCTCCAAATGTCATGTACTTTAAAGGCCTTATTGGTGTACCAAAGATTTAAGCCAGTCATGTACATATTGCTCAGCAAAGTCCTTTTTCTTGTTTAGAGCTATCAGGATGCACAGAATTATTTCGCTCCTAAAAAACATGTTGCCACAGGAAGCTTATACCATCAACTCTCCTACAAGGACTAAGCCATCACAACATTCTGTGCTTGAGACCATACCATAAAGCAGCAGTCACCTCTGACCCCACAATCATTTGGAAGAGTTAAACTCTGTTATAAATCCTCATTTATATGCCAAGTGAGTATAGCCATGGAGCAAGGGATCAGATCTAGCACTCACAAGTAAAAGCCCATAAAAGAGGGGGAAACGTGTCATTAACATTTACTCCACAAACAGGCAGACTGGAAAGGAAAGCATTTCTCATTTCTACAACACGGCTTGTGAAATTGGAGAATGCTATCAAGGCTCACACATCGGCCTGGAAATCAAAATCTCTGCTTAGATGCACGATGCTAATTCTGCTCTGCCTCGCTGAGGTAAATTAAAGGTCAAATACAGATTTGAAATCTTGTTTAAGATTCTTACTGCTTTAATAACAAGCACTGAATTACTTGAGGCTTTTTTTAACAGTGAACCTGTTTTGAACACATTTCAGCCACAGATATTATTTCCACTATCTTGTTACGTCGGCTCCTAACTGAGAAGTAAATTTGCCTGTCATGACCATGAGTGCAATATTAAAATGTATTCCACAGAGATGGGTTCACAGCGTCCCCTTGGTAGTTGGGTCAGAGTTAATGGAGAGAAGGAAATCCATTTATTGGGAAAAACCTGTCAGACCATAATCAACCACACTTTTTATTTGCTTACTGTTACCAGAAAAGTGACTGTTCACCTTAACAGTCAGAAATGGTACCACTTGTCACTGCACACAAACACTGAAAAGTATTTTAGTCGATACCTTAATTAAATTGTTTAGTTAAGCAAAAAGAACAATAATTGTCTGTCACTTGGACATTCTCCCACCCACCTACTGGTGCAATATTTGTCATGAGGACAAGCCTAGGAACCCAGAGATTCACACAGAAATTGAAAAATCAGTTACTGCTGACTGAGATTAAGCTCAGCACGTGAAGGCAGCTGGGCTGCGCTGTGCGTGGCCAGTGCTCAGTGTTGCTGCCTGGGACCCAGGTGACCACCTGCAGCCAAAAGGGATGGATAAGCTCTGTACTCACAGGATAGCCCACACTCTGCTCAGCAAACAGAAATGCAGCTCTGCAATATTCCCAAGCTCAAATATCTGCCATCTGGGGAGTGTAAGCAGCTTCCCATACATCTGATATCCCACACCAAGTTCTCCACAAACACAGCAAGACCTTAAAGCTAACAGCAATGCCCAGGCTCCGCACTCCTCAGCACCAATCTCACTCACACATGAGAGACACAGAGAAGCCAGTAATTCATTGTGGAGTCTAATGTGGGGAACAGCAGGCTAGGTTTAAAGACAAAGGTTGTTACAATAAATTATTTTGCTCAGCGCTGACAAAGTAGATTGTGACTCACATGGAGGCTGTATGACAAACTCTTAGTCCACCACGCTGCAAAAAATATCTGTCAGATATTGATCTGATCAGATATTTGAGATAGAAGGTATCATACAGGAGTGCCCTGGGATGTCTGTGTGACTGATCCACCAGGTAATGACAACATTGCATGCTGACTGCTTTCCAAAGTTGTTCAAAAGCAGAGAGAGCATTTGAAGAACTAGATTTATTTTCTTGACTGGTCTCCCACACAGAAGGTGCTTTGAGATTTTAGTGGTGATTAAACTGGATGAGACATTGACACACCTCTAGGCCCTTATATCCTCAAGAGGGTCAAGATACATCTAATACTTTGCTCTCGTTATGTCACTGGACTGTAATCACTTTTGGCAGAGGAAATAGTGGGCATTATCTAGTAATATCAATGAGAGTTTTATCTCCTGAATCCAGGGCCATACTCATTCTTCCTTTTGGCTAGACTACTACCTAGGATGAGATCCTGTAGCATAATAATAATTTGGTGTAAAAAGGAACAAAACCAAAGGAGACTCTCCTGCTTAGCAATGAAGTCCTAACCATCGACACCAGGAAGGCTGCAGCAGACTCGTGATCCCACGCACATCACCCAGTGTTAGATGAGAGCAAGAGCTGATACTGGGGTTACAGACACCAGTCCTTTCTGCTGTACATAGGCTGCATGAGAGGCATCCAATCTCTCCCTGATATCAAAATCAGTGGGGCACGGGTTGACACCTACCAAGGATCTCTAAGAAGATACGAATGTCTGTTTGTTTTTTTCTTCTGGCTTTATTTGGTCAGTCTGCTCCACTTTTTAACTGCATCTGTCCTTTATTACACTGACAAATGGCTGGGTGCTCAGCCATATTTACTGTTTCATAATTAAATAAACCCTGCTTGATACCAACAAAACACAAACAGAATTTATTGGAGTCAGGAGGAATTGACTATTGTATTAATTAGTTTCATTTCACATGTAAAGCTGCTTTAATAGTGGATAAAATTAAGTAAATTTTCTCAATTACATAAAGTGCATATGGTGAGCTGAACTGTGTATCCTACAATTACACACAGCTTTGGGATCCAGAGAATAGCTCTCTACCATAAAACTCTCAGCAGTAAGAAGCCTGGGGCTAATATTAGTGAAATTACTTATGTAACTTGCTCTTTTATTAATGTGAAAACAGATTATGATTAAAAACTGGAAGCTGGATAAAGGAACTATCTGGACTAGTTTGTACTAGACTAAGGCTGTTTATTCATTTCCAAAAATACTCTAGGACATAAGGGTTAAAAAAGGAGAGATTTTAGAAATGTAGAGGCACTGCTTCTCTACAGCAGTTGGCTGGGCTGCACCAGTCACCCTGTGTTTGATAGGCACTGTACATTCTGTGTGTCCATTTTAGTTGAAATAATGGTTGGTTTAGTGCTATATACTCAGAAAATTAAGGAATGAAAGAACAAGTACAACCATTAAAAGGCTAAATGAGTACTGGTGATTCAACTGTGCAGCTCAACAGAAAGCAAAGGGCACAAGCCTACATAAACCAGCATGATGCACGGGACTAAGCTCTCGCCTTGGTTCGCAAACACCTTTTCAGTCTCTGCCCACCAATACCCCCATGGATGCAAAACTAGGCACCTTGGCTTCACTAAATTATTTTCTTCTGGAAGATGCATGCACTTCATAGACTAGTTTTCTCTCCACTTCTATCTGTGGCAGCTGGAATTTTCCAGCTAACAGCTCACTGTAGAAAAAATGAGAGGATGCATTCCTGGGAACCTCAACTCCCTTCCTCCTTAGTCTGCAATTAATTTCCTTTAGCTTATACTGAAAGGTCTACTTGTTATGGTTTTTTTTTCTCCCTTTCTTTTTTTTTTCCTAAGGCTTCCCCTGTGAAATGGAAGGGAAATTTAACAGGGCTTTTGGAACAGATGTTTGGGGAATCTGGTATTTAGTCTGTGACAACTGCTTTGTAAACCCATTCCCTTTTTTTTCCATGAGCCACTTCACAAATTCAAATAAATAAAGCTCTGTTCCAAAGGTGCCCATGTTGACTCTGTTAGCACTGTCACTGCTTTACTAAGCACCACAACCTGAGTTCCTGTAAAGCCAACAACTGAACCTTCCACAGAGTTACAAAGTGGCATCACATAATTAGAGCAAAATATATCCACTGTGATATTTGTGGTCTTGCTAGAAGGGCACTGAAGATGGTCTGTTGACAGAAAAATGATGGTACCAGATCAACATCCATTCTTTTTGCAAAAAGAGAATCTCTTATACTGGAAGTGAGCCACTAATTACCACCACTACATTTGCTTACTCTGTATCTTACCAAGCATCTGATCTGCAAAACTCCATAGAACTTAAGGGGAAAGGTGTGTCTGAAGAGGTACTCAGGTTCCTCCAAAACTGGTTCTAGCACTGTTCATCTGAACAGGGAGATTTGCTTCAACAGCATGAATTAAACATTAATACCATTCATATTTCTGAACATCTTTCAGGGAACTCCACTCAAGGGCTAAAGGAAGAGCTGCTTCCATAGCAGCTTTGCCATGACAGAAAGCCATCTGTGTTTCAGGAGACTTTGGAAATCCAGGCACTGCAATGGGGCTCTGGAATCATTAACTTTATTGCACACATAGAAACACCAAACAAAAGATTTCCAATGGCTAGAGACAAAGTTAATTCCCCCAATGCAGTTGTCTGAATTCAGAGTCCTCAGAAACAAAGATTTTTTTAATGTGAAAGTCTAAAGTCAGAGTAATGTTGTCTATCTTTCTCAAAGTGAGAAAAATACCTAAATTTGGGTTGAATGAGCCACATTTAGGTTCTCCTGTTTGAAGATCTCTATATACACATTCATTAAGTCAAGATATCAAGGTTAGTGGAAGTTCTTGCAGTGCAATGCCAAGAAAGGCTGTAAATCACACAGAAACTGGATTTTCAATTTTTGTCTTTGCTCATCTCCCAAACTCAAATACTGGGCTCACTCTCTTCTTGCCAGAAGCAACGGTGACATCCCATCACACCTCTGCAAAACCAATACTGAAGATATGAGAAAATCAGCACTTGAAAAATCAAGATCTTCAAGACTTCATGTAAGGCTGAAATCTGCTTTAGTGGTGTTCCAATGATACCAGTACTACGAGAGGGGAATTTGGATAGGATATTTTGAATACTAACAATATCCATCAGTCCTTTTGGAGAGCCTACATCAGGCTTGGTGCTATGTCAGCTGCCGTCAGCAGCATGTCATAGAATCAATAAGGTTGGAAAAGACCTCAGAGATCAAGTCCAACCTGTCACCCAACAATTCATGACTAACTAAACCATGGCTTCAAGTGCCACATCCAATCCCCTCTTGAACACCTCCAGGAACAGTGACTCCACCACCTCCCTGGGCGGCACATTCCAATGGCCAGCAACTCTTTCTGTGAAGAACTTTCTCCTCACCTCGAGTCTAAACTTCCCCTGGTGCAGCTTGAGACTGTGTCCTCTTGTTCTGGTGCTAGAAAATGGGCTGGCAAAACCAGGAGAAGGAAAGAAAATCAGGTAACTGCTATGGCTGTGGTGGAATTACCTGCCAGTAAGAGGTGGAAGTACTGCTCATTAAAACCAGGTTTTGAGTCCAACTTTGGGCTTTCTGAAACATTGCTGAAATATGAGTGATTTAGCCAGCCCTAAAAATGAGCAATGCTTCAGGCATGAACTTAATGTTGATTTATCTCACTGATAAACAGGCAGCTCCCCATTCACTTGATTTCTCCTATCTCCTATTCCCCACCCTGCCCATGTATGGAAGGGCACATTATCCACTCAGAGTAACTAACCTTATAGCACATAGGTGAGCAGAGTCTGTGGTGAAAGCTTTACCTCCAAGAGACTGCCAGGAAGGAAATCAAAGCAGCCAGGGAGAAGCAAGGACCATTAACCAGGATTGTGCAGTGCTCTGTGCCTGTCAGCTCCCAGCAGCCAGAAAAGATGGAGGGTTTTATTTTCCTATCTTCTGTTGTGCTTTTCAATAAGTACATTTAAATGCAATGGCACTTTTTACCTTACAGAAAGACAAGCTCAGCCTGTAATGTCACAACCTAGGGCCACTGACATCAGACTCTGTCTCTCTTTAAGAAGAGCATAGTGACACTTGAGATAATTTCTTCCCAGTATGGCAGATGTATTAATTTTCCACTTAAAAGCAACTTAAAAAACATCTGGCAGAACAAGGAAATTCATTAAAACACATTCTGATCTTAATATTTTAACCAAGTCTCCTACCACCCACTCTGCCTTTTAATATAATGTAGGCAGGTTTGACAAATTGCTAAGAACCACTAATGAGCATCTCGTAAAACAACCAATCATTGAAACAAAATGTAACAGTTTCTGGGGAGCAGAGACAACCCCCTGAAGCCACAGGGTCACAGCAAAAGGCAGAGGCAACGGTTTTCCAACCACTCACCAGCTCTGTCCAAACCTAACAGCTATTCCCAAACTGCCAACTGCTGCCTGTGACATATCTTGCAGCAGGAAAGCACAGTGTGCCAGCACAGAACCGGAGATAAAGGCAGCAGCACAAACAGTGGCTGACTGTGCTTTTGCTGCTGCAAAAAAAGAGAGAACAAATAGTTCACTTAGTCTCATGCTACTGTCAAAGACAGGAGGACCTCTAATCTTCTGGGGAACGGAGCCAGAGGCGTGCTGGGCCAGTCTGAATGCCACAGAAGCAAGGCTTTGTGGAAAATTCTGCAAGTGCTATTTTCCTATGAAACACAGTGATGAAAATACACAGAGATAAGGAGGAGAAGCCTGCCCCTTCCACCCCACACCAGCCCAACCCTTCAGCTGTGTCCACTGCTCTTCAGCTAGCAAGCTGCTGATGTGGAACCAACGCCAGTCTATTCTCTGTCTGACTGCCAGAGTGTCCTCACCTCTTAAAACCACTTTTATTTCTAGCAAAAAAAAGATCCTTATGGTCTATCTGTAGGAAAACTGGAAGCTTGGACACCCAGAGAACAGGGAGGGAGATCAGATTCAGCAGCCCTGCACAGGCAGCCAGGCAGGAATGGGATCAGATTGATCCAGCATTTCCAGCCACTCCCCAAAAGCTTGCTACAACTGCAGGCAGGACATGCAGACCTGCCCACATTGCCATTGAGACCTACAGCCACAGACTTTCACCTCTGGTACTGACGGTCTCTTTCTCACTCTATCACAGCATACTCCTGCAAACACACCAATGGGCAAGGCAGGACCTTGGCAGCCCTGTAGTTTCTCACCTAAGCAAACACCATTACTTGCTCCCTGCAGCAGGGAACATGCAGACTTGCTCCTTCATACCCTTCATATGTGTGTTCCTGCCAGCCCATTGGAGCCCTGCATGGAGCTCCTTGCTTGGCCATACACTCTGATTCATTTTCTCTCCAAGGAATTTGTGGTATATTTGCTTAAGTCTCCATTCAAGTCACTGCTCCCCTCCATACCAGAGCCCAGCAATAATGAGCACACAAGGCATATTTCCCTTGGGTCTTAAATCATTACGCCATGTCTGAAATCATTACGTTACATCCTCTGCAGGCCTGGGGTCAGTGCGCAGGGAGGACAACAAAGGAGTGCATGCACCGTGGCTCCTGCCCTCTACATAAACCCACCTTGATATTCTAAATTTTGCCATGAAAATAAGAGGTACCACAAAATGTGTGCTGTGGAGAAATAAGGCAGGAAGGAGTGACGCAATTTCTCCTGAGCACTCAGTCAAGAACTCTGTGTGCTCCTGCAGGAGACAGCATCTTCCATTGCTGAATCAGGAGTCCTGTCAGCATTAGGTTGCAGATGTCAGTCATGTCCAGTTCACTCCTCTGCAGGCTGGGATACAGCTGCTACAGGTCATAGTTACAAGCACAGGCAGAAAGACGTAAAGAAGTAGAGAGGCTCCTTGGAGCTTGGCAAGGAGCCTGCTGCTTTCTGCATAAAAATACCAAGAGCCTTCCAGCTGGGTTTGTTTCATAGCAAAGGGTTCTGTTACAAAGCTGTGTGGGAGAAGGAAGGAATAAATGCCCCCAAGGCTGTTATGAAGAGCACACTTCAGAGCAGCTGCTGTCTTGTTATCTAATCTTAATTTTAATTGAGGTTTTTTTCCTTGTCTTGCCTGGGGTACCTAGGTCCCTCAGCACATGCTCCTCATCAGGCAGCCAGCCATAACGTGCCCACACACACCAGCATCCACTGTGGCCATAGCTGGCTCCTGTGTTCCCCCACAGCACACTTGGGATGTTCCCAAGGCAGCACCAACACTAGGCTTTATAGACACTTTGTCTGAGCTCCCCTTCGAGACATTCCCTTTAATGCCACCTCTTCATCTGTTAAATGTCTTTGAATTGCCAAATCCCTCAGGGATTCTAAATATTAAATGAAAAAGGTTATTAAAATACACCTAGCAATAGAAACCAGGGTGAGGCTGACGGTCACAGATAGCCTGAACCAGAGTTAATTAATACATGCTCACTCATATTTTTTTCCCTGTTTTGATAAAGGGCAATTTACAGTTGGCATGACTGTCACAATGCCCCATGACCCTCAGTCTAATTATAAAATATAATGTGGAACTGAAAATGCACGATCCTAGGGAAGAAAAATCTTGGCTTTTACTTTTTCCCATTCCAGCTTTCTTTTCTGAGGGTCTAACTGTGGCTTCCAGCACATGACAAGCACAGAACATTAATGTGTGTTTATTTAGACACTTCTAATGTGTTTGTGTTGTGTGTTTCTAGAGACACAGACCAAAACAGGCAAGGTAACAGCAAACCAACTGCAGAGCAACTTCCCAGAGGGGAAGACAAGAAGGGTTAGTTGCTGAATGTGTCTTAGTCAGGAGAGAAGCTGGAGCTGTTTTAATTGTTCATCAATCAATTAATGGCACTCTCAAATGTCTAATTAAGCAGACAACTGGAATTAAGCAAAGGGCATCTCTGAAATGCCAGCCCTCTTAACAAAGGCACTTCTTAGATTCAAGAGAGTACTTGATTAAGGTGTGCTTATGTGGAGAGATGTGCAGGAAAAATCCTCAACCAGCTGATTAGTATGTCTCTGCAGTAAGTCTATGAATAATCAATCCTTTGGTAATGCAACTTAACCTTCTCATCCAAGTGAGCACTTGGGCTAGGCAGCAAAGTGCAAAACAAATTAGCCTCATTTAGTCTGCACAACTGCAGCATGGATGCCGAGATGCCCTCAGTGGGCATGCTGGGCTCAATCAAGACAAAGGTAATGGGGACAAGGTTCATGCCTTCAGCCATGGAGACCTTGAGGATGTCAATGACAGCACAGTGGGACAGAGGCCTGAAGCAAGCACTCCCACAGCAGGCTCAGGCAGCAGCAGCAACATCCTGAGGGTTTGCTCTCCTTCCACAGACAAAGCCAAGTCAGATGGAGACCCCAGCAAAGTGGGCAGCAACTTCAGAGCCCCATCATCAGTTGTCAGGATGCATCAGTGCAGCGCAGGCTTGAGGGAGGACGTTCATCCCTCGGCAGCTGAAATGCCGCTGCTGACACGTCAGCAAAGAATCATCCCTGGAGGGGAATGAGACTGTTATCTCGATGGATGACACTGAAATGCTGGTGATCACTGGAAATGGATGGCTGCTCAGCTCTGGGATTCATTGAAAATACAAGCAAGGGAGTATGAAGAAGCTGCCACCATCAACTACCCATACATCACAGACATCACAGACCCTGAGTGAAACCATGCAATAAAAGCAGAACAGCAGCTGGAGATTTAGCATTTATCAGAGAGATTCAAAACCAATGCTGTTTTTCTTTAGTGCTCACAGGGATCGAGAAGTTTCCACAAAAGCTCCACAACCGGTTGCACACGGTGCATCACACAGCACATGCCACGGCTCTGTGGCCCAGCTGCCCAACAGGATCATTTCTACACCTGTGTGCAAACACTTAACAAAAAAAAAAAAAAAAAAAGAACAAATCACAGTGAGAAGAAAAAAAATTACAGGATTTCCCTCAAAATTTTCTACCAAGGGGTGTGACTGTTCCTGTTCACTAGTTACCCACAACACAGCCTGGCCAAGGAAAAAGAAACAACACCCAAAGTTTTCATTGAAAAGGGGATGACAAGTAACAGAGCTCTGTTGGTCTTTTTTGGCACTTCTACCTACAGAAGGTACTCCTGAGCCTCTCTGTCTGGGTTAGAAGGACCCTAAAAATAACCCATTGAAAACTGATAGAGCGATCCCAAAAATCTCTCCTGTGGGCTTAGTCCTGAAGTGCGATACTTTGACACTGACTTTGGCCTTAAGCCAAGCTTACAAGTACATACCAGTCTAGGGAGATCAGCTTGCTTTCATCCTTATTGGCTCTTCTCCACCCTGGCTGATACTCTATCTCCTTGTCTGCTTCTCCAGTTGCTCCAACATCACAAACTACCATCAAAACCTTGTGTAGTCACTTTCCAAACATGTAAACTGATAAAATAACAACTGCTGGGCTGGCTTTACTTTGCAGCAAGGGAGCTGTGACATTAGGAGTTATATTTCTAAATAGATTCTGCCTTTGAAACAAAACAACCCCAACAACCCAAGAAAGAACAACAACAACAAATAATCCCAGAAACCACCTCCTTTGCCACCAAGTGCTCTTGCAATTAGCATCTAAGGGAAGAGCAAATGTGGCAAGCCTACAGTGGTAGAAACTATTTTAACACAACAGATTTTTTCACATCTATAATCAAGGTAGAAAGGCCTGAATTGTGACACATTCCTTGTTTCTCCTAAATATTTTCTGAAAACACTAGTAATTAATTATGCTGTTGCTTCTGGAAATAAATATTCTCACAAGTCACAAAACAGATATATATATATAAACAAACAGGGGGAAAAAAAGTCATGATAGCAGCTCAGGCACTTCCTCAGAGCTCCCCTGCAGCAAACCAATACTGGCATGTTGCAAGGTTGATACATTGTTTTCATATATATTTTAAAACTCTAAGTATCAAATGCCATATAAAGGAGCCTAGATGCTACAAAGTCATACCTGAAAAAGAAGAAATGAAGCAAGCCCCTCTACTAAGGAAATTGCTATCAAAATTGATGCTTCCTGCCATGTTAAAATTCCAATAAGCATTTATCTCTGCAAATCCTCAGCAGCCTCTGACATTTCTATTATTGGGGCTGACTGGGTTCATCCTGCCCTTATGAGAATAAATAGAGGAACATAACAGGGGAAGGAAGCTCCTGCAATAATATGCACATCAGTCATCAATTCAAAGCCCCTCTTTGGCAAGGGAGAAAGTTGGCTTTTTCCAGGTGTGGTGTCAAAGGGAACAGGGAGGAAAGGCCAGGTTCAGCAGGTAGTTCTCCTCTGCTATCTAGCAAGGTTACAGTGATGGTGCCTCAGCCATGATTCAAACAGCCTAACATGGCTGGTTTTCAGGCCTTTGAGGATCAAGGTTAAGAAGGCTACCCAAGAACAAAAACTAGCCTGTTCCTGCCAGGGGTTACTGCCCAATAACCAACACATCTCTCTCTGATCCAGCAGGCAAGGAAGCCTACTGGCATGAACCTGGCCAGGATTGGCCCCAGGGATGAAACCTGGAATGGATCATTCTCACACCAAACATCACCCAGAGCTCCCCTCTGCCAGCTATTCTTGAGGTTACAGTTGAGGTTACAGAGGAGGCTGGGTGAAAGCAGACAGGAACACAACAGGGTTAAGATGCAAGGCAAAAAACAGGAGTGCAAAATAAGGCAAGCCAGCATGGGTGTCCTTCAAGAAAGAAGGCTCCCAAGTGCAGTTCATGGTAGGCAAACAGCACTAGAAGGGCAATTCAGGGATATGTGCTTATCTAGGTGCTGTCCTTGGCTGTCCATTGCAAGGATGCAAATGACTGCTGAGCCCAGAGCCACCAGGAAGGCTAATTCCCCACAGCCACATTAGCCACCTGCCAGGAATGGAGTGTGGCAGCCCTACGGCTCTCCCTCCCTCCTCACTGCATGCAGCTCCAGCTCGCACGGGTTAGCTTCCTACCACTCTGAACAGCTACAGCACAATATGCCGCCTGTCACTGCTAAATGAGAAGCACCAGAGCCAAAACCTGAGTGCCTTTTCCTGGCTGAGAACCAAATTCTTTATTTAAATGTTATTTCTATGACTCCTTCCTTGCAGATCTACAGTCAACCTTAATTCTTTTGGGAAACCAAGAGAAACTGTCTTTACAGCTTTCCATCATACATTTGCTCTTTCAGAGACAGATAGCCTCATTCTTTTAATACTTCCTTTGTTTGTTTGTTGTTTATTATTTAATTAAAACTCTTTCAGATCCTAAAATTAGTGGTTGGTTTGTCCTTAGAGCCCACAGCAGTACTAGCAGTCAGTTCAGAGGAAGAGAGCTTTGTGGCTTGCACACACATTTAGAAAGCCACAAGCAGTATTGCAATTTCTTGGCTATTTGTAAATATTTTCTAAAGGAATTTCAAATGTAGAGACTCTCCAAGTACTAGTGGCTCAGCATCACTGCAGGGTTGTGTACAGTTCTGGGCTCCACAGTTCAAGAGAGACAAGGAAATACCAGACAGAGTCCAATGAAGGCTATGAGTATAATGAAGGGAATAGAATATTCCTCTTGAGGAAAAGCTGAGAGACCTGGGGCTGTTTAGCATGGAGAAGAGAAGGCTGGGAGGAGATCTGATCAGTGTTTACAAATAACTTAAGGATAGGTGTCAAGAAGATGGGGCCAGTTCCCCCTCGACATTAGGAAAAGCTTCTTTAATGTAACAGCGACGGAGCACTGGAAAAGGCTACACAGAGAAGCTGTGGAGTCTGCTTATATAGAGACTCAAACCCCACCTGAACATGATCCTCTGTGGCCTGCCCTAGGTGACACCACTTTAGCAGGAGTTTGGACCAGATGATTTCCAGAGGTCCCTTCCAACCCCTACCATTCTGTGATTCTGCTGCAGTAAGAAATATGCTTATAGCTCACCCATAGATTGTTTTTCCATTCTCACCCTTTTAATATGGGCAGTCCCAGAACCCCCTCACTGTGAAAACATACTAGTGAGTGCAGAGATCAGTCTCTCTTCCATATGTAACAGAGTAGGAGACCTCTTAGGAAGCCTGGTAACCAGAAGGACTAATAATGAAACACCTCTTTTCTGCTTATGCCTGGTTGAGTAACAAAATTCCTTTCTTCAAGGTACCTCCAGAGCCAGGGAACAGCACAGCCTTGCTCTGTAGCAGGCACTGCCTTCAAGGAGACAAAACAGCTTCCCCATTGCTGCTGCTCTGCAGAGTAGCCAGGATAAACCCCTTGCTTCTGACTGACCATATTCCTGCTACAATGTCCAGTGTGGCTGAGCAGGGAGAGCACAGCTTGTTACCCACCCTCTGTATGCGTAACAGCCTGACAGCACTTCAGAATTCCATTAAGATAACACAGATGTGATACATGTGTCATGAGATAAAATGCTGGAGACTATGATAAGTCAGGGTGTGGAGGGTCAGCATGTATCCCATCGCTCTCTGTTCATACACATGTGCACTCCTGCATTAACTGTGTGCTGCACTGCCCCCAGGAGACAGGCAGGTGTTGCAAGGAGGGCAAGTGGATCAGCAGAAAAGGGCTTCTGCCAACCTAAACGTATCTCAGAGGCTTGGAGAACCTCTGCTGTGAAGACAGGCTGAAAGAATTTGGGCTGTTCAGGACAGAGAAGAGAAGGCTCTGGAGAGACCTTACAGCTACATTTCAATAGGAAGGCTGAGGAAGGACTTTATAGAAGGGCTTATAGCAACAGGATGAGCAGCAATGGTTTGAAGCTGGAGCAGCGTAGACTTAAGTTGGACATAAGGAAGTTCTGTGCAATGAGAATGGTCAAATACTGGAACAGCTTGCCCAGAGATGTGGTTGAGGCCTCATCCCTGGAGGCATTCAAGATCCAACTCAATGTGGCCCTGGGCAGTCTGATCTAGTTGGAGGTGTCCCTGTTGACCATAGTGGAGTTGGACAAGATGGCCTTTGAGGGGCTCTTCCAACTCAATGCAATCTGTGAATCTTAGTTAAAAGGCAAAACACAAACCCAGTGCCCTATAGTTGACTGCAAGGGTGACAAAAGTCTCTGGCACAGCACTACCATACTCAAGGCTCCTCTCAGACCTTTCCATCCTGAGCTGACCTTA
Organism: Dryobates pubescens; assembly: GCF_014839835.1. NCBI lineage: Eukaryota > Metazoa > Chordata > Aves > Piciformes > Picidae > Dryobates > Dryobates pubescens. Next base: position 4,468,726 of record NC_071624.1, on the reverse strand, counting down.
CCTGAATCCATCCTGAAAACGAAGATTTTTTTTCGCCCCCCCTTTTTTTCCTGGCCTTTGTCCACATAACAGAATTAAGCATCATGTTAGGTTTTGTTGTCAAGATATTAGTAAGGTGATCAAGAATGTTCAAGTCCACTTACATTTCAGGAAGGTGGATGCAGTCAGCCTCACAGCAATCACTGCTAAGAGGAGAGAAGGCTCAAGAGGATCTCCTCAAAGTGTACAAATACCCAAGGGGAGGACACGAAGACAGAGCCAGGCTTTTTTGAGTGGTGCCCAGAGACAGGACAAGGGGCAATGGGCACACACTGGAACACAGGAAGTAATAGTAAGGGAGAAACATTAAGGCAGTTACTTTTAAGATATTTGTACACCTTATAGACTAAGGGTATCGTTAGGAAACTATTGCAATAAGCTCGCAGAGCTGCTCACTCTGAAAAGCCACTCTCGGTGGTAGAACTTGAGCTCCAGCTGAACTGGCAGCCAGGCAAGCATCCAGCAGTGGGGATCAGAACCCAGGAGTGATGAGCAGAGCTGTCACCAGGGAGAGCACCTTAATCTGCTTTCTCTCCACTTTGCTTCCAATTTTGCAAGCCAGGTACAAACCTTCCACTCTGCTGGAGTGCTTTTTGACAAGGTTTATTTTTAACTTCTGGCAGTAGAAGTAAACTTGGGATAATCTGGCAGGCACTGCACTCTGCTCAGATCCGCACAGCAGATCTGCCTATAGTAGGATGCAACTTGCTACCTATCCTTTGGGAATAGAGATGGTTCATTTTTCCCACCAAGCTGAGGCAGTAAGGAGTTTCTCTTTATAAACTTACTTAGTACTCCTTTAATCTTCAGTGTTGAGGACACATGTTCAGATATCTGGTCTGCAACATTTTATCCCAAACTGGTATTTTTCTCCTATCAGAGTATCTTAGCAGAACTAAAAATGTGTGTTTATAACACTCTGGCTTTACTTCCACATATCCCCTAAGATACAAAACACCCAGGCTTCCCGTATCTGTTTGAAGACGGTTGCAGAACTCAACAAGTCTGTACCCTTCTATTTTCACATTCATTTTTCTTCTCCACTGATACCACAAAGCAATCTCTAATTCATAATCACATCCGCGTCAGGTTCCCAATCTTAAGAGAAGCACTTGGCACTTTAATCTTCAAGGAGATTACACATTTCCTGTTAGGACTTGAAATCTAACTCCGTGCATGTGTGTGGGTGCCTGCACATTTCTTCAGATTTAAAAGAAAAAAATAATTTTAAAAAAAGGAAGAGCTGAACAAAGAGTTGAGGCCTCTCAATCGAGGGTCCAGAATTAGTTTCACTGGTGATGCAAAAATGAAGTGGAAGTGGCTGTTTTCCCTCCACTCTGCATGTGTGGCATCACGGACACTTCCTCTAAGTCCCACTGCACAAAAAGTCTGTCCTTGTGTGAAATTTGACATGTTAGTCACTGCTTTTTAAAACAAAACACTTCCCCTTAAGTGTGTACTGGCAGCATTTAGCAGAGAAGTTACTGAGTTACTGAAGTTTCAGAGGGACCCCGACCGACTGGACAGATGGGCAGAGTCTAATGGCATGGCATTTAACAAGTCCAAGTGCTGGGTGCTGCACTTTGGCCACAGCAACCCCATGCAGAGCTACAAGCTGGGGTCAGAGTGGCTGGAGAGCTGCCAAACAGAGGGACCTGGGGGTGCTGATTCACACCTGCCTAAACATGAGCCAGCAGTGTGCCCAGGTGGCCAAGAGGGCCAATGGCATCCTGGCCTGTATTAGGAATAGTGTGGCCAGCAGGAGCAGGGAGGTCATTGTGCCCCTGTACTCTGCATTGGTTAGGCCACACCTTGAGTACTGTGTCCAGTTCTGGGCTCCTCAGTTTAAGAAGGACATTGAAACACTTGAACGTGTCCAGAGAAGGGCAACAAGGCTGGGGGAGAGGCCTTGAGCACAAGCCCTATGAGGAGAGGCTGAGGGAGCTGGGATTGTTTAGCCTGGAGAAGAGAAGGATCAGGGGTGACCTCATTGCCCTCTACAACTACCTGAAAGGTGGTTGTAGACAGGAAGGGGTTGGTCTCTTCTCCCAGGCAACCAGCACCAGAACAAGGGGACACAGTCTCAAGCTGCGCCAGGGGAGGTTTAGACTCGAAGTGAGGAAAAAGTTCTTCACTGAGCGAGTCGTTCGCCATTGGAATGGGCTGCCCAGGGAGGTGGTGGAGTCACTGTCCCTGGAGGTGTTCAGGGGGAGATTGGACGTGGCACTTGGTGCCATGGTCTAGTCGTGAGGTCTGTTGGGACAGGTTGGACTTGATGATCCTTGGGGTCTCTTTCAACCTTAGTTATACTGTGATACTGTGATACCTAGGACACAAATCATAGGCAGCATCAAACCAAACACTCTGCACTGCTCAGCTTTAACCATGATCCAAAGGGATCCAAAGCCTCCAAGTCTCCAGGTTGTGCCATTCCCTGAATTCCCATCCAAGGCTATCACTAACACCACCAGCTGGGTACTTCTGTGATGTGGGAAGCTGTCTGCTGGAAACTGGAGCAGGGTCAATAAATCAAGAACACATACTGGATGCAGATGGACAGCTGCTATATTGTAAAGCTTTTGGTCACCAGCAGTCTGGTCCTGATTCAAACCAGACACTGTTGTTCTTCAATATAAGCAGCACTTTTATATTCAAGTGATGAAATTAACTTCTTTTATGCTACACCTGAATAGGGTAGGTTTTTCACTAGGGAAAAGAGTACCTTGTGTTGGTATTTTGAGCATATACATGTCCATACATCCATAGAATAGATCAGGATAAACATCTCCCTTCCTTTTGATGCATTTTGCCAGGAACTAATCATGGTTCCTGGAGTTTCAGCTGTGGAGTGGGCTTACCGCTCCTCAGAACGATGGTGGGATCGTGCTGATGGCTGAAGAATATTCCCTCTCCCAGGAATGAAGCAGAGAGCTGTCAAGGCAGGAAAGCTTTGACTAAGGCTGTGCCTGCCAGTGAGTCTGATGAGAAAAAGATGGTGGTACCTAAAAGCTAGCAGTTACGGGATATAGCACTCGCTCAGTCGCTCATTTTCAGAACTATTATAATCAAAGAGTGCTCTTAGCAGTTTGCTTTGCTCCATATAAATGGGAGACAGAGGCCAGCAGAGAGTGTTGCAGTTCATCATAGACCACAATAGGAAACAGCTGTCAGTGAACTGCCCCCTGTACTATTTAAGGAGGAAATGCTGCAAGAGTGTTGCATGTATCTTCCCCACTCAGTGTGGCCATCTTGTGCCTGTGATGCCACCTAATCAGAGCAGCCTCTTGTCAGGCTTCTAGCCCCAGCATCACAACCCACCAATCCAGAGCTGAAATAGCACTAAGAAAAGGCAGGTTCCAGTCTGGTCTGAGCCCCTGAGAGCTGCTTCCTTACAGCACATCCTAGGTGGAAACTGGACTGGCTCACAGGAGAGGCAAGAACAGATCAGGAGGAATAGCAGGTCTTATAAGGAAGCAGAATATGATGAAAACAACCAGTGGAAGTAAATTTATACTAAGCATCAAGGCAACGTACTGCTGAGATGTGTTAGAAAACACAATAGTGTCCCCAAAGTACTGCTTGTAGACAGCTAGTCACAACTGGGCTGACAAGATGCTATAAAGATACCAGTGTCTTGCTCCAAATCAGTATGGTTGCAGGTCCTATTTTGTCTTTTGTCCCTCTGAAGCCTGTGAAATATGTAGTCACTGTGGCCATTTGCTCCCTAACCCCTCCATGAAGTCAGTCACTGTGGCAGCTAATTAATGCAAGGTGAGGCAAGTTTTCCACTTTTCTTTCTATCTCCTTGCTTGGCTCCGCATGCCATTCCACAAAGGCAGGAGAACTGAAGAGAAATGAGGCTCACCAAAATGCAAATCAAGAGTTTGGAGGCGCTTTCCTGTGTACACATATGTGCACATACAGACACTTTGTACTTGGCACAAACAGCCAAATCTGCTCCAAACCACTGGATCAGAAGAAGTAAACACTTCACACCCAGCAGAGGCCAATAGGAGGCTCAAGAGAAGGGCACTTTGGGAGAAAATGAGATATGAAGCTCAAGTGGGCATTTTAAATGTTGAGTCTTGCCATCCACACACTGGGAACCCAGGAAGCAAATATCCAATATTCCCTGGAGATCTGCTGTCCCGCATGATTACAGAGCTAGTCAGGCAGAGGTGATAAGTGAGCTGGGTGCAGTCATTATACCTCTCAGTCTGGGATAGATTTATTCAGGCCCATCAGAAAGAAATGAGACAGGACTGTGTGACCTGACTTGCAATAAGCTTCAAAAAACATAAAGTCATGACCAGGACAGGAAATGAATTTGGCAGAGTCCAGGACAAACCCAACACATATTTGCCCTAAAGTTTCTCATTCAGATTATGCAAAGAACCTGTATAAAAATAATAAAAATTACTTTTAAGGACTGGAAAGCAAGCTGAACTGGGGCAATTCTCAGAAAGAAGAGACTTAAATAATAGGGAACGTTGTTGTCTCTGATCCCTGGGCTCCACACCCACAGAAATAAAAACAAACATTCATTGCAGAGAATTTTTACACCGAAGTGTTATTTTTTTTGCTCTGTTTTCAAACATTTCCTTCCTAAGACAAGCCTATGCCAAACTGAAGAACTGGGGAGTGGGCAATGAGCCTGGGGATTTTGAGGGTAGCTGTACAAAAATCCATTCCCAAACTACTGGTCCAGAACCTCTAGAATTCTGTAGCTCAAACATCCTTTACTAGGGAAAATAAAAATCTTATAAGACATGTGTGGCTGGGACTTTTATGTGCTGCCACAAAACAAATACTAAGAAAGTAATTTTCCAAAGACCACTTTCAGGCCAGCTTTGCTCACCTCACCAAGTTGGTATTAGTTAAAGCTTGCATCCTTTCTTTGCTTTTGGTTTTGTTGGATGTGAGTGACAGTGAGTGACCTTTAGAGAAAAATTAACTCCTGCAGCCTACAATAGTACAGGCATATACACCACTGCTAAATGTCCACCAGCTTGAAGTGAGTTAACTTCAGGACTTGGTAGTTCAAATGTCATGCAAGATTTTTCTACTCCATAGTTGAACCTTCCAAGTCTACACCTTGCAGCTAAATCACTGGGAATGTGCAGAGACCATTCACACAACACATTATTCAGATCTCGTACTCAGTGTTCAGTACTATCCCTAACCTTACCTCTGCCTAAAGTAGGTCCTTGATTCTGCAACAGAGAAAACCCACCTACCCTGCATTAATGCAGGGGTTGAAGTGCCAACAGTGTGACAACTTAGCACATTCAGGGTCCTAAAGACTCCAGTCATTGAGGAATGTAAATGAAGGTAAGTCCAATACCTGAAGAGTCAATTCCAGTTGCTTAGTCCAGCTGAGCTGTGGAAAATGGCAGCTCTCCAGTGGGTATTTCAGTGTGTGTCTATGCTAAACCTGCAGTCCAAAGGCAAGCATGCTTCAGAGATGATGTCCCCATTACCTGTTCCCCACTCCCCCACTGCCAGCACAGGAAGGGGATTGCTCTTGGCTGAAACTCAGCTGGGAGATGTGCACAGGAGCACACCAGACATGTGCCCACTGCTGGAGACATTCTGTCTACAAATCAGAAATGGTCTGTGGTAAAAGCCATCAAAATATGTACAGTGTGGATGTTTGCTTTCCATGCTGCTCCGCTCCAGCACACCACCATATCTGATGGGGTGGCCTCAAGGGTCTTGCCCATAGCCACTACAGTCACCCAGTGCACACCAGCAGGAAACCCCCATTTGCCTGTCTGCAGAATCTTATCATAACCATTATTTTGTATGGTACCACACAAGGGCACACAACAAATACGTGAATAAGGTCTCTGCCCACCCGTCTGCTTTTCTTTCCACAGTATTACATTCTCCTGCTCACATTTTTAATTTCTTTCTTTTTTTTTATCCTGTCTTTTACTCACCTCTTTATTCCTTTTAACTCTGCTCTTATTTTGTCTTTTCAGCTCATTTCCTTTCCAGTTCTCTGCTCCACTTCCCTAGTGCACAGACTCCCTTTCAGTTCTTAGTCTTTTTATCCCACTGACTTCTATTCCTTTCTGTTTTCATGAAATCATCTACACTATTTCAGTTGTTTGTGAGAAAGGCTTTCAAGTGACTAACTGTTGTTAGAAAACCCCAGCTACAGGTCAGGTCCATAGTGCCAGGTAGCGTACCAAGATGGAGCATTCAGCTTATTTCTCTACAAGGACTTTACAACTTGAGCCACGCATCACTTCATCTCTGTGCCATTACTCCCGTTTGCATTGTGCTCTCAAACAAAGCCACACAATCACACTTGTGTTTAAGCAGAGGACTGAGGTTTCCTACCACAGCTGGATGGGGAATGGGGTGAGGCAGATTCTGTGTCTGAAGGTAAACCAGAAACCGATGGGTCTTGAGGTTAGCCCTCTCTTTCAGCCCTTCAAGGCCAAGCATGTAAAACGGGCACAACAGTCCAGTATTTCCATAGGCACCCAATGGCACTGAACTCAAGAGCAAGGAGCAGAACACGGCTGCTGCCTCCTGAGAAAATACGTTTGCTCTCCCTGTTTATCTTAATTCCTGCAGCTTTGCTGCTGATTTTAAGATACTAAAATGTATTACCAGAGCTGTACGAGAGTTTCCCTGTTCCTGCCCTACCACAGAGAGGAGGGACAGGGTGAGGAAAAGAAACTTACCAAAAAAAATTTAAAAAAATCAAGCAAACTGTAAAAACTAACATTGTGGGAAAGCTTAGCAAGCACAGTGACTGGAAGATTTATAAAGGTGTGCAAGAGCATTCTGACCAAGACTATTGCCGTAAACTCACCAGAGACATTCTGAGAACAATTGATGCCTCCTTGAAGGAAACAAGGTATTAAAACCAACTTTATTCCCTCCTATTTCTTATTATTTTTCCAATAACCATATAACATTCCTGTGGTAAAATAGTAACATGAACTTTTGCTGACCTTTGATATTTGAACTTGGACTGAAGGAGAATAGGAAATACCAAGTCCATGAGAGGTCAGAAGTGAATGGGGCTATTCACAACTGCGTGCTGGCTCACCAGCGGTGGCAGCCGCTAAACCATGCACTTGTACTGCATGCAACACCCTGCTCCTCCCCAGAGGACAGGAGTTGCTGGCACTTACTGGGCTATGAAACACACCATCATTGTTACCTTCTTCAACACAGACACCCACAATGCCCACAGATCCTGTTATTTTGAGGGTTTTTTCCCCAAAGGCCAGGTTGCATGTTGGCATTAAGGAGCCATAGACCACATAATTCAGGCTGCAAAGACTTCAATCTTGGGTACAATGATTAAGTAACACTCAGGTACCAATATCACCACTGGTTAGTTCATTACAAGGGCACTTGTGATGGCAGCAAAAGAAAAACAGATGAGGTAATTTTGACCCTGCATTTCACCCTCCTTTTGAAAAAATAAAATAATCACAGTTGCACATGATGTGATTGTTAACCCTAGGCTTCCAACCACCAAACTAATTCTTCCTGCTGCAGGTATCTCATCTAAGCACACAAGAGAAACTCTTCAAAGGATTCTTTGGAGGACAACTTGTCTCATTTAAAGTGAAGGCAAGTGTATCTCAAGAAGAGAAGTCAGTCAGACTCAGTTTCACATCTGATCATGCTGATCATCCCAACCAGAGCCTTTGCTACAAATGCATTTGAAGTTTTAAGGATTCTGTCAATTTCCTAGGGTCTTAACACAAAAAGGTAGCCAGGGGAGATGCCCCAAGAGAAAATTAAGTGTAGAGGGGATTTTAAAAAGATCTGAATAAAGACTGGAGAATGTGAACTGTGCCAAAACATGCTCAGAAGTTTCCTTCATAACCTTGTAAAACACTGGAGAAAGTCAGTAGTGAGACAATTTCTCTTTTTAAGAGGGAAATTTATTCCATTGTAATTCAGTATGCAAGCCCTGTTAAGTTTATAGACTTCACATTTTATTCAGTTGTAAAATTCCTGCCCCTGTTTGTCAGATCACGTCCAAGACCTTAGCCCAAGTCTGCAGTAGTGCTGGCACTACAATGCTGCTGGCAGGAGCTGCGGACAGAGGGACACTGCAGATCAGCACTAGGACCTGCTTCCAGCTTGTCTCACCACACAGGAAAACAGTAGATCAAACCTATTTCTCAGCTTCCCTTTGACAACTTAACCCCCTCCCCCACCCCCACCCCCCCCCCAAAAAAAAAAGAAGAAAAAGGTGGTTTTGATTTGTGGGTGTTGTGGTTTTTCTGGGGGTTTTGGGTTTTGATTTGGTGGTGGGTTTGTTGGGGTTTTTTTGTCCAGTGCTGACAGAGGGGGAAGATGAACATGCAGCGTGAGATTAAAAGGCTGGTGGTCCTTATTCTGTTTGCTGTCAGAGGAAATCCAGGGTAGACTACAGATCACAGCTGACCAGAGCTCATTTCAAACAAAAATTGGATTACTTGTGGGCAAAGCTTCCCCAAGGAGCATGGTTATGGAGCACAGTTTTGCAAGATGGACTGCTCTGGACATTTAGTTTAGTTATCTCAAACACGGTTCTGTTCCCTTGAGCCTCTGGGAGTTCAGCACCACGGTACAGTGCAAAGTTTCCAGAGCACTTGCGCTACAGATGAATCTTCTCAAGCTGGTGAACAACATCAGATGCCTTTAATGACAGTGCCAGAGACAGGGATGCTCAGACTCTACACCCTAAAACACTTTACTGCATGCTTTACAAAAACTATGAGAGCATATGAGGTGAAAAAAAATATGCATGTTGAAAAGAAACCAAGATGATTTTAAAAACTGCTGCTCTTACAAGCCTCCAAAGTGGGTTTTCTGCTGCTTAATTAAGATCAAAGAAATCTATTGATCCCAATAGCATGTGCTGCAACTTCAGGTAGGTAAAGACCATTCTTCAAATCATGCTGCCAGTCAAAGCCACTTATCAAAGGTGTTCACTTAAGTCTGTTGTGCTCAAGAATTCACGACACTCTCCCTCCTCCAGACTAATACTGCTGTGTCTCTACATCCAGCTTCCTAAACCACATCTTTCTTTTATTTTAATAAATGCCAGAATTATTTTGCTGCTTGTTGAAGGTGACACATGCTTAGGGTGGACAAATAAAGCTCATGCACCCTGTTCGTGATCTGAGTAGTTCTTTGCAGATAATTCAGTTTTCCACTCAATCTAATTATAGTCTGAAGTTACTGCAGCAAAGACTTTCAAGTACAAAGCAAAGAAAATCGAGTAGGAGCAAAAGCCTCTCATTAATCCCAGCTGGCACTGGTAGGAGTGGCTTGTGCCCTCTGGCTATTCTCCCCACCTTAGCATTCAATCTTTATCTTACCTATTATGTGAATCAGATGGTAAATATTTTACCATCTCTAAACTGCAGTAACCCTTACAGTGATCACAGAGACAGTTTGGTTTATTATATGAATTTCTTTCTTCTAATCTAAAGCATTCCTGAACAAGATCCCCAAACAGTATTAACTGACACCGTAGCAATGATTTATGGTGAGGATGGGAATAAGAAAAGGAAGCCTGTTCATGAGAACAATTTCTTTCTCCATAATAACTTTAATAAAAACAATAATCTATTCATCCTTCTTTCCTTTTCATCATCTTTCCTTTTTTTTTTTTTTTAAGAAACTACATCTGCCACATCAATTGCTGCTAGAATTTAATTTTTAAACCTTCAAGTCATTAAGATCACAAGGTAATTTCAGCCCAGCAGACACAGAACCTCACCGCTTCAGGGCACGATTTGCTAAAAGGTGGGGCGAAAATCCCAACCCAGCAGCCAAACCCTGCCTTTTCCTTTTCATTTTGTAGGGCAGACAGTTTGCCTTCTAAGATTTAGCCTGCCCCTTGGGAGGGACAACACAAGCCTGCCTGGACCAGTGAGGTCCCTGGACAGGAAGAATGCCTGTCTGCCACATGATTAACCTCATCGCTCTGAACAAGTGCACTGTGCATTGAGGGTTGTCCATTCAACACTGCAGCCAAAGGCTATGCCAGAAAAGGATTCACCCTTTCATGCGCAGTTATATGTAGCCACCTGCAATTTTGTGCCCACCAAACAGTTTCTACATCATAGGAGGGCTGGTGGAACATTAATAGGTCTCACAAAGTGGTGGTACACCAGGGTCTGTCTGAAGGCAAGAGCAGGAGGCTTGTGGGCCCTTTGCGCTTGTATGCTGCTCCTGAAGGCTGACTGTGGACAGCTGGGACACGGCTCCTTTCATGAAGCTGCATTCCTCCATCCAACAAAGGAGCACAAAATCCCCTTTCTGCCTCTCTCCTCCCCCTTAGGAAGGTCCTTGATCTGACAAACCCACACAATGAAGGCACAATGATGGCTGGCTTTGGAGGGAAGCAGAAGCCAGTGTGAATTGAATGTGACGCATAGGTGACACAGAACCAGACAGTGCCTCAACTCTGCTCCAGGCACTTCACCCATGCCAGAGCCAGGCCATGAACAGGGCTGTGAGGATCCCAGCTCTCCCACAGTGCTGGGTTAGGTCCAGTGAGGGGAACCCAGCACCCTGCCACCTACAGCCACCACAGAAGTGATTGTGAGCGCGCTGTACTCTAGATACAGTCTGTGGTAGCTCTTTAGGAAGGGTCACAATCAAAATTAAGCTTTTGGGATTGTAGCATGTTGTTCTGAGCAAAGCCATGACAGCATCACCTTAAATCACAGCTTACTATTCTCTTGAAACATTGGAAATCAGCACCCATTTCAAGTACACGGCTCTGGTGAAAGCGCCAATGGGGCCAGCACCATTCTCTCCATCTGCTCTCATTTACAAGGACAACAGTCTTTGGAGAGTAGTTGAGATTATCAAACAAGCCAGTGGGCCCCAGTTTGCCAACAGACCTATTAGGGACTAACATCCGTTATGATCCATGGCTTTTTGACAGCCTGCCTGGTGCTCACAGTTAACAGCACTGCAAGAGAGTCAGTCCCAGTGGGTCTCTTGTGCCCGGAGGCAGCTGGGCAAAGGCTCTGCCACAGCCAGTGCTGAGACAGGTTTCTGTCCACTGTGTCCCCCAGGACTGCTCCACCTGTGTCCTGCTGGTCACCCATTGCCAGCCCATGCTACACACCTGCTCCCACCAGCCCTGCTCTTCCCAGAGGACCTCATGGAGGGTGAGCTCTGAGACAGACTGCTGTTGGGAGCAGAGCTTGTCCTGAAATGCTGGCTCCGGGGATGGGTGGCAGGAAGGAGGCACTAGCCCAGTGCTGGGACCAGCCAGGCTGTAGGGGAAGATGGCAGGTGGCCAGTGCTTAAATATTTATTCTGGCCTGCAGCCTGCTCCCTCGTCATCTACAGAGGTTGTCCTCCTTCCCTTAACGGGCTCTGCAGGGAAACACAGAGTTTTTGTACCTCAGCAACCAGCAGCAGTTTAAAATCCATTGCTGTCATAGTTGTGTGCTACGGGCGCCAGACGACAAGGGTGGGAGGTAACCTGAAGCAAAGCACTTGGTCAAGGCCACCACTACATCTCTCTTCAGCACTGATAATCCTTGCTCCTTCTTTGCCAGCTTCCAGGCTCTTAGGCAGCCCCCAGCACTGCATTACCAACTGCCCAAAGCTTTCTCCCCCAGCTTAGCTTTCATATCAGCATGGACAGTGGCCTCAGCCATCTGCATGCTGCACACCCTGCCAAATCCTGCTCAGAGCCCAAGGAACTCTTCAGCTGAAAACGGAAGCGTCTTGACCAAAGCACTTATTTCAGAGGTGTTGTAATTGACTGTAAAACATGAGAGGAGACAGAGAAACCTGATAGGGCATTTGTTACTCAGTGAGCAGAGGTCTGTGCTAATGTTGCACAAGGTAGTTTGTTTAAGGTCCGTACATTTGTTTATCACCCTGTGCTTGAAGGGCAGAACCGTTCTTTCCTGTTGTACTCCAGCACCAGCCAGGCAGAGATCACTCTGGGGAGCTGTGGGAGAGCAGGAGACTGACATCTGCTAACCAAAAGGGAAGAGATTCCCCCATCCCCCAAACAAATTCAGATATGAAAGTAGATGGATGCTGCTACTGCCTTCGGCACCGAAGCTGCAATATGCTCTGTGTGGGCAGATCCCACTTCAGCAGTGTTCATGGTAAGATCACACAGGAAAATAAAAGGAATTGTGAATGAATGAATGGAGAACGTCACATCTAGGCACAATCTAAAAGTTCAACTCAATCTGTGCATGGGCTTTTATATTAAATTCGTGCTTATTTCATATGTTAGATGAAGTTTTTTAATTAAAGCTGCATCCGAGAGTGCTGAAAGACAGAATTCATTCAATTTACTTAGTTCCCAAATCCATTCTTTTTCAAAAGTCTCTCTCCTACCACTCATCATTCCCATCTAGTAATCTCTCATTATTTGTTCAGCAACGGGTAATGCTGCTGTTTCTTTTTAAAATTCTCCTTTGATTGCAGTGATCAAAATCAAAGGAATACACTGAGACTGTCTCCATTTAGTAAACATAGGCAATCAGCAAGATACACCACAGGGGACTGGCTACAGCCAACTTTTCAAAAGGATACCAAACAGCCCTACTTCAGACTGGGTCTTGCAGAGAAGCCAGGCAGGACTCCCAGAGAGGAGTACAAATGGCATGGAGCATCTGCCTGCCATCCCACTGGATAGGTTTCCTCTAAGACAAGATAATGGCCATATGCCTACATAGTTCGACAGCCACAGTGACAGGTTGCTGCTTGGAGGGATGGTGACCCCATCACACTGTCTTGTCACCTCTCATGTGCTACAACAGCAGTGACTGAAATGCTGCACTTTGTAACCACCTCTGGTATGGGGGGCGGGCAAAGGACACTTAATTGATCAATACGAGTTCATCAGGTCAAACCCTGTCCTCCTGCTTAGCTCTATTCATTCCTTGATTGTTTTTATGGAAGGAGAATGAGTCCAGTGGAGAGCTCCAAGATGTATCTTTAGACAGATGCATTTCAGAAAGGCTAATCCCAAGAAACAGGAAAGACAAAAAAATAATCCTTAAAACTCAAAGTCCCCCTTTCAAGACCCTGAGAACAACTAGAGCACCACAACTACAAGGTTTAAAGAAATTACTCTAAAAAGCCCAAATAACCAAACTGCTGGATGGTTTATACACACCTTTTGTACATGCCTTCCAGAGCTTCATAGAATATACATAGAATAAACCAGGTTGGAAGAGACCTTCAAGATCATCACATCCAACCAATCCAACACCACCCAAACAACTAACCCACGGCACCAAGCACCCCATCAAGTCTTCTCCTGAAAACCTCCAGTGATGGCGACTCCACCACCTCCCCAGGCAGCCCATTCCAATGTGCAATCACTCTTTCTGTATAGAACTTTTTCCTAACATCTAGCCTGAACCTCCCCTGGTGCAGCTTGAGACTGTGTCCTCTTGTTCTGGTGCTGGCTGCCTGCAAGAAGAGACCAACATCCGTCTGTCTACAACCTCCCTTCAGGTAGTTGTAGACAGCAATAAGGTCACCCCTGAGTCTCCTCTTCTCCAGGCTAAGCAACCCCAGCTCCCTCAGCCTCTCCTCGTAGGGCTTATGTTCCAAACCCCTCACCAACTTCGTTGCCCTTCTCTGGACTCGTTCCAGCAAGTCAACCTCCTTCCTAAACTGAGGGGCCCAGAACTGGACACAGGACTCAAGGTGCGGCCTAACCAGTGCAGTGTACAGGGGCAGAATGACCTCTCTGCTCCTGCTGGCCACACTGTTCCTGATGCAGGCCAGGATGCCATTGGCCCTCTTAGCTGCCTGGGCACACTGCAGGTTCATGTTCAGTCTACCATCAACCAGCACCCCCAGGTTCCTCTCAGCCTGACTGCTCTCCAGCCACTCTGACCCCAGCCTGTAGCTCTGCATGGGGTTGTTGTGGCCAGTGTGCAGAACCCGGCACTTGGATGTGTTCAATCTCATGCCCTTGGACTCTGCCCATCTGTCCAGCCTGTCGAGGTCCCTCTGCAGAGCCTCTCTACCCTCCAGCAGATCAACTCCTGCCCCCAGCTTGGTGTCGTCAGCAAATTTACTGATGATGGACTCAATGTCCTCGTCCAGATCATCAATAAAGATGTTAAAGAGCATGGGGCCCAGTACTGATCCCTGGGGCACACCACTGGTGCCTGGCTGCCAGCTGGATGTGGCACCATTCACCACCACTCTCTGGGCTCGGCCCTCCAGCCAGTTCCTAACCCTTCGCAGTGTGCTCCCATCCAAGCCACGGGCTGACATCTTGGCCAGGAGTTTGCTATGGGGAACGGTGTCAAAGGCTTTGGGCTGTATATTTTCTCTCTGTCACGAAGAGGTTGCTTTCTATTGTGTGAGGTCATGTTTGGGTTTGGGTTGTTTTTTGTTTTTTATTGGAGTCAAACTTCTTACAAGGCACCACTCTTGGCAAACAAACATTCCCTATCGTGAATCTTGTGAGGAACACTCAGGAATTATCAGTGCTGGGATCTGTGTATAGCCACAGAGCACAAAAAAATTCCCATTCAGATCCCAGACGCAGCATGGCTGAGAGAAGACCGAGTCACACAGTTAAACACACAAATGCATTTGGACTGCCCTTCATGCCCTGTGCTCTGTCAGTCCCTAGGCACATGGATATTGCTGCTTTATGTAAACCCCAAGAACTCCTCACAACTGCTCTTTACTTTAAGAGGAAAGGACTTCTTAACAAGGCACCTGAAGCATGAATTTTGCCTAATAACAGTATCGCCACATAAGCAAATAGCATTGCATGGCCTCTCCAAAACAAAGTATGTTCCAATTAAATCTCAGGTTGTATCTTTGAATATCAGCTGAACCAGAAATCTCAACCACAAGGGAGGGAAAAAAATAAATAAAAATAATTAAGCTAGCAGAAGAACATGCTGCTCATCACATTCCTTCCAAAACAAAAGGACAACATTCTTCAGCATATCCACAGACAAATTACTAAACTTGAAGGATATTCAGCTTCCACATTGCAAACCCATAAATACCTTCAATAGTAGATGTCTGCTTTTGAGCCTTTAGAACACATTAACTGGAAAGAAAGCAATCCAGGCTATGCTGACTGAATGACTTCATCTGGAATGCAGAGTTTCTATGGGACACCAGCACATGCACAGCTAACAGCACTGACATAACCATGGGAATGTGGTACCAGAAGTCCCTGAGGAGGTGCTGCAGGTTCCAAGTCTGTGATGGTTTTATGTTGCTGCTGGTCTCCCAGGTACACAGACTATCAGCTATTGTGCTTCTTCCTCCTGTGCTTCCATTCTCATGGCAAACATTTCTGAATGTGTATCTAGACTGTGCAGAGGGGAACTTCTGTCTTAAACATGAAGCCAGTACAGTGCCCACAGCAGTGAGCTTTCCCACATGCCAGGAGAGACCAGTCCCACAGGCAGTCTCTGTTTAATTATGGTATTGATGCCTATAAGGAGATATCTTAAAGACAAAGTTACAAGTCACAGCTCCAGGGAGGGGATTTCCACCTCATAGCAGCAAGCCATTTGAAATTTCAAAACACAGCTTAAGCCGTTTAAAGACAATGGGAGGTAAATCCTAACTATTTAATGACAAAACCTTTCCTTACATAGTCTTGTTTATGATTAATTTCTCTAAGGTAAGTGAAGAGCACCTCTACACCCCACAGCTCAGCTTTCAGTTAATTTCTGTGTCAGTAAGGGATGACTCAAAGACATACTCCAGCAGGTATATCTCCAGTGGCCCTTCACAGAGGTGCTGCACACCCAGACCTCTCTATGTGACTAAGAGTTAGCTGTCATCTTTACATCATGATACTGACCTAGTTCATAAACAAGAAGGAAAGTCACTGTGGCTGATTGAAATTCAGCATCTTGCCAACGCTGCTCCTGGAGACCTCTGTGAGCACCAAACACATGCTGAAACTAAGCTGCCACTAGAGAAACCTTGCAGTCTGTTTACATAGCTACAGAGCCCAGAGAAAACATTCATGGCTTTGCATCATAACCAAGGCATAAATTGGCTCCCCATCACTGCATTGCATCTGGCCATCATCATTAGTGTTGTCCTTTCCTGCTGGTACACGCCAATTTCTCATCAAATCCCCTTCTCCTCCTTCTAGTGACAGTAAGAGCTTTGCCTAAAGACTTCCATGCTTTCCTGCTCAGCACCTTGCATAATAGCATAGTGCTTTCCCTAGGGATCTCTCCAATCCCACAGCCCTCCTCCTCAGGGCTGCTCAGCCTGCCACAG
Organism: Dryobates pubescens; assembly: GCF_014839835.1. Classification (NCBI taxonomy): domain Eukaryota; kingdom Metazoa; phylum Chordata; class Aves; order Piciformes; family Picidae; genus Dryobates; species Dryobates pubescens. The sequence goes on along the minus strand of NC_071624.1, from coordinate 4,452,436 downwards.
TTGATTCACAGGGACTGACTGAAGGGCAGGCTGGGGGAAACCACCACAAATCTTAATAACAGATGCACAAATGAGCCTGGCATAATTTGAGGGAAGTATCAGAGATGTGACTCAGTCCCAAGCATTACAGTCAATTGGTGCAAGAACAGAGAGCCAACAGCTCGGTGTTAACAGTTTGGAAGCTACCACAATGCAGCAGCAAATGACAGAGCTGGCATGACCTACACCCATTCAAGATCTCTCCCATCACTGCAGACATCTGAATAAAAGCATCTTTAAACCAAAAGTTAAGGCCTGCGCAGTTCCCTGTAGTCCTCTATTTTAAACTGAGTATCAGTAAGACAGGAAGAGATTATTCTTATGAGAGATCTTATCAATAGCTATAAATATCTAAATGACAGGTGTCAAGAGGATGTGGCCAGATTCTTATCGTTGGTACCCAGAGACACAAAGTTCCACCTAAAGATAAGGACATCTTCACTTGAAGGTTATAGAGCACTGGAACAGGTTGTCCAGAGAGGTTGTGGAGTCTCCTCCTCTGGAGAGGTTCCAAACCTACCTGGATGTGACCCTAAGCAACCTGTTCTAGGTGACCCTGCTTTAGCAGAGGGGTTAGATTAGATGATGATCTTCAGAGGCCCCTTTCCAACCTCACTATTCTGTGAGTCTGATTTTCCCCTGGTATCACCTGTCCTGAGACTATAATGTAAGCTTTTAGAACTTCAAACTCTGCAATCTCTACTACAAAAGGTTGAGGGAAAACACTTCATGGGGCTGGAGAGAGTATACATGTATTTCTATTCATAAAACCTCTAACAACTGCACTTTGAAAGTTGTTGGAATTGTAAATAAGACAACATAAGCACAGAGCTGAGTTGAGAGACAGGCACGGGACCACAACATTGTTTCTCCTCCCAAGTGTTTTCAAGCAGTCAGTTGCAGTACACATTCCAGCACTATTTACAAAATGAGGGAAGTACAATTCTACTAAATTTGACAAACAGGACAGGCAGCCTCGCCAGTTCTTCACAGACAAAACCTCATAGCTGGTTTCTTCTCAGTGTACTGTAACAAGTCTTCAGAATAATATGCAGTTTTACATCCCATGAATGTTGTAGAATGAAAGCATCACAGTAAATTGCTGTGTGGTAGTATGAAGTTTGGGAGCCAAATTTGAGTGATGTCAAGCACCCACCGCCTGCTCTTGCAGGTATGAGGAGTTGTGGATATTCAGTGTGCCCCAGGATTAACCCTTAAGAAGGGCAACTCTCCAAATGCACAGCAAAGATTGACATTATTGAGGCAACTGATCACATTTTACCAGCTTAAATGGACACATCTCTAGTTCATTAAAAATGAGAAATTAAAAAAAGCTTAACTAGCAAAATATATCCAAACCAGGTTCATCTCCAAGGACTGGAGAAGAAATTAAGTGAGACATATGCTAGTCATATTGCTTAACACGTGGTTGGGAGGAAACCACAGCGACAGCGATGTCAAAACCTGAACAGAATAAAAGAGACAGCTGAATGTCTCCAGGGAGCATTACCATGCAACCTATGCCCAACATCAAAATAAAGAAATAATACCTTAACTGGCTACATGTATCAGAAGTTGAACAAAAGATCAATTCTGCTTTCAAGCAATAAACCTAGGAATTCCCTTAATTCTGCACCCTGTGCCTTAGGTATCAACATATTTGTATAACACACTGATTTACTTACACACATTGCCCTCACAAATGCCAGGGGCTGACCTCTTGAGCACTTGAGCTACCTCAGGATTTCTGAAATCCATAACCAATAGTTACAGTCAGGGTAGTGGTTGTCACTTGGGATCTCCACTCTAATGTCAGCTCCCAGTGTTTCACTACATGAATTTTCTGCTCTCAGAAAGCATGAGGTATACTGACAGCTATTGCTTTAGCACCTACAGGGACTAGCAAGAAGTGCAGAAGCAACTTGAGTCAAAAGGAGACAGCCAAACAGCAGTTGCTGCTCAGTTTATGTGTCTGACAAGGCTCATGATACAATTTGCAAAGCCAGAACAACTGGACTTGCCAATTTGGTTTTATGGGAACCCTGAACCAAATCTCACTCTCTGGTACCTCACTTGCTGGGACTTGCAACTCTTTGATGTTCACGAAGACAAAAGACGGAAAGTAACGACTCTGTTCTCACTGTGATTAAATCCTCACAAGATGCAGCGTCAGCCTGGTTTGGCTACAAAACTCCAACAGCAGGAATCTCATAGGCAGGGAGCTGGAGAGATGGCATTACTGAAAGGGATATTGCTGGTCTGCAAAAAGAAATCTAAAATACTTCAGCAAACACACCACAGAAGCTTGTATGAAAGCCAAGGAGAGGTGCATAAACAGAAGCCATTGCGTTGCTCATAGGGGTTTCATTACTCACTGACTGATTAGGTATCCATGCGAAACAACACAAAAGCCCATCATTTTTAAAGCATCTCAGTCCATGTCACTGTGCAGAAAACACAGTCAAATGCACAGGCCAGATGGCAGATAAAAGTCCCAGCCTGGTGAACAGCAGTGTGGTTAAGCAATGTCCAACAGAACTGACATTCCTATAAAGGGAACAGGATACATGTTTAAAACCCCAAAAAGAACAAAAATACCAAGGATCATCCATCATCTCCTCTTTGCAAAACACAAATTAAAAAAATAAAGAATTCCAACTGCTTAAAAAGGAAAAAATACAGCATATGAAAACTGTAATATCTGCACTAAGTGAAGTCAGAGTCATAGAATCATTTCAGTTGGTAAAGATCTTGAAGATTATCATGTCTAACCATTAGCTAACTGTAACAGGTCTAATGCTAAACCAGGCCCCTCAGCACCACACCTCTACATCTTTTAAGCACTTCCAGTGATGGGGATTCAAATACCTCCCTGGGGAGCTTGTTCCAGTGTTTGAGAACATTTCAGGAAAGAAGTTTCTTCTAATATCCAATCTAAACCTCCCTTGGTGCAACTTTGGGCCATTTGTGGCCATTTCCTCTTGTCCTGAAATATACATAACTAAATGCAGGAATACACCATAGGGAAAGGTATAGTAATCAGACTGATGGAAAATGACAAATGTCATAGTCACAGGTCTTTCTTAAAGTCTAAACCAGAAGCTATAAATTAAGCTAAGTGCTGATTAAGAACACTACTTAGTCTGATCTAGTTTAAGAGAGAAGTGCTTGTGGCACAGGAGGAGGAGTAAGGAGACCCACAATCTCTGCCCATGTATCTGGGATGAATGATGAAAGTGGGGAGTGTGGCGAAAAGTCCTACTGTGACATAAACCACATCATCTTTACTGCAACTGAAAGTCAGAGATTTAGAGATTTTTCATTTACAAATTTGTTTCATTGCTCTCCTGTAAAGAACAGACCAGACCAGGTTGGAAAAGACCTTTGAGATCATCAAGTCCAAGCTATCATCCAACACTATCTAATCAACTAAACCATGGCACCAAGCGTCCCATCCAGTCTCCTCCTAAACACCTCCAGTGATGGTGACTCCACCACCTCCCTGGACAGCCCATTCCAATGGCCAATCACTCTTTCTATGAAGAACTTCTTCCTGGTGCAGCTTGAGACTGTGACCTCTTGTTCTGTCACAGGTTGCCTGGAAGAAGAGACCAATCCCCACATGGCTACAATTTCCCTTCAGGTAGTTGTAAACAGTTTACAGTTGTAAACTGAGAAGAGTAATATGGTGTGGATACTTGGTGAAAAATGTTCTCTCATCATTAAATGGATATTTCCAACCTCTACAAGTGACTATGGAGTTATTCACTTGTTTGCTCACATCCACACCAGTCTCACAAAAGCATCTGGTTCCACAAATAAAATATACTGCAGTACAGTGGTCATGGAATTTGGGTTATGGTTCGACTCAATGATCTTAAAGGTATTTTCCAACCTTAATGATTCTATGTCTAAATTCAGTGATTTTGATGATTCTACTGAAATTAGGAGATTTTGGTAGCAATTGCTATGTGTTTGCAAATTTTGAGTTTGGCAGGGTCTACTAGCACTCAAAACATTCATTGGTCTGCAGAAAAAACACAGGACTAAGTTTAGTAACACTGAGGACATTGATTGAAGTGTAGGAGCTCCCACCTCAAAGCAAAGAAAAGGGCTAGGAACTATACTGTCTCAACTTATCAGCCGCTTTTAACAAGAGGTTTTAGTTTCCCTTCCAGCCTAGCCCTACCATTGCCTATGGTTGGCACACTCAAAAAAAGCACAGAAGTTTGCAAATATCAGTAAAGCTGGGAGAGAAATCAGTCTAAAACTCTTCAGTCAAAAACATGCAGCATGACAGAACAACGCAAGTAGAAACACTGCTACACACAAGCGAGACAGACTGACAGGTGTCTGTCCCCATTGGGAAGAGACAGACCCAAGGGCTGCTGCTTCCATGGAGTCATTTCCCTGCCTCCTGCAGGCATTAACATAAACCCTTAGGGTCATTTGCAGAGGACACACAAGTTTGTCTTCTGGGAGTGCATGGGAATAGCAAAGCAGAGGGAGGCAGAGGTTAAAGGATTCATTTGTTAACAGCACTTTTTACAAATGGGAATTCTGCCTGTCTTGACACACTGGCATGTGAGCTGAAATATGGCCCACTAGGTGAGACCTGCCAGGGTGGAAGGAGCTTGTTATTTGGGCTTCTGAGGAAGGGTCAAGAGCTCCATGAAGATGAATCCAAGCACCAGTCCAGGTGACTGCAGGGCACTCTGCCCTCTGCAGCCCTCACTCCTGTGTGCATCAACCGAGTTGCCCACTACCAAGGGGAAATGCAAGGCAGCAGCTACATTTTTCTTGAGCTGAGAACACCTAACAACCCATCCCAAGCTCTTCCATGCAAAATAGCAGACTACTCCAAAGCAGTGGCCAACCATAGGTTAACTGTTAGATATTCTATGGAGGGAAAGTCTGCGCAATCCAGTATCGGGTTCTTATTAGTAATTTGTACTACAGAAACCCTGAGCAATTTGTGAGAGACCTTTGCCATGTGAGGCATTTTACATCTACACTGTTAAAAGCCAATTTCTGAAGGCAGAAGCTGGTTTGAGAGCATTTCCCAAGAAGAGTGAGATAAAATAAGCAACCTCCGTGCCTGTTTTGCAGTTGGAGGCACAGGTGCTCCCCTGCCAGCACTTCAACAAGCAGCCGTTTCATCACTGCACAGTCCACACAGCCTCTAATGGCAGGACACTAGCACAGCAACAGAGCCTGTAGCTCTCCAGTGAGATCTGCATGGCTCTGAGCAGGGACAACAACAAATGCCATGTTTTTTTGGTACTGGCTACACAGCCTGTAGCGTGTCTCTGCACTGTGCAGCAGCTATGTGGCCCATAGGACATCTTCAAGGTTACAAAATTGACCAAAAGTTGCTCTCAGCATTTTCCAAATCCTACCTCTGGAAACATTAGATATCCTACAAGGAAGGAAAGAGAATACAGGGAGGGGATGTGGAGAGAGGCAGGGCCATGCCTTGCAGCAGCTTCCTGCAGCTAAATTAGATTAAGCAGAAGGTGAGACCACACTGCCAGCCACCCTTGAGGAGTCCTGTGGCTGTGTGAAGCACATGCTGTCAACTACAGGAGAACAGGAGCGACAGCTAGAAAGAAAAATGAAGAGTGATAAGAGAAGCTAACAGCAGCTCCAGCAACTGCCTGAGGACACACTGGGAAATTTAATGCATTAAAATAACACTTTTAAATAATGGTCTCGTTAATTGATGCTAAATTACAGCTGAATGCCTGTAGAAGTACTTGCGACATCTGCACTAATACCACTTTGGTTCATCGGGATTAATATTATTCTAATACATGCCAAAGGAATTAATAAGTATTGGTACTTTAAAGCCTTTAAAGTGATGTTTTGCAACACTTAAGCTTTCTTATCCCCCTTCTCCTAACTCTCAGCCCTCACCACATCTCATTTGCAAAACTTATTAAAAATAGAGGTGTTTTCACAAATCTACTCATCCACTCATCTCATCTCCTTGAATGATGATGTTGTTCTTATTTCTCTGCTTCCTACACCTGAAGACTTCAGCTCTTGCCGTCACCACAAAAAGAGGTGGTGCAAAAATAGCATCCTGTTGAGAAACCATGCCCCAAAAGGAAGAGATGGTATGATTACACATCTGCACCATCCCAAAATAGACACAAACCCTGCAATATTACCTAGTGACCAAGTTGTGATTAATGTAGTTAAAAGAAAATTATTTAAAATCCCAAAGCTCCACTTTTCCATTCACATACAACTAGAGTTCAATGTCTCCTTCTCACTTTTCTCCAGGACAGCTGGGTGAGGAAGGACAGTGACTCTAACAGTCCTCCCCCTTGCAGTGGTAACAAGCCTCACTTTCTGTGTAAGCCCAAGAACCCTGAAGGCAGCAAAAGCAGCTGCACAGCAGTATGGATGACTTGGCCAAAGGAATTGCTTCCCACCGCTCCTGACCAAAGCGCCTTCCAGAGCAGCCAATATTTCAGCTCTGAAAGCCACATGCTGGGTTGCAGGTGTTAACTCACAGGCTTTCTGCTGTTATCAGTCTCAAGTGCTGTTTTTCAAGCAGTGACACGCAAGGAGTTGTATCTAAAATCTCATTAAAATTTAACAGGATTTGGCGCCCTTAGTTTTCTGCTTCAGAAATGAAGTCTCCAGCTCATATATTCAGTGTTTTTATTTTCATATATCACATTGCTTCTCTCACAGCACCACATGCTAGCAGAGTAATTCAGTAGCTGAAAATCAGCCTTTTATACATTCTACCATTCATCACCTTTCACATTCTTTCTTTTGATAACTGCTAAAGATGGTTTCTTTTTTCCGCCTTTTGTGTTTATTTCTATGTCAGAGATACCCAGTTCTCAGAGCCCACCTTTTCCTCCAGCAAGCTTCCCAATAGTGAATGGAAAGCCTTGACCTACAAGAGAATATTGAGGGTCAGTTTGGCATTTCTTAACATTACCCTGCTTAGAAGAGCTGTGCAGGCAGGAACGTTCAAGATTAAACAGTATCAAAACTCATTATATCAACAACCCAGAGTCCTGTTGACCTTGTCCTGGGGTCAGATACTGAAAGAATCACCATCCCAGGGGTTCAGGGTTTGAGTAAGCAACAGCTAAATGGAGCATTGCTATGGAGCTATTTGCTGGGTATAAGAAAACCCAAACCCACCAACAAACCAGAAAACATTCCACACCAACCAGAAAACAACCTCCCTGTGCCCAAACAAATTCTCTTCCCAGTATGAATGTAACCTATTTGGCTGTGCCCTATGCCTCTGTAAAATGGCAAGTAGAGATATAATTGTGAGAAATGAGGAAAGGCTAGGACATGTCCAGCGATGTCAAGACTAACATTTAAAGGTTATTCCACAGCCTGATACAAGAGAGATGATAATCTTCTTTAAAACTAAGCCAGAAAAGTTGGAAACCAACAGTAATATTGCAGTCCCAACAAGACTTTTGATTCCCAGGGAACCTGTGGTCCATCAGCCAGGATCTTGCTTTATAACTGTGTGATGGTAGTCCACATTTCAGCTCCGCCACCAGCTAAATAAGTCATCTGAGAAAGTCCCCCCAACCCATCTATCACTCTCCTTCCACTGACATGTTATGCTCTGACATAAATACTAATGTTTGCCCAGTAAATAGCATCCTGCTGTGGTGGTGGAGGCTACAGAAGGATATTAAAAGTAGGTGACAAATTATGTCATCAAATAGAGGTGGCATAAACACAGACATGATGGCATAAGGCAGTATAAAATGTTGGGAGTTTTGCTATAGTGGGGCAATTAACTCAGCAGTGGCTGTTTCACTTCTGAGTAATGTGTTGCTGGCAAAACCACTTCTTAACAGCCAAGAGTCACTGCATTCCCTTTCTCCCCTGCCTTCTGCACATAGGCAGATACATGGCATGATCATGGAAAAGGGAGGTTAAAAAAACCTCTTCATGAGAAAGTAATAAATAAAAATGGGCCAGCAAGATGCCTCAGATGTAATTGGCATAATGAGTCACAAGAAGTGTTTGTGCTACAGAGTGATGAAAGGCAGGGAGACACTCAGCTGCTGTGTTAAGGTGTAAGGTGCTGCTGTAAATCTGGGACGTGGGACAGTGGTGAGTTGAGTTGCCCCACAAGCAGGATACCAATCCCACTGCCCCACTGAGCAACTCCAAGAGTTAAAAGTTAGCTGCATTAAAAAGAAAAAAAAAAAAAGGCCCAATTTAGAAGCCTTGAGCCTTAGTTCTTTCTGTGTATAATGCTGTTTCAATTTGATTTATAGCCCCCCAAAATATTATCACAAAATGCATGTAACTAGGAAAAAGTGAAAGTTTTCAACATTTTTCTCTCTCAGACCATTTTGTTTTCTTCTTCCTGTGGAGGTTATTATTTAGTTGTTATTAAACACTTCTGTGACATATATACACAACAAGTTGGGTGTAAAGGAGTAATGAATATAAGGTAAGCAATACATTACAAGCAGGATCCTACAAGACAGTTGTCAGCAGGCTGGTACAATGCACCCTAAAACTCCATGGGCAGGATGCACACAGAAGTACTCAGGCTCGTGCTCAGCAGTACTGCTTCCCAGAAAGTGGAACAGAACCATCTTCATGCAAGGAGGAGCTGGGACAGCATCAAACATGGAGATCATGGAAACAGAGCAGCATACAATGTTCATACAGACATATTCATGATCTTTTCCAGTCCTCTTGTTTCTCAGCAGGCTTAAAAGCCGAGCTCTGGGACTACATGCCAGAAGTTAATGCAGAAGATTGAGCATTACGCAGGCAGGAGTGTAACTCATGTCAGCCTGTCCATTCTGTGAGCTAAATGCAGATCAAAGGGAAGAGAAAAAAACAACCTCTTTCTAGCAAAATCCCAAGTTGATTAAGGACTTTGAGACAAAGTATTAGAAAGGACTCCTCCTTTTCACAATAAAGATGCAAACATAGCAAGCTCTGATAGAAGTGCTTGCCCCAGTTATTTTTTTCTGCTTGCACCAGTGGCAGGAATGTCAGGGTATTGGTGGGCTGCAGTTCCCCAAAGCCCTACACAGGGTACGCCACTGTTCTGAAGTCTAAAGCATATGGATAAAAAGTTTAAAGAACCTCAAACACACAGTGGAATTGATTTGTGATTAAAGGGAAGGATTAAATGCTGAATCTGGGGCAATCAATAGCCCAGCTAATGCTCAGTGCAAGATTTCCTGCTCCAGTCAAACCTCCTTTTCTTTGCTTTGAGACCATTGTCCTTATCAGTGGAAAGATGATCCTTTGAAGATAACATCTGCCTTTGTTTCCACACACACACACACCACTCCTCAGCACTGCTGCACTACAGCACAGAGCCTGCAATGCCAGTGACAGCAGGGTGACAAACCCTGCAGGATGCTCACATCCCATTGGGAACACTCTGCTTTATCTCTCTACCCTCCTCTATCTCTCTACCCTCCTCACCTCCCAAAAAACACATGCCCCTGCAAGCACCAAAGGCATAAATTTACTTCTTGAAACAAGGGGTTCCACTCGCATGGGTTCATCTTTCTTCTCCCGGTGACTGGGATGAATCTATGCAGCATGTTTCAAGTGACAAGAGATGTGGCCAGTCCCACTATTATTTTTAATTGATCAGAATCCATAATAGCAGCAATTAGCCCCCATTAAGCAATAGATCTGCATGCTTAAATTTCACAGCAACAGATTTTATTTCTTCCATTGCAATGAAGCATTTTTATTAGCCAGATGGATCATGAAATTATTACAAAAACTGGGATGTAAACTCTCTAAAGGCACCTAAAGTAATTAATACTGATTTATAAACACTCAGGATTAGAGAACAAATACTTAATTCTTCCCTAATCCCTCAGCCAGGACTGCTTTGCTTTTAACATACAGGAATATAGATTAACCAGGCTGAAGTTAATAGCATTTGAAGGACAGAGCTGGTCAGTCATGCACAGCACCATGATATACAATATGCTTCCAGCACTGATTTAGGGTAACCTGTGGGATTAGGACAAATTCAAGAGACTGTCACTTCCCTGTGCCATTTCCAGCTTTCACCATAAACTCAGACACCAAGATTAAAGATATCCAATCTTTAATGAGAATCAAACTGGACATTTTATAAACCTATAAACCAGCGCACTACATTGTGATTAAGTGCCAAAACTGCCATCATAGAATCATTTAGGCTGGAAAAGCCCTTTAACATCAAATCCAACCATTAACCCAGCACTGCCAAGCCCCACTAAACTGTGTTCTTAAATGCCACAGCTACATATCTTTTTAACACCACAAGGAATGGTGACAACTCCACTTCCTTGGGCAGCCTGTTTCCAGGGCTTGACAACCCTATGGTGACATTTTTTTCCTTAATATCCAACCCAAGTCTCCCATGTCCTGACTCGAGGTTGTTTCCTCTTCTCCTTCATATAATCTACATACCATTTGTGTTGAGTTTCATAAGAACTGATTTCTATTCCCAGTGCTGCCAGTGATGTGCTTGTGCAAGTCATGTCTTGGTACCTCTGTGTTCCTTGTCATCATTACCCACTTCCACTTCTCAGCAGGTAGGGCCTGAACTGCCTCTTTGACTGCATGCAGCATGACTCACTTTGAGCAAGGCCACCAAGTGCTGCTATAATACAAGCAATAATAATATGAGCCAACATCTGGTACTATTAACCTCCATTTCAAGCTATGTGTCAGCATAGCTTTGCTTTGGGTGTTAGAAGGAAATTGGTGCAATCTTCTGAAAAGCTGCTAGGTACATCTCACTGAGTCAAGAGCTTTCTATCTTCTCTTCTCCTAGCTAGTGCTAGCCTTCTGTTCCTGTCCATTACAGGACAGTTTGAAGAACAAAATCCCCTCTGTATAAAGGAAAGATGCACTTGCTTCAATGCTTTTTTGTTGGAATAAAGATGCCATTGAGGAGAAAAGTCTGTCTAAAACCAGATTTCAGGCAAAGCACAAGAATTGCCACCCTGTTGCATCATTACACATGCACAGAATGACTAGCATGGTCACAAATATGGCTGAAGCCAGCTAGGCAAATCCAGCAGAAGGCAGGCTGATCAAGTCTGTTAAGTGAGGAGTTCACTAACACATTACATCCAGTTGCCAAGAACCAGGAGTGGAGGAGAAGAAAAATGATGCAAAACAAATGACCACACTGCACACTTTTCAGTCACTCCAACTCATCTAGGCATTGGATGGAGCACAGAGTCTCAGAAAGATAAAAACCTAAATGAAATACTGTTGTCTTCTGCAGGGAGCAAACTTGTTTTCCTGGAGCAGTGGGGCACCAGCATCATCAAGAGTTAGCACTTAATTTATCACAATCATCAGTTCAGTGATTTCAGGTGGTTTACAGAATGACCTTTGCCCACAGTACTAACCCCAAGGTCTCCTGCATATACTCTTTTCCCTTATGAAGTCCACTTTACCCTCAGGTGAGCTGATATACATCAGAACCAATTTTTGCAGCATCTCTCACAAAACAGTCAGATCTTGCACTTATGCAGCACTTTCAAAAACCATCTCAGCATTTTGTGACTTTAACAGGATAAAACACACATTCTCTTTCCAGGTCACTTCATCCAGCACTGAGGTGTGGGCAGCTCAGGAATGAAATGCTACTGCAGTTTAATAGTTCATTACAAGTTTTACAGCAGCAAGAAAATACCATCCTGTGCACCAGACACTGCCATTTGATATTTGAAACTGGGGCTCAGCCATGCATAAGGGACAGGAAGGAAAATAAATAAATAAAGTGGTTCATAGCTGAATTGTTTTGTGCCTGACACCTACAATTTTTAATGGATTGCTGCCTAACTGGAAGAGAATGAGCAGTTGTTTGCTTTATCCTCCCTGCCAGACTTTGAGCTTGATCTCTAATATGTTATTTATCTGCTGCTATCATAGCTGCATACCATCAACTATTGACCAGCAGAGCTTATCATGACAGCACCCTCTGAAAGGCCACCAACTCTTACTCACCAACACCAAGCAATTTTAGCAATGCAGAAAAATGTTCTAAATATCAGAGCAGAATTAGGTGTTTTACAGAGTGTCATCTTCTCCTCTGATCCACCACCAGTAGCAGCTAATAAATCAGCTTCTGTACATAAGCAGGAAGCTCACATTCGCTCAGTGGAAGCTGGGGCATTATTTTCAATTCAAAACATGTTTCTCATTCTCCCAACTCACTTCTCACTACTCTTTATTCTGTCCCTTCAGATTATTTTAACATTATTCATAAAAAAGCATCCCCCATTGTCTACTTCTGCTGCCTGCAACAGCCCTCTTATCTGTCAGCCACATCAATCCTCCAGCCACTTCCAAACTGTCTTCAAAAACCTCTCTTTTGTCACATCTTAGCTGTCTTGGTTTCTTTTCTCTTCTGTGACTTTGATATGGTCATCCAATTTAATGGAAATTTTCCCCAGAAAACTGGGTATGTGCCACCAGTTACCTTTTTCACATGAATTTTTAGACACATGAGCCAATTAATAACTTTATTTTATATGTAACTCTTTTCTATTTATGACCTGCAAGCACTAATTCCCAACATTTGTTCCAAGAATTCAAACACCTCTCCTACTGCTTTGTGTAGTTGGCATTAATGCTAGTGGATGTAAATACAACCAGTGAGGACAGCTTGCTCTTGCCTGTGAAGAAAAGAGGGCAGTGTGGCAGATGTTTTAGAACGAGACAATTTAACCCCAAGGCTGTTTAGTTGCCCAAGGCACGACAGAGTACCCAGCAAAAGGAGTACCCCAGTGCAGTTTCAGGCAGTTTGGGACTAGATGCTGAAGTTGTACTTTCTGGGAGATAGAATAAGGATCTTCAGAGGTCACACGAGAGATACACAACAATTATATGATGCTACATTCATCCTCTGTATAAATGCTTCAAGGAACCAAACCAAGGAGGTTAGATTCAAACCAAGGGGGTTAGATTGCTCTAAATTGGTAGAGATGAAGTAATTTCAGGACTTCAAAAGCCAATATGCCTGGGAAACCAAATGTATACTTGCATTTAAATGCTTGCACAAGCCATATTGCACACAATGTATGCAGAAACCTAATGAGAAAAGATTTTCATGTTATTCCTCATTCTCATAGGTAAGAAAGTAAGTCCAAGTGAAAGCATTACTGATTAAGTACAGGATGAAGATACAGCGCCATCACTTGGGTAAATATTTACTCCAACAAATTTTAAGGCTATTTTAGGGGGCTGATCTCTCTATATCAGTGATAGAGACAGCTCAGAACCTGAATAGCAAGAACATTCAACCGCAGGTTGGCTTGTGTGAAATATCCGATGTTGGCCTCGGGAATAACTGTGCATTGTATGCCATTTTCCAGGAAGTGCATTAAGTCCCATGAGCTCCAGATCAGCTTTCCAAAGTCCCACTCTGACTGCCAGGACCATCCTGTAGTTTCAACTTCCCTGATGGGGCAGGAGCATATTTTGGCATTATTACAAAAGGAAATGTGCTAATACTTGCTCAGTATTTTGAGTGTTCCCCATACAGGATGTAGCATCATTTGGTCAAATACTAAGACTTTCCAAAGCTCAAAAGGTGAAAAGGGCAGATGTATCACTTACTAGTCCTCTTCATCTCCCAAACTCTCTGGAAAAGCCTGGAAATGAAGCTTATTATTCAGCCATTTTCTCTCAGATTCAGCTTGGATATTTGACATGAAGGTCTTGTAGACTTATATTTGCCTTACAAGCAATAACCCATAAAGCTTACTGAGTAGTGAGGGAAATTCCCGTGCAAATTCAGGGTCTCTCATCTTCAGGTGAGTGACTTTGTTCTAGTTAGCAATGAAGAGGATAGTAACAACTCACTCGTGAAAGCACTGAAGAAACACAAACTTGGGGACTCTGCTTATTCAGCAAGGAAACATCCTGTCTATGCCTACACTACACAGGGTAATAGTACCCAGAGCCCAGGCATGCCAGGTGCAGATCCCTGCATACAAGTCACATCACTGTCACATCACTAGACTATGGCTAGCCCTGACTGACAGATAAAAAGGGGATGGGATGAGGGACAAGGTAGCAATGAATGCAAAAAACTGCACAAGGATGTGATCAGAGTGTTTACAGTCATCATTAGTAGTTACATCTAAACAGAAACATCTCCCACACTGTAGCCTTAGTGAACTCCTTTTGGGTAGGTGCCTGGCTCCAAAAGGAGCCTGTGGGAGAAGACAGAAGGGGTTGTCCATGTGCTGCATCACCACATATTTGCATCAGCATCTGCTGCAGTTACCACAAGCTGAAGTCGGATATTTGCTGTGCACTTTTGCACTGGTCATGAACTTGATGAATGATATTTGCTGTAAAGCACCTTGTTATGTTTTAATGAGGGATGCTGGGGGGGGGTGTGTGTGTGAGTGAAGATAGAGAAGTAATAATGCCTCCTAAAATGAAAATCTGGAAAGTGTCCAAAGGGAGCTATGCAAATTGTATATTTTAACCACGGAATTCTGCAATAGTTTTCTATTAACTATCAATCACTAGTCTGCCTTCATTATAAACCAGGAGCAGAAATTACTGCAGTGGTCTTCCACACTAAATGTATTATACTGTTATGCTGCAATTTACCTTTCTCTACATAATGCTATTTCTCCTTACATTTAATATAAAAAAATACTGCAAAGACAGCAATACAGTGATTTATTTGCAAGGGGAATGGAAAGGTTAAAGGCAATGACTATATAAACAGTTATTATTTATAGACCACAATAGGTGTGCTTTCTACAGTGGAAATGCAGAAGATACTGTCTGTTCCCTAGAGAGATTTCATTTTAACTGAAGCAGAAACTGAAGCAGTCACAAATGGTACACAGTGGAGGAACACATTCTGGGCTGCCCTTACTTATACATGGTTACATGCAGTGATTATGTCTAGACTTGTAACCTCTCCTATTTCGTGTCTGTGTCTGGGTAGAGCGCTCTAAAGTTCATGCCTCGTGGAAGAAGAGCATTTTAAAAAGGAAGGCTTTATGGAACATGGTGCTGCCAACCTGAGTTTAATTAGGTATTGTTTTTCAGGTAAAAGAGGCACTAGCAAAGCCTAACATCCAATTAAAGAACTTTTTCAAATTCCCCAACTTATGGAAATGAGGAAGGGATTAAAAAAAAGGCCTAACAGCATTAGGAGGCTGCAGGAGTTCATGCATTAAAAATTTGCCAATTCAGATCAGATTCTGACAGCCATCTACCAACCCAGGTCAGGAGCATCCGTGCACTTCACCTTCTTCAGACCTGAAGGTGCACGTGTGAAGTAAACCAGCTAAATCAATAACTAACCATTTAAGGCTGTGCATTTCTTAGGTGTCTGCAAGTTAGGTGCTGAAATTCCACTCCAAACTATGTGGTTGAAACTGAAGGGGGTGCAATGTGGAACCACTTGCATTTGTGGAACTATTCCAAGTTTCTCAAGTAGGCCTTCATGTGCACCAGCTAACAGCTGTACCAAATAGGTGCAACAGAAGTGTTTTCACAGCACAACCATCTCTTCTTGGTTTTGTCTTCAATTCAGAGCAACTTCAAATGATTTCTTACACTATAAAAATGCAAAATAAGCAATCTCACACAGTTTTGTTGGGTAGTCCTGTTGAGATATAGGGTTTTACCATGGTTTTTCATGCTATTTTTCTGTGATTTAGAATGCGTTCAAGCCTGAGATAAAAACCATCATAGTTAGTCCTGATGTAATTCCATTAGCAATGAAAGGCACTAAAAGAGACAAACCTCATGAGTAATAACCCACAAATTGTCCAAAGACAGCACAAGATGTAGCTATAAGAAGCAGAGTTTAGATTTGAGCTCCTTGCTTATGATGACTTAGCAACCTCCTCTCAAAACCAAGGCAATTCTGCACATGCAAAAAGGTAAAAATAACATCCTCCTCTTAGCACCATTACTGAGGTGCTGGACTGCTGCCACTTGTTTCAGGAGGTTAAAGAGAAATGCAGGTTCCCCAATCTCTTTTGTGGGAACAGAACATTCATATCCAAAACTAAAGGAACACCTCTGAAAAAAATCTCCAAACCCAAGCAGCTTAAAGTAAAAATAATGGGTAAATTTCATGGGAATTCTAAAGGTGGCATAGCATTGCCAGGCTGTGCTGTCCAAAAGATAAATGGGATTAGCCTGAGGAACAGAAAAGTGTCAGCCTGGTAGAACTCCAAATGCATCAATGTATATGGTATGTTTGAAAGATGATCCAGTGCACACCCATGGCCACTTCTAGGCACTTAAATACAACGAGAAACCCTGCAGCTTTTCTAAGTGACAGCACCAGCCACACAGTACTTGGTGGCCTGGGCAGAAACTCTCTTTTTCCTCACCTTGTCTGCAGGGGGCACAGCTATTTATGCTGTACACAGCCCCTCCATGGGACTGGGAGCACATCAAGTACTCCAAGAAGGATTTAGTTCATTATTATTGCTGGCCTAAGATCCAGGAGCTCCAGTATAAACCTGAATCCCACTGCACATACACTAAAGGCATGCAGAACAGACACAGCTCAATGCCCTCATGAACTGCAGTGGTTCCCAATACAGCCAAGCTCTGCTGTGTTACACAATTCAGAGACCTGGGCATAGCTTCAAAAGCTACAGGAATAATGAATCATGACAGCAGTTACTCATATGTTGCTGCTTAAGAAAGCTATCAGAAGTATTTATACATCGAATATACAGAAATGGCCACATCCTCCACACTGGGCTAGAGCCACAGCAGCTATTTGCCTCGACTGGACTAAACAGGAAAAGACTGGAAAGCTGCACAGAAGCAGATGATGTGGCCAAAGAGCAGGACCCAGCTCCTGTGCATGCCAGGACCATCATTAGGTACAGTGAAGGTAGAAGGGTTTAAAATAGGAAGGAAAAAATCCAACACTGCAATTCTCTGCTCAGATCTTCAACTCTGGGCTGATCTGTGCAGTCAGAAGACTTTGATAAGAATTATGAACAAACAGTTTGTACATTACCAAGTACATCTGTTTTTAAAGAGTGAAAATAAAGATACAGGGGGCTTCAGGACTTCCCGTGCACTACTGAAGCTGAGATGAGGGCAAACCCCACCAAAGCATATGGGATTTCTAAGGGAAGAGAGCATTAGCTCACGGTGATGGGAGACAGTGTGAAGAGTAACTGGGTCAAGAAAGCTTCCTGAATCCTTACCACACAATTCATATCTAACAAGTAATTTTTGTTTCTATACTCAATACTCGTACCATGCCATTAACTTGCCTGCATTTAACTGAGCATGTTTGAAGACTGATTCTCTCCAGCTATCACACCTTCATCTTTTGCAAAGCATAATGATCTAAGTCAGCACCAAACAAACTAGCAAAAACCCCAAACCAACAACAAGGTGGGGGTGTGTGTGCAGGGTGGTGGTGGTGTGCAGAAATTGCTGTGCAAACTGAAACAAGCACTAGGTTGAAGGCTGTGCAGAACTAACCCTTTATTCTCCTTTCTCTTCCCTGTCATTCACAGCCAAAACTATCAGTTAAACCCCACACATGCCTCTCCTTCAAACCATGCAATTTCCTTGTATGCATGGGTTTGAGTTGGAAAGCAGACATCTAGAAGCGCCACATCAAACAAACTCCCCAGCAGCCAGAGATGTTCTGGTGCTGCCTCTTGCTGAGAGCTTTCAGCTCTCCAAAGTTTAAATTAACTTTCTGAGAGGGCACAAAAGCCAGACCTCGGGTAATTACATACTCATTTCTCCCTTGGGCTCAGTATTTATTTATTTTAGGACATCTAACAGCTCTCTTGGGCTTGTTCTAAAATTCAGGAAAAATTATTCCTTAGTCTCCTAACCTACAAACTCTCTTCTCTGTGAATGTCATACCCGGAGCCATGCAGGGTGATTTAAAAAGGCAGAGTTTATCAAACTTTCTGAAAGCTTGATTTGCTTCATGGCTCATCTGTCTTCATAAAACCCAGTGAAGACTGAAACAGTGGGTAAAATTTCACGATCAGCACTTAAGTAAGAAAGAGAATGTGTGTGGCAACCACTTAACTGTATTGATTTGGGTTTTTATCTTGTTTTCTTTTTATAGTAATTGGTAGGGGTTATTTGGGTTTGCCCCTTTTTTTTTAATAAGCAAACCACCTTAGGAGGCTATTAATAATAATTCATAGCTGACTTCACATTGAATCTTTTTGCAACTCTCAAAGGGGACACAATTTACAGTTTGAAATCATCTGGGCTTTAAAATCCATGAGTTTTTGTACTAATGGCTCAATTGACACACACAAGTCATTCCCTTGAAATCCTCAGCAGCTTGTCTCTTCTGGGTGTTAGAGCTTCCCTTATCAACAGAAGGACCTTCTACCTCACACACTTTATATGACTATCATCGTGAGGTGCCCCTGTACTCAGGATTGGTTAGGCCACACCTTGAGTACTGTGTCCAGTTCTGGGCCCCTCAGTTTAAAAAGGACATTGAGACTCTTGAACGTGTTGAGAGAAGGACAATGAGGCTGGCGAGAGGCCTCGAGCACAAGCCCTATGAGGAGAGGCTGAGGGAGCTGGGATTGTTTAGCCTGGAGAAGAGGAGGCTCAGGGGAGACCTTATTGCTTTCTACAACTACCTGAAGGGAGGTTGTAGACAGGTGGGGGTTGGTCTCTTCTCCCAGGGAACCAGCACCAGAACAAGAGGACACAGTCTCAAACTGCACCAAGGGAAGTTTAAGCTTGAGGTGAGGAGAAAGTTCTTGACAGAAAGAGTTGTTGGCTATTAGAATGGGCTGCCCAGGGGGGTGGTGGAGTCACCATCCCTGGAGGTGTTCAAGAAGGGATTGGACATGGCACTTGGTGCTGTGGTTTAGTTAGTCACAAGGTGTTGGGTGACAGGTTGGACTTGATGATCTCTGAGGTCTTTTCCAATCTTATTGCTTCTGTAAGAGAGGTCCATGTAAAAGCAGATGTTTTCCCACTAAGGTGCTGCTCTGGATGTCCATTAAAAAAAACACCATTCTAGTGGATACATCAACATACAGAAACATCCAGGTTTCGGTTTGTTTTTGTTTAAAAAAGGGTATTTTGTAAAGTCCTGCTTCAACAGCTGGAACCAGCTCAATGACAAGGCTACACTAAGGGGATATCCCATTAAGCTACATGACAAATTGAGCATTTGTGTTGATATAAGATCTGCTTTTCTCACGCTCTAGGAAAATGTGGTATATTATCTCTGTCTGCAGTTTGAGGGTAACTGGAAGGAGGATTATGTGGGGCTGACAAGGACCTTTGTCTTCCTCCCTTCTCTACAGGATGCACATGCAGTTTTTCCGACTGTTCCCAACACAACACTTCACTGCAGATGGAAAGCAGCAAGCCTCATACAAAGCCACCTTTCTGAGAGGACTAGAGACATAATTGTCTTCAGTTCAAGTCACCAGAAGACTGGCAGCCAAGCTTCAGACTACAGCTTTAATGTGTGCCATGCACAATGCAGTATTACTATGAAATACAATCCTGCAGCCCAGCAGCCTTTCCTTGTGAGCCACCAGCCTGACTCCTCTCCTGTCCTCACACCAACAATGCAAAGTGACCAGAGACACCAGTGCTACATGGCACATTTGGAAGGAATTTGCCTACTTGCTTATGCTACTGCTCAGCTCACTGCAACCTCTTCATCACTTTGCTATGATGGAGGCTTGCTGAAGGCCAATGGATGCTATGTGCTTCTCTCAAAGCTACTTCATCAGAGCACAGTTAAGAGGTGTCCTTGCTGTTTGGCCAAACCATACATAAAGGAGGGGTTTGACACAAAACCACCACAGTCCCTTGTACCAACAGAAGCAGAACAGGCCCAAGCAAAACAAGCTCTCACAATGTCTTGACTGCTTCCACTCTAGAAAAGGCTTCATGACCAAATTCCTCAGACTCTGCCATTGCCCTTACCCTGGCCAGCAACAGAACCTAGATTCTGACACTACTGCCAGTAACAAAACATTGTATCTATTTGTACTAATGATTAAAACAAAACAGATTTCTTGCTGAAGTACAAATCACGTAAGAGCTGGTTCTCACTCAACACAAACTATCAAACTTCTGATGTATCAGTTTGTAGCACAGATTTTATCCATCCAATTTCTTTATAGCACCCCTGAACATTTTGGCCTGGCTAGCCAAGACAGCCACTTCTGGGTCTCCAGCTTGGGAACAGCTGGATTCAGCCAACAAACCTTCCCTCTCCTGTATAGGGTGACATGGTCAGCAAGAACCATGCCACTGTTGTGAGAGGAAGCAAGATTAAAACCAATCCTAAAGCTGCACTGGAGCAAGAAGAGAGATACTATGTCACATCATGTTCTGTCAAGTACATTTAACAGCTATAGGCTGATTTTATTCTTAGCTGAGTTGAATCAATCACTTATCTCTGACCACCCTCTGCCACTTGTTTTTATCTGTAAAAACTCGTAAAGCTTGAAAATCTAGTAAGGACTGAACCCATATTAATGAACAGGAAATTAAGAAACATAATTCTGAGTAATGAGCTATCAGAGGAACCTTGAGCAAATCATTCCACTTCATAGCAACTTGATTTCCCCAACCACAAAACTGGATAGAAAATGCTTTGCTGTTACTTTATTTGAACAGCTCTCTGAAGTTTCTTAGGATGTGCTTCACAGATGGAAAAGTTGAGGAGGAGATATATATATATATATATATGCACATATAAAATGTTCATATGCCCCAATGTGCTGAGCTTCCAACATGGCATAGAAGCAATGGCAAGGACTGATAGAGGGAAGAACACAATTTTACTTGTGATGGTAGCTTTGCAAATGTAACAAAGTTTCTTCCTTCCACAGGTGCAATACATCCCATAGAATGCCTAGGTAAGAGAGGCAAACCAGTTGCTCCTTATTGCTGGGCACTAGCTACTTTTGTTTGGTTTTGGACATGAAGAAGTAGGAGTAAATAAATACCTTACCAAGGCAGAAGGCAGCAGATATTTTTATGACCTGTGGGAACAGAGGTCCTAATAAGACTGCAAAACATTGCACAAATGTCTTCAGATAAAATTGCTAGCTCTGGATGGTATACATTTCCTAAATACTTAATGCTAAAATTACCTCCCAGAAGAGTTTCTCCATGTTTTGCTAAATTACTTAAAGACAGGCAGCCCAGATCCACACAAGAAATCCAGCAAGGAAATTCTTAATCAATTCAATTGCTTAATGATGGCATTTTGAATGTTACATGTGTGGTGACTGTTGAGGGCCAGAAAGTAAAAATAGTATCAGCAAGGGGCAAGTCTTTACCAGGTTTTCAAGGGGTGCCTGGGGGACCAAGCCACCAGCCTGCCACAGCTGTATCAGTCAGGAGAGCCACTGAGAGAGATGTTTCTCACTCAGGTCCATAAGGACAGATCTATGCAGCTGAAAGATGAGTGCATTCCCATGAGGGAATCACAGAACTCTTTTGGTTGGAAGAGACCTTTGAGATAGAGTTCACTTGTTAACCCAGCACTGTCAGGTCATCACCAACCCATGTCCCTAAGCACCACAAGCACACATCTTTAAAACGTCTCCAGCAATGGGGACTCCAGCACTTCCCTGGGCAGCCTGATCCAGGGCTTGATGAACCTTTCAGTGAAGACATTTTTCCTAATATCCACCCTAAAACTCACCTGGTACAACTCAAGCCCATTTCCTCTTGTTCTATCACTTGTTACTTGGGAGAAGAGAATGACCACCACTTTGTTACAACTTCCTTTCAGTTGTAGAGAGTGAGAATGTCTCCCCTGAGCCTCCTCTCCTCCAGACTGAAGAACCCCAGTTCCCTCAGCCACTCATAAGACATGAGTTCTAGACCCTTCACCAGCTTCACTACCTTTATTTGGACATGCCCCAGAACCTACAAACTTACTGAGGGTACACTTGATGCCCTCATCTAGACTGTTGATCAAAATCTTTAAGGGAACAGGCTCCAATATTGAGCCCTGGAGGATGTTTTATAGACAGGCCAGAAAATTGGAACTGCTAATAGAAATCAACAAGTTTAGACTTAAAAATGGAAAAAGCCAATACTTCAGGATTGCTTTATAATGTGGACATAAACTAGATGATAACTATTCAAAATACTTCATAAAAGTACTGAAACTAAGCATCTCCTAGAGGCAGAGCCCTGACAAATCACCCAGCCACCTACATGCATTTATGGTTGTGGCTGTCCAGGGATCACTTAGAACTAAATTAGCAATGGAAGTCATTACACAAAGAATAATTCCAAGGAACTGGAGTCTCAATAGCAGAAAGTGAATGAAGAAGTCATATGGGCAGGCAGTGGGGCAAAATGACAGCGTACCAGACAGATTACCTCCTCAGTGAAAGAAACATGAATTGTGAATGCATCAGGCAGGCAGCATGTGGCAAAAGTGCCCTGAAGAGACTATAGTTATTTCCCCCTTTAGGCATCAGAGGGCCATTTAACACTTTCCATTTAAGCAGGAGACATGTGATGTGGTCCCTTAAAAACCATGAACAGAGACTTTGCTGAGCCTGAGGATTGCTTCTACCAGGTGTAATGGGACTGACTCAGCCCCATCAGGCTGTGGGTAGCCAGTGCCTGCCCTGCAGCACCCATCATACAGAAATAGCTGAGCTTTTCTGCAACAAATTTATCTCTTAGAAGAAATGAAATTCAAGGAGACTTGAAATTGAAGTAGAGTACATGAACTACATTGCTATTTCCCTGTGCCCTGTTTGACAAAAAGGGATCTGGTATTTTAGATGGGCAGACCTCTTCATCTACTTGCTCTGTGACAGGATGAAAGAATTTGTGCAGGAAATCATGGGCTATGTTTCTCCAGCCTGATGTAGTATAGAAAAGGTACTTGAAATTCCCTTAATACACTACCTGCTCTTCATTTTACAGTCCCTAAAGAGAAAGCCAAAAAAGGCTGTTAAACCCTTAAGCACCTGAAGCCACAGATCTCTCAAGTCTGTGAGAGCACTTAGGGGCAAAATAATCACAGTGTTCTCACCCTTCACTCTTCCTCAAACACCCAGCTTCAGCCTGATTTTCAGCCTGCTTTGCCTACAACAGGGCAGGTGTGTGCCACAGTGCCAAGCAGCACCAGAAGGAAATGACCAGCAGCACTAGTATGGCTCTCCCCAGCATAAAGAGAAAATCCTGGTGATGGCTCCATCCCATTCAGGAGAGAAGCAGCTGTGCAGCTGCCAGGTGCTGGAAACCACAAAGGCTTGATCCAATGGAGGCCCTTACTGGCAGTCAAGTACTAAACTGCAATAGCTTTTCTTACTTTTTTATTTTTTTAATAATTTTTTCTCTGTCCTTGATGAATAGGGCAGAGGAAACGCACCCTGGGTACACACACGCCCCCAAACCACAGTCAGTTTGCTCTGGTGAGAGCTCAGCCCCAATAACAATCAGATCTCTGTTGCCAGTGACCTCTGGTCCATGTTTCTCAGCCCTGTGATAGTGACAGTCTTCCATCACAACCAGAATCCAGTTAGGTGTACAATGCCAGAGCAGGCATGGGAGCAGCCCTGCCTGCACACAAATGTATACAAATCTGCACACCTCCCCCAAGCCACAGACCCAAATGCACAGACCTTGCTCCTGCATGCACCCAGGCACCACCCCTCACAGCGTGGTTTGTAAAGATCCTTTTTCATTTGGTCAAGATTCAGACTACTTCCCTTTTCATGGCCTTCTAACTTCTCTATCCCCCCTCCATTCCCACTGCCCATCTTC
The DNA here is from genome assembly GCF_014839835.1 of Dryobates pubescens. Taxonomy (NCBI): domain Eukaryota; kingdom Metazoa; phylum Chordata; class Aves; order Piciformes; family Picidae; genus Dryobates; species Dryobates pubescens. The sequence continues at coordinate 4,428,625 of NC_071624.1, read as the reverse complement.
ACCAGAGAAATTCAAGGAGCCTTAAGCACATGTAGATATTGCACACACAACCACTCTCAGGAGCTGAAACACAAGCACAGCCCCTGCACCTGACTGAGCAAAGCCATGTCGCCAGTGTGGGTGAGACACACTCAGGCAGCCCACACTGAATTCAGCACTGACCACACAGAAAACAGGGGCTTTACATTTTTGTGTAAAGCCATGTATGTGCTTGTTAATAGCATCTGGAGTTCCTCATGTATTGCTGACAGGATGCTTCCCCAGCAGAGTCAGACACCCATGGTTCTTGTTGGTTTGCAGGTTCCCGTAGGTGTATTGTGTCTCTCTGGCAGTGGGCACAGGGCTGCGACTGCAGAGAAGCATGGCTCTGGATTTTCTACATACAGGTCACACAGAGACTTTTATGTAACTGACACAGACAGTCCCAGCCTTGGTTTTAAGGAACAGGGAGGTTTTTGAAGGGCAGAGTGAGGTAAGGTTAGTCAGCAGGCTGTGCTAGGTCCAAGTGAAAAGAGAGAGGTATCTGTTGGATTAGGTTTGCAGAAGCACTCATTCCCAGCCTGATGGTTTCCAGTGAAGTCAAGAGGAGTTCAATGCAAACCATTCAGTCAACACAGGTGGTTTTATAAACCTCTCTCACACAATCCTTTGCACATCAGCAGCTGCTGTGTGGCTAACTGAGAAGCTCTGAGGCTTCAGCCCAGTTGCTTTTCCCCATTTGTTCTGGGCATTGAAGCTTCCCACCTAGCCTGAGTCTTGCTTGCTGACAGAAATGTGTCTGTAAGAGGATGCAACAGAAATGCAAAGACTGAGGTTATGCTCTGCTCAGCGTTACCAGGGAAGATGTAAAGTCCTGGCTTCACTGTCTCTGTTACAGAGAGATTTCCAGCTCCAGAACCACTAGTGCATATCTTTTCCTTATGACTAAATTGAATAAAACTCAGAACCCTGACCTCTGTGTGTGCCAAGTCAGATTTTCACCTTGCCCATTGTGATGAAAGGTCTTCACAGACTGTCCCTGCACACCCCTCATGGGGCCTTACCAAATGCTGCTGAAAAGAGAGGAAACCCAGACAGACTGCTGATTTGGGAAGCCCTGTAAGCTGTGGTCTGGACATGCAAGAAGCAGCTCTAATTTGTCCAGACTTCTGGTTTCTTTGCAAGAAGCTGGTGTTTATGTAAACAATGTGAAAGTAGAGGCAACAGTGGTAGGAGAAAGCCTTAAGAACTTCAATATAGGTTAGGAGCAAGGGTCAGGTTGCATCTTGGAAGCCCTTTTTAATAGGTACCGTTAACTCCCAGAACGGACAAGGTAGAGATCTTTCCTTTATGAATTACAGATAAGCCTTCTCATATAGCAAATGCCAGATATCCTGATGGTCAGCTAAATGCAAGAAAGAGCAAAACCATGCAGAGACACCTCATTCTCCAATCTGGTGTGAGTTTAGAATCAAAGATCTTTATAGGTTAAGGGCCAGACTTTCAAAAGTGCTCCCATAAGGATCTAAACAAGTGGTTAGATCTTCAAAGAGCCCAGCTCTAATTCAAGCACATAAATGAAGAGGACAGATTAAAACAAAACAAAGCAAAACCCATGCTGAGACAACAGCAGCTGTCTGCATCCACAAGCAGCTGAGAACGACAGCTGAGAAACAAACGTGGGCCACAGGGGAAAGCTTCAGCAATGGAGCTTCGATCAGAGCTGCCCACTGTCATGGCTCCCATTTCTGTAGCCTTATCCAGTAAAGCTGCTGGGAGAGTCCCATTCCTCCTGCGAGGTGCCAAGTGCTTTGCAAAATCTGGTCACACCAACCAAGTGGGAAGGTGACAGCATGGGCAAACCATCAGAAAACATTCTGTGCCATCAGGGGATGCAGACTCAGCTACAGAGAAGTGGCCTTAAAAAGCATCCTCTCATTCAATAGAAAGGATAAAGGACCCCATGGGATTTGGTAACTCAAACATTTAAGATAATGCAAACAAACACTCCAGCTTTTGCAGATGTCTGTGAAGGACTGTCAAGCAGCTGTGGAAAGGAATAGGAGGAAATTGCCCATAAGAAAATGCTTAATTCAGACCAAAAAGACAGGACTGAGAGAGCTTGGCAGGTCTTCTGAGGGTAAGCTACAAACCCCTCTTATTGAAAACCTGGATACTAGGAAACTCAATCTGATAGAGTTAAAAGACATAAATTGGGCCTGCCTGAGCCAGCCAAGTTCAGCCCAGATGCTGCTGTTCACAGCTACAGCAGCACCTCTGAGCTGTGAACTCCTAGAGAAACGGCTTTCCCAGCACATCAGGGACCTCTGAGCAATGCCAGAAAACTGTAAATCACCAAAACTGTAAATCACTAATTAAAAAAATTACAAATCATATTTCCTTTAAAGTAACTGTGTATTGGGGAAAATTCCTCTCTGTTAATTTATTTTATAGCATTGTTGAAAAAGCGAACATGAGACATTTTTACATTATTTGATCAAGTCAACAGAAGGTGGGGGTGGGTTTGGGTTATTTTTGTCTCCCACCAGCCCCTTCCACTACCAAGTCAGAGTTGGCTGTAGAAGTCAGAAAATTTATTTTTAAGGAGACATTGAAGTTTTCTAGTAGCTGTTTTAATGGCTGCTTTCCTTTTGTAGTGCTGTGCTTGGCTCTCTTGTCCTCCTCTCCAAGCTATTTCCATCAGTTCTCATTACTAGTTAGCTTCAGGACCTGCTGATATGGCTGCTTCTGAGAGACAGAAGTTTGGGAACGGCTGACTATTTCACTAAGGTTTGCAAACTCCAAGAATCTTTAATTTTCTTACTCTCAACTGACTCCCACAGTGCTGAGGATCCACTACAGGTGGCCTGTCCTGACCTGACTGGGATAACTTGTGCTGGCAAGTTTCCTGGGGAGATGACAGCAAGAAGCTGAAAGAATGGAAGCAATGGGACAACTCCAGTACTCAGGGATACTATCTGATGCGTGTGATGAGGGGTTGTCAGCACACTGCACTCAAAGAAGAGACCATGGTGGCAGGTGCTATTTGCAAATAGCAGCAGTAGAACCATTACTGCACACGACAAGTGGTAAAACCTCACTTAGTTTGTACCAACATACACTTCAGTCCCATGGCGTGTCAGAGATGGGCTGTTATGGGAACTGTAAAGTTGCTGCCTCACAAAGGAAAAAAAAAGCAAGGGAAGGTTGGTCTTACAGTTTCTTCTTTCCTAACATGTACTGGGACACCAGTGATGCTTTTGATCTCACCTGCCATCTCCTCATTATTGGCTTTTGATGTATTTCCTGGCTAATGGCATTTGAAGACACATGGAGGTCGTCCAGCAGCCTTCATATACCAGACTTCATGAGATAGTAGAGGACTGGTTTGCACGACCCTGCTGTCCTTTCCCACTCCACATCCCTATGAGCCAACCTGCCAGACTGTTAGTCCTTCTCGCTGAAGGAGGAATGAATTCAGGTAACTCAATTATCAGCACAGGATCAACTACATTAGTGTAAGAAATGGAAATTCAGGATAGGTGTGACTGCACAAGTAGTTAGTTTCTTGTCACAGGATTAAAGTCACCAGGACATCCCACTGCTATGCCTTTTTCCAGATGGATTTTACAGGAGTTTTTTGAGCTGCTGTAATGATGTTTTTTTTTAACCAAGCAGCATCCTTTCTTGTTTCCTCAAACTTAAAAGTCTGCTCTATACAGAGTCCTGAAAATAAGAGATAGGCCCTGAGTATCTGTCACTTGAGAGGTTAGCTTAGATTGTTTTTAATAGTTTGTAGTACTCATAGCTGGTTTTAAACTGACAGGGGAAAGTGATAAAAAAAGGAAAGAGATCTGTGTTTCTCAGCTCACATCAAAGATAAGCTTTAAAGAAAGAGTAAAAAAGCTGTCAAAAAAGGAAGGCTTTACCCAGTAGCCTAACAAGACAAGCTTCAAAAAACTCCAAGAAATAGTGTCCCCAAACAAATTAAGCAGATAGGAAAAATGGAGAGTAAATATTTAATAGGGCCTGCACCTTCTAAGAGAAAGGAAAAGACAAAAAAAAAAAAAAAAAGGGGCAGCATCTCACAAGAGATATTTTTGCTGTAGAAAGAAAGGACAGCCATAGGATTTGGAAGTACTTACAGTTCTCTTCTGCACTACTGACTACGCTAAAGTCATCAGCCTGAGATTGGCTCTCCATTACACTGCACAGAGCCTTCAGATTATTCACTCTCTGACATGAATTTCTCTTACAAGGCTTTTTTAAACTTCCCTTTGTATCCTCAGCTTTTTAACTGCCATCACAAACCTTCAAAATTTAACCCTGGGATACAAAGCAGCAGTCTCCTGATGCAAAGATTAATGTCACTTCACAAAGAAGTGCAGACCCATGAATCATCCCCAGGCCTTTCACTGCCAGCGCCTTTGCCCACAGCAATTTGCAAGGCAGGTACATGCACACCCCCAGTGTTGGAGTGGGGCCAACTGCAGGTGAAGGGCAGCAGCCAACGGTTTTCCCCCTGGTTGCTTCCCTCTGGATCTGCAGTACACAGTGATAGCAGTTTCTAGAGCTTCTTCTCCTCTATGCTGAGCTATCCCAGAGCAGATGGTGCTTACACCTGGAGCAGCACTTAGCAATCCCAGAAATGCTTTCTGACACATACTTCCCCTAAATTGTTTTTGCCATTTCCTAAACTAGAACTCAGCCTCATGGATCAGTAGCTCCTCAGTCACCAGGGCTCGAAATGAGCCTATCATCCAATTGAGGCAAGTGCTGTTCAGTGTGGCAGCAAAAAGAGGTTTTGGCAGCACCCATTCCTGTTGCCAGACAGGATCTCCCAGATCCTTAAGTCACTCCAAACAGTTCAGCTTCCTTTCTAAAACTGCACCTACAGCTATCTGATATTGACCCCTTTCTTGGGCAACTGAGGGAAAAGAAAGTGTAATCACTTCCCCAGACCCTGAATTGCTTTTGAATACAACTCTCTCTTAGTATTTGGGCTTATTAATACCAGCCCTTTTAGGAATTCATCTGACCAGATGATCCAAGTGAAGAACAGCCAGGCAAGCTCAAGCAGTTTGACAGTTTAAAACGGACAAAAGAAAGTGCTTCTTTACGTAGTGGGAACCAAACTTAAGGAGCTTGCTTCCATGGGAGTTTACGGAGGCAGGCCATGTCTAGGAGGTTTAAAGAGAGATTAGACAGATTCATGAACAAGAGGTCTGCAAAGGACTGGACAGGGATGTACCCTCTTCAGAAACTACGGGTGCCAAAGCCACTCTGTTCCTAAATATCATCTTCTGCTAGAACAATCAGACACATCTTACAGGGCTAGACAGACCATGAGGTAACCCAGACAGACATTTCTTATGTTCCTCCAAGGCAACTGCGGGGCGCCAAAGCCCCTGACACACCACTCCTGGCTGTGAGAGTGAGAACCACATGCCCTGTGAAGGCAAACCAGTCAGTACACATAGATACAAGAAACCCTCAGAAACCCTAGAGCCCTATTTCTGCACCATCATCAGATAAACTACATTGTCCAAAGCACTGGGTGTAGGGCACTGCAGAGAAAACCTAAGTTAGAGTCATTTTCACCATGCTTCAGTTCTTTGTGCATATATTAAATTCCAAAGCCTTGTCTCACCTTGGTGGGTGCAGCCCAAGAGTGAGTCCAGGACATCCAGGTGTACAGAGAAAGGTCATGTGAGCAGATTCACACAGAATGAGGGGAGGAAATAATCACCCGATACATGTCAATTTTTGTGCCAACTTGATGTGTTGCATGTGTGACTACTGCAGAAATCAGTGTGGGTAATTACAACCATCTGCACCCATTACTACCATTTGTAAGTATATTCATAGTAACTGCACATTAGTTAGGCATGCCACTGCACAAACATATTAAATAGCTAATTAATTAAAAGAACAGATCTTCTCTGCTTAAGAGAGCCCATCACCCTCTAATTACAAGAACACATTTTCTCCATCTGTTACATTATTTGCCCCCTCCCCAAGGTCACCAGGGAAGATGCAACTGGCCTGCAGTATGGAGAAGGCTCTGCTGGGATGGTGAGCTTTCTGTTAAAGTGATTTCCTTTGTTCATGAAGGCTTCTGGATCATGGCTGCTTCTCAAAACAGGCCTATGGCACTTCCACGGAACAGCATAGTACTTCTGGATTACCTCAGGTGACCTCTGGATGAGATGCCAACCATCTTTCCACCACTCCAAGCACAGGAGCAGCTAATTGCATGGCTCTTAACATGGTAGCATGCTGGCAGCCCAAGTGCACATCCCATACAATGCCTTTTGCCATGCTGGTTCTTCCTGGGGCTCCTGTTCCTACAGCAAACTCCAGATGCAACAGCAGATTATAAATACACAGAGGATGGCTGTGCCCCAGTGCTTCACTGACATATGGTTCTGTCTTCAGTCAGAAGCCATGGATTTAAATTTAGGGATAAAGCAGGAGGTTAGGTTTCAAAATTCCAAGATAAATCCTCCTGGAGGAGGCAATGAGACCAGAATTTGTCCCTTGGGTACAGCTTTAAAGCAGATGGGAGTATGGAGTCAGTACTGTTAAGCACACCACACTGCACGCACAGCCCTGAAACACTGTGTTTTTCAGCTGTTCCAGGACTGCTGTAGCTACAGTCCTTTGTACCAGCTGCTGCTCCACCAGCACCAGTGGAGCACTCAGGACTCTGTCTGGACATCCAAACTTTGCAAAGAAAGATTACTCCAGCTACTGGCTTATAGTAATTCTTTATATCCCAAAAAAAGCTAGTGATGCTCTGCCTGGGGTTGATTAGCTCCTCAGCCCTTTCAGAACAAGTGTTAGTGTGAAGGGGTAATAAGCTACAAGCCCAGTATCTCTGGCCATTTTTCACTTGTTATGAAAAAAGGAACAAATACCTTTCAAATCATTATGAAATATTTGTGAATCAACCCAAACCTCTCCTTCCTGCATGCATGAAATGCAGTGCTGAAGGAGCCACTACAGTTCAATAAACTGCAAAATGCTTTCAGCACTTGGCGTTGTAAATGCTTACCCTAGTTATGAAATAGCTCAAGCAGCTCTAGAGTAGATTTTACTTAGAGAATTCTGTCTAGTTTTAGGAGAACCAATCTTTGTGTACTTTGAAAACATACAAACCAATACAAAAAGCAGCAAAACAACACGCAAAACCAACCACAAAAAAAAAAAAAGAAATCAAACAAACCAAAACAAAATAAAACAAGAAAACCAAAAAGCACACCAAAACATTAATGATTTCCTTGTCTCCAGGTGCTGGCAGAAAGGCTGCAGCTGATGGGGCTTTGTCAAATGGCACCTGTGAAAATACTGTCCTTGGTTCACCATACTTGTTATTCAGGCAGTCTGGTCACTTTATACTTGCTTCTGATATCTCCCGCCCAACCCTCAGACTTCTGTAGTCCCAAAGATGGTCCAGTCTCTGTACAGCAGACAAAGGCAGAATACCATGGTGTAACTCTGGCCAGCAGCTGCTCTGAACTGCTGCAAAGGATTCAGGGAAGGATCAGGGGCTAAATTAAGTGACCATGACACAGGGGCACTTTGATAATTTCTAGATGATTCACTGCAGGACCACGTAAACACTGCTGTACACAGAAAAGTTTTACACACAGACACAGTTTCCTTATGCTCTTCTCCAAGCGGAGACTATTTACTATTGTGCAAAGCACAAAATTATGCTGACTAGATCCATGATTTGGCCTAGTACCTACTGAACTTAGGAAAAATGCCACATTCAAATATGGTGTGAGCACCACTGTCTTCCCCCACCCCTGTCTCCCTCCTCTGTGACTAGGGGAGGCACGGACTCATGGCAAGACTTTTGGGAGAGCCTGCAGCCTTCAGTACTCCCTGTCTGCCCATCCCAGCCAGGAGGAATTGCCCCACAAGCAGAGACCTCTTCTGGACTTTACTCCCTCCTTGTGCTGTTGGCCTTGCTGAATCCCAAAAAGTCATCTAAACAAAACCTGCTGTCCTCAGTCCCTCAATCATAGAGGTAGCAAACATGCTGAGTTAAGTGCAAGGTAAGCAGTGCTTTTATTTTGTTAATTAGAATTGCTCATCAAGTAAAACCAAAGAAGTGATTTACTGCAGAACTGGTACAGGTAGTTGCTGCATAAGAACATTCCTGCATACTTGGCCACTTTAGGAATATTTTTTTAATTAACAGTTTCTCCTCAGCTAAAGCAAATCATAGAAAACAAGGAAAGAGAAGTTTCACACAAGGACACTGCTGAATCCCTCAACTGCCAGCTTGTTTGCTGTTTTTTTTTTTTTTCTTTCCTCTTCAGGGAGGATTTGAAATTAAAAGCAGCTTGCCTTCATTAGTGTTACCAGAAGCCATGTAACTGCCAAATCTGACAGAAACACAACTGTGATTTGCAAATTTGGCAAGTGTCATTTTCTCTTTATACAAATGTGGGTAATGTCACTCATATTAACAGGGTTTTTGTGGGGGACACCGTGCAAAGAACGACTCCTTCCCCAGGAGTGGAAAAATATTTCCAGAACAGAAGCTTAGTGTTCTAGGGGACCCAGGATCTCTCCCCTTATTTATTTTGCATGGAAGTGCACTGCGTTAAACTTGTGCTGAGAACGGTCAACTAATAAGAGTGCTATAAACTGCCTTCTCCTGATGACAAAGCAGAATACAGTAGCAAGTCCATAATGAACATTTCAGTACTAATCTCTGACATATAGCCATACCCAACCTTTCTGACATGTTGCCAAACCCTCAGAAGCCATTCAGCATGGTTTCTCACTGAAATCCCTAGCCTCTTTACATCTTTCTAGCTGAAAAAGCTTTCCTTGATGGAAAAGTTACATTTCCACCAAGGGCAACTGGGTTTGCGGGCTTCATGGTCTGCTCTAGAGTCTCAGCCTTGCTGACAAGGGAAAAGTCTTGGTAGTATTTTTACTCTTTCTAATTCCTGTGTGAATAGCTGCAGAAGGGAGGGAGGCACTCGTGAAGCCAGCCTGCCAGGGTGCAAGAGCAGGCAGCAACGGATGAACAATCTGCTGTTCATTTTTAGAGTGACTCCACACGTCCTGCTCCCCTCCCTGGTACATTAGTCTCCTCTAACTTCTGGTGTCTAGCTTTCCACAGCCTGAGGAAGAAAGCTTAACATATATAGCCATGGTGTTTAAAAATATACTGGTGTTATACATGACACAGTGGATGTTGGCTTCAGGGGGCAAACTGAATAACTGATGTGCAAGCAAAGCAATGGCAATGATGACCCTGACTTCTGCATACTCTCTGGCGTCAGTAACACCCTCCTCAGCACCACCACTGCCCCAGAAGTTGCCACTGGCACAACACAGCAGGATGGCCAACACCTGTTACGTATAGCTCACTTGAGTTTGCTGCGATGAAAAGGCAACAAAAATTGCAGGATGAAGAAATAAGACAAATGGGTAATCTCCAAACACAATCCACATGCTCAGCAGCATGGCACTGGAGAGTGGAGCACCCCCTGAGTGAATCAAATATTTATTCCCCTGGCTGCAGCTGAAACGGGAAGGTCTGAACACACTATTAAACTCTGCAGGAAGTAGCTTAATGCAGTAAGTGTTACCACAGTCACAAATGTAGTCTGTCTGTAATAATTAGGATTGTACTACACATGATTTTATTAGACGCCGTCTTGTAATCAAGACAAAAAGAGCTGGCTACACAGTAGTCAACAGTTTAAAAATAAAGCAACAAACATGATGCAATGCAGGCATGAAACCAGCTGAAATCATGTGAACCTATATTCAAGCCTGCAAAGGTAATTGCAGTACACCCACTGGTAACCTTCAATCTAACCTAGAGTTAAATGTTCAGTGACTCTGCAGTTTTGGTTTGTACCTTCAAAAGAACCAGAGAATCCAGTTCTGTCCAACTCTTCTCCACTGCAGAGTTCATTACCCACTGAACTAAGCACTAAGTAATGAGTTAACAATAATTAAACTGAAAGAGGTACAGATTAAAGGAATTTATTATTCCCTGATCTGCCAAACAAATTGTTTAGATACTTGCAATCAATGAGTAATGATGAAACAAAACAAAAACCCATCGCACTCAAAGAGCCAGCGACACGCTCATAAAAATCTGTTCAGTAAGGCCCATGCATCTTTGTTAGGTTGAACAGCACAACATTTTAATCAACAAAATCCCCCTGTCTTTATACATCATGAAAACAGAGGCAGAATGTGGCCCTAAATTATGCCCTTACTGTTTATTATTCATGTATCATGGGACTGATGAAGATTTATAGTCCCATTGTGCTAAGTACTGTACAGTGAAACACAGAGAAACAGCAAGACTTAGTACTCCAAGACTTTGAAACTTAAAGACAAATTACAAAACCAAGATATTATAATTTAAAGACAGTAATGAACAGATGGGGACTGAAGATACAAACAGATTGAGCAATTTGCCCAAGGTCATGCCAGACACATGTGCCGGAGCAGAAAAATGAACTCAGATCTCTAGAGCACCAGCACAGATTTTTACATACATTGCTTCTCCTCTTTGATTTTACTGGGTGTCATATTTCATAAACTAATAAATAAGTTCCAAAAGTACAAATGTTACATGGCAGTACTGGGAAGATTTATTTTTTTTCACCTCTTCTCCTCTGAAGACCTTCATCTTGAAGGTCTCTTCCAACCTGGTGTATTCTATGTATTCTATTAATGGAAGATCTTTACCTACACATACACCAGATTTGTCTGTGTATGGCACAGCTGCAGCCTTTGGACAGAATCACAGAATAATTTGAGCTGAAAGGTCTTCTGCAGCCTTCTAGTCCAACCCTCACTCAAAGCAGGGCCAACTAGAGCAGGTGTCCCAGGGCCTTGTCCACTCCAATTCTGTATGTCTTCAAGGATAGAGACAGAAATCCCACCACCGCTCTGGGCCCCTATTCCAGGAGCCTATTCATGCTGAAAAGTCTTCCCATGTATGAAATTGCATTTTCCCCACTTCCAGCTTGTGTCTGTCACCTCTCATCCTGCCCTTGTACAGCCAATTTTCTCTATTCCCACACATTGTGTAGTAGCAGAGAACAATGGGATCTCCCCTAGTCTTCTTTCAATCTAGACTTTACTTCTCGATGCAGAACACAGATTTTACAGCTTCCCCTTGTACATCATGCTCTCTAGCACCCTAACCATCTTGGTGGCCTGTGTCTGACTTCCTCCAACACAGCCATACCTTTCCTTCACAGGGTAGCCTGAAATGAGGCATCTTGCTCCAAAAGCAGTTTCACAATCACTGAACAGACACTCCTCACTTTTTCACATCTTGGAAGGTTGCTGCACATCTGAGCTCAGTCAGGGAAATACTGTCCCACAGGGACAATAGCACAAGAAAGCTGCCATGGGAGCAGTCTCTCTGCAGCTGGGACTGATCCAGCAGCAGGTCCAAAAAAAGTCACATCCCCTCCTCCATCCAAAGCCAAGAATGGTCCAGTCTACATCTCCCAGGGAACATTTTCAAGGGTTGCTTGTCAGAATTTCCTTTCCATAGCTACCACCCCATGTGTGGGCACACACACACACATATAAATATATAAACCTCATGAGTTGCTTGCAGTTTCTTGGCAATAAGCTATGACCTCTCTTATGGTAGTACTTCACACAACAGCAGCAGTCAGCTTTTCATAAAGACATAGCTGTATGTTCCATCCCTCTTGAACACAAAATTATTCTGAATGCTTATGTCACCCCCACACCAACATGGAAAGTAAAGCAGTAGAGCCCTGGCTTTGGACTGGTTGAATCATTCCTACGTTTATGGATACATTTTAAAGCCATACCAATGATTCCTTATGCACTGAGAGTGCAAAGGGGCCTGCTACATCATAGTATAGCTATAGCACCATACCCAGTAGGTGACTTGTCCTGTTGCATGGCAGATGTGTGTGTTTGTGAACACAGGGCACACGGGCAGACAATGCTCTCACCCATCACAAGCCCAGCACACCCCCAGCATGTACCTGCAAAAGTTTGCATTTTGGGCACAGAACAAACCTGCCATGAGTCATAAAATCATAGAATTGGTTAGGTTAGAAAAGACCTTTAAGATCATTGAGTCCAACTGCCATGTCCCACAAAACCATGTCCCTAAGTGTCACATCCACACGTTTTAAATACCTCCAGGGGTGGTGATTCAACTACTGCCCTGGGCAGCCTGTTCAAGGGCTTGACAACCCTTTCAGTGAAGGAATTTTTCCTAATATCCAACCTAAACCTTCCTGGCACAACTTGAGGCCATTTCCTCCTGTTCCATTGCTTGTTACCTGGGTGAAAAGGCCACTCCCCACCTTTCTACAGCCTCCTTTCAGGTAGTTGTAGAGCATGATAGTCAAGCTGGTAAGGAGTGGCTGTTGAACATCATGGAGAGAGAAGCTGAGTTGTGCACCAGCACACCACATGACCGAAGTTGGACATCGGTTACCTAAAGAAGTCCTTTCCTATCCAATAAAATCAAATACAACTTCCTGAGACAGAGCGAATCCAGCAGATGCTGTTCTAAAGCAACTTAATGGAACACCTAGAAAGAGGACAAAACCACAAACTCACCTGAGAGGACATAATGTGGTATCTGCTTACTGACCTGAGGCCAGTACCTCCACGGCAGCACTGAGGAACAAGAGGGTTTCTCTACAATTTGCTCTGGGCAGGGACTCTGCTACCTAACACATTACAGAGATTCCTATATGTATTTATAACACATCTTATCAATTTCGCTTATCCAGACTTACATAAATTTAGGGAACCTGCTTGTGGCAGATAAAAGGCAAAAGGCAAACTGGAGCATTACTCTGACCTCCCCAGGCACTTCCCAGTCTCTCCTCTGCACAAGCAGTTGGGACATTGCTACATCCTACCACCATCAGAGAGGATGGGGCACAGGCCCTGAGGAGCCTGTGGCTGAGTCAGTGGGACTTCTATCCATGGCTTCCCACTATTGTGCAGCCCTTCCTCAAATTCACAGCAGATGAGCCTCTAGCTATGGTTTGGCCTTAGAGAGCCTCTCTAATAAAAACACCAGCCTCCTTCTCCCTCAACATGGAAGCCCCTGTGAGACCTCCCACAAATGAAAGGGGAGCAAGAGGGGTATTTTTGCAGGGCTTGTTTAGTATTCTGTCACAAAGCCAAACAGATGTTTGTAAAAACTGAGCTGGTTATACAACTGTTTTAAACTCACGCAGCTGTGCACACTGAACAACTGCATCAGGGAAAAGACCACTGCTCTCTTTTAAGGCAATTCTTACATCTAGGGACAAGAGTTTAATAAACCAAACTTCCCATCAGCAATTCAAGCTTGGTCATAGTAATTTAGTGTTTACGGTAGAAGAAACTGCTGAAATGAGCAGTGAAGTGGCTTTTCCAGCTTAGTGCTGAAAGCCTTGCATCCAGGTAGGGACTAGGACCAGATCTCTCTCCTGCCAGACCCGCATGGTAATTAACACTACCTGATTTCCACCATTCAGTTTATCCGGGGAGGTAGCAGAAACAGACATGAGATGCTAATACAGCAGCCCCCTGCTTTGCCACTCATGCAGATTTCCCTTTACACTATGCTGGGCCCTCATTTCAAGATCAATTAGAGAACAAAACTGCTGCAAACTTTACTGCAACAGCATGAACAGAGTGCAGAAGAGGCTAAAGTTGCCTCTTTCATCTGTGCTTTTAAAACGTAAGATTAATCTTAATTCCGGCAGCGCTCTGGTTATATTGTTATTTATGAACAAAATTTACAACTGAAAGAAATTCTGAGGTATTCATATTTTAGAAACATGCCTGTCTGCTCCATCTGAAAAGCAAGAGGCTTGGGTAAAAGCAGTGGAAACACTCCAACTAAATTATACAGTATAGTTTTACAATCCTATAAAATACCGATTTTTTTTGTAAGCCAAAACTATTTGTCACAGAGTATTTGCATTTCAGTCATAGAAAAGATTGACTGTCTGCCTAAGTGCTGTCGTGCTGGCTCCTGAAACCACAGTAAAACTTTTTTTGTTGCTGTTTTCTTCCTTTTTCTTCTTCTTTTTCTTTTCAGTACTTCAGAAGAATGCATGGCAATTTAAAAAATTGGGTTGCTCCTGTCACGAGCATCAGAATTTATAACAGCTGGGCAGTTCTGTGCTTTTGATTCATGCTGCTCTGTATATGAAAAGGCAAGAAAAATTGAATTAGTTTTTATAATCTCTGTACAGTCAACACAATTGTGATTAATGTAACTCCTAGAACTCAGAGGGAATGTGTTGTCAATAACTGTCGCAGCACACCACTCATTCAAACTGTAAGAGAGAAAAGAAAGCAAGCAGTTTGCTGTATCTGAGGAATTCCAAGCAAAAGAGGAATTCTGGGCATTACTGAGCAGAAGGCTTGACCCAGCTCAGAGCTCCATCAAGCATAGACAAGTATTTTAAGTTGTCTGCAGTCTAAAGCTTCATTATTTTTTGCAGAACGATCTGGCAACCGAGGTAACCCGATTCCCTGGGAATCAAATGCTACTCCAAGACAGGTTTCACCTGTCAGGGATATAACATATCCTGAGCAACAAAGTGTCAGGATATATAGACATCACAGGAGAGGGCAATCTGTCCTTCATGGTAAGAGAGGAAAAAGACATTTTCTGCTTTCATAGAGGTTTCTTTAATTATTCTTTTTTGTAACTTTGAGGGTAAGCATCCTGATGCAATGGCAGCTACAGCAACTTTGTGCACACAAACTGCAGGACATGATGGAATAACCTCCAAGCAACTGCTACAAGGGTTCTGGCAAGCTTTAGCATCTCAAGGTCTCTCCCCATGATGATGGGGTAGAGTTATCCTCACAGCTGTCAGGTAGACATTGTCAATGCTTTCCTGTGTGTGTAACAAGCAAGAATGTGACATTTTTTTCCAGGGAGACTTAAAGGTGATGAGGCTCTGTATGGACTTGCTCCAGGCCACCACCCAAGCAGCTGGTGTGTCTGCTCCACCAAGCTGCCCACTGAACCTCTCTTCCTTTCTCACGGTTGTGCCTGGTAGTAAGAGCCTGGAGAAGCATTGAAGAAGTTACACAAGCGGAAATAAGGAGAGACTTGCTTAGGGTTTTCAGAAAGACTCAATCTCTGCAGGAAGTTCAGAAGAGCAGATATAAGTGTCAAGCACCCTCCTCAGCTTTGCTGTCATACAACCAGAAGTAGCACATCCAACTTCTTTCTGAATTAATACTAAGGAGAGGCTCTCCCACAGGAAAAGTAAAAAAAGGTGAATCTTCATATTTGCTACATGCCTTGCTTCAGCACAGCACACTCAAGGGGATATAGTAGGACCCTTGTGTGTATCAGAGGCAGTTAGAGCCAAGCTCTGCAGCCAACCAGCACATTAAGCATGGGGAGCTGGCTGTGCTTCTAGCAGCTGACACCTTGCCACAGCAGCAGACACTTGGCCATGGCAGGACAGGATGCCTCGCTGAAGACTTCCCTGCAGGGCCTGTTGTTACTGTTTCTCTGAGCTCAGACATGCACATACCATCTTGGAAGCTGCTTGCTGCTTTCCTGCTTGTGGAAAAGCAAGCAATCACATCTGGAGGTAGGTATGTCCTGTCACAGAAGTTGGGCAGACCTGGCAGGGTCAAGTATATGCCAGAGCAGCAAACTACCTTGACACTGTCCTCTCCAAATAGCTACCCACATGCTAGATGTAGTACTTCAGGGGACAAAAAAAAAGAAACCAAACATATAGAAATAACTCACAGTCAGCAGGGGCCAGGTTAGCAAACAGAAATTAAAGCTGTTTCCCCCAAGGAAGCCTGCAGATTTTCACTAAATTGAGATGTCTGTTTCCCTGGGTTTCCCCTGAAATTCCTAGTATTTCCAGCTGAAAGCAAATATAAAAGATCTCCCTATGACAGTGGCACCTGCCAATTGCCATCCCACCCACCCTCCCCTCACTTTCCACAATCCCACAAAACAAGCATCAGGTACACCCAAGCTGCTGTCCAGGGATCAAAACTGCAGCACTGGCTCCAGCTGCACAGTGCTGAGACTTCTGCAGACATCAGGGTCAGGGTTAGCACTCAGAACAGCAGCTCTCCGAGGCTGGGGTCAACCTTGTACCCTGCCTTCACTTTCTATACTGTGCCTAATGTAATCTCATGCTGCAATAAAAATAGATGATACTTAACTCTCCCTCCCCAGTCCAATGGGCAGTGGTGGGAAGGGTACAGAGCCTGTGCTCAGCTGCTGCTGCTGGGCAGGTGCTCCACAGGCTCTGTGTTCAGTTATTGTTGTGAATTGCAAGGAAAATAAAACCTCTGTCTCCAAATACACATTTTTGATAACCAATTTAGTAGGTCCCTCTTCACCTTTGGTTAAGTCAAAGCACACTTATTGAAATTACCCAAAGGAATTTATCTATCCTGTCCCCTCAATGTGAAACAATTGTACTGAAAGCAACAGAACATTAAACCAACTGTTTCACAAACCCTGCCAAAAGCCACACATCTTCCATCAAACCCATCCGGCACATCCAGAGATTGACTGACGTGTTCTTAAACACAGCAGGGCACTCACAGGGCAAGAAGAGAAGGAGAAATGAGGTGAGCTCTGGAGCTTCACACAGTGGTGGTGGTGGTGGTGGTGGTGGGTGTCTCCAGCTATATATATGCACGCAGATTTTTTTGAAAAGAAAATATGAGGCTTTTGCTTCACCAACAAAAGAAGCTGTTGAAATAGTTTTGTGAGACACAGCCGATAAGGATAATTACGTGGTGAGAGCTTAGTCATCCGTATCACAGATTCTCTTAAAAATAATGTCAACACCACAAAACGCTAAAGACGAAGTATAAAGCCTCCCAGATTTCAGACCCGGCTGAGGGAAGTCCCGGGTGCGCGAAGGCTCGGGTTGCTCTGGGCTGGAGCTGGCACTAACCGCTAGAGGGGGCCCATTTTTCTCCAGAAATCCAATTTCCATAATTGCTTTGTACACGCACACCGCAGCCACAAATTAACAAAACAATCGCAAGGTGTAGATCTTAAGTTGAACAGAACTGGAGACACAAAGTTCAGGCATGTCCTCCTCTAACATTCCCACCAGTACACTTGCCAGACGGAAGAAAAGGCACAAGTCCCTCTGTTCTGCCTCATCAGAAAGAGCACCCTAAACCAAGAAGGCTAAAAGAGGCCATTCCAATTTGTCCCTAACGAATTCATTAGTGTAAACAGGTTGATATCGCATTTGGGAGTTCAGGAGGAGCTAACCTTGAGAAATCCTGTCTGCCTCGAGTAACTACAAACCAAATATAACAACAGCCTCAAAAAGTGCTGGAACAACAGGGTCCCCTTTCAGTTAAGGAATAAAGCTCTTTCCTTAGGAGTGGAGGAGCTCCAGATTGTATTTTTTCATACCACAGACGCAGGTTTGCCCGTCTTTGCATTCATGTCTTTTGCAGTGCCACTGTCAGAATTTAAAATGACCTCTGATACTGAGTTTAACTGCCCTCTTCACACGCAAAAGCCCTCTCAGGTCCCATCCTCTAGTTAGCTAACACTCTTCCAAATGGCTCTAACACATACACTTGACAATGTTTTCATTATGAAGCCAAATTATGCAGACTAAAATGACCACAAGATTTAAAAAAGCTCTTGTGACTCCTTTCAGCTAAGGAACCAGGGAAGCATACGCATGACAGGATGGGCAGCAATATGGCCTGGTGAAGTCTAGGTGGCTTTTCTTATGTACCCTCCTCTTCCTTTGCTACATTACACCCACTACCAGTGTCAACAAGCTCAACCTAGTAGCAAACCAAGTGTAGGAAAGATTAATCTTGGCAATATACCAAAGCAGAAGCCTAGCCCAAACACTGAGCAAAGGTCAAGCATATCCATGTCAAATCAAACTCTCAAGTTTTCTCCAGTACACGACAGAACTACCTCCGCTTGAGACACTGGGGAGCAGTTACCCATCCGACATCACTAATTGTAAGCCACACCATCAGGTCAGCAGAGAAAACTGGATATCCTCCACAAAGTGCAATATTTTCTGCTGTAGGCTGACTCTTTTCCATCACAAACCATGCTGTAAGCGCAAGAAGATCAGTCCTCAGCACAGGCATTAAGAAGTACCTCTAGGGAAGGGCACCCCTCTCCCTCAGTCACTAGAGTAGGGGACCTGTGATAAGGTGATGGTGTCTGCTTAGCATGAACATCAGAAAGTAGGAACTGAGACTTGCTACCTGCATAAGACTCGAAAGGAAAGAGAAGAGCTGGAAGCTCTCGAACTATTTTCCCATTTTTGCAGCAATCATAGAAAGAGAATGGGGGTCATGCAGTCAGTGAGCAGGAACACTCTCCAACACAAAGGAAAACTTTGTTCCTTAGTATATTTTACCAAAGCAAGTGATGAAACTTTCCCAGACCCAAGGAGCAGGGAACATTTTCCCCAGCATTAGAAACTTTATTCTAAGCAGATCTTCACCTGGGACTCTGAGTGCATGCTTGTCTGTCAGGATTACTAATAGGAGCAGACACTTCTTTCATGTTTGGGAGTTTTGCCATTGACTTCAAAGTAGTGAGATAGAACACCTTGTGTACTCCCTAAACACACTTAATAACAGCACCTGACACATATAAAGCACTTAGACATGGTAAAGGCATTGTACAACATTAGCAAAAACCTGGGAACCTCTGTCTAGGTGATTCATGAGAAATCTGGTAAACTAAGTCTATTCCCAAATCAGATGTTTATCTGTTCTATTAACCAGCTAATAACTGTGCACCTGCTTCCCTAACTGATCTGTACAGCTGTAAGCAGGGACTACCTTCTGGTGAGCTGCGGAGACTTTATATTACTCATAATCCTCTTAAATCATAACAAAGAATACAGATTAGAAGGTGTAAAGCATCAATAAGTGTTCTAAACCAAACATAAACACAGCCATCTCAGCCTGAGTCAGAGCCTGCATCATGGGAGCTTACTAAAAGCCTTTTGAAGTCAAGTTCTGGGGGTAAAAGCAGTGTGTGGTTTGGCTCCTGGTGGTAGGCTGATGTGACAGCAACACACACCAAGTAGTGCCTGGAGCAAGTTCAAAGCATCACTGTTTGAGAACAGGGCCATGGGGCCAAGAAATGAGTTCTTCCCGTTGCTTCAGGACAAGTAATGGAAAAGGAAGGAACAAGAAGGTCCCCTTGGAGAGAAAGTGAAGGGCTTTTGCCTCCAAAGGGCTCAGGAGTAAGACAAAAAAGTGGTTCTTGGAGTATCTCTTGAACCGCTCTGACAACATGGAAAAGGCCACCATCAGGAAACCTCAGCACAAGTCCAACCAAAGCCACCACTGAACAGTCTTCATCAGCATGTCTTAACTTGGCCAAAAGTTGTCATATGTCCATGTGTATACATGTACAGGTGTCAATCAGGTATGAGCTGACAAGACTCCATGCAGATTAAAACCCCCAAGGTCAGGAAGCTGAACTAAAGCTGTTTAAACCAGGCTTAAGTGACGATTTAGTAGTTTGACAAAACATTGATGATAAACTGCACAATCCTGTGGAGATACTGCAAGGGGTTCTTAAGACGCTTCTTTTTGGAGGCAACAAAACTGGAGTTAATTTCTGCCAACAGCTGCTAAAAAGCATATGCAATATACAATACTGTAGTTTATTAGGAGCATTTCTGAGATTAGTATTAATGTACCAATGTTTTCACTGTACTGGGTGAGTACTGCAGCAACAGAAAAGGGCAGGAATATATCTCAGTCAGAAGGTAGGCATGATAATTACTACTGAGAATAATTAAGTCTGTTAACTGTTTTGAATTCTGGGCTAATAATATCAGCAGCGGGCTCATGTGTGGAACCCCCTTCCCTTAGGCATTTCTCCATATTACTTTCTGTGTGGTATTACTCAAGTTTTCATAGCATTTATCTGTAGAGTTTCCCTGTTTACAGCAACAGAGATGCCCAGTTTGATACTATATTTTTAACTACTGTTGTTTAAGACTGCCAGGGTACACACTTAACATCAACAAACAGCAGGGAAAAAACCTCTTGGCTTCTAGAAATCTGTGCATCCTCTGTCACTTTCTGGGCCTCAACAATCTGCAGGCAATGAGATGTTTTACTGGCTGTTAACCTGCGATACATGATACTTGTAAGTGCAGCCCAAACAATCCTGAATGACTGCTCCTGTAGTACTACCCCGCACGCAACACTGTAGCCATCTCCACGAGTATTTGTAAACATTTGGTCTTCCAAGAACTTTCCACTTGAAATACACTGCTCTAATGGATTCACATTTGTAACTGTTAGATGCAAATGTATATAAAGCCACTTTCTTGCTCAACTGAATTACTGTGCTATTAATAGTGACATTCAAATGATTCTGAATTTCCCCGCTGCTTAGCTTCAAGGGCTGCTCACTTGATTTTGCAATGTACTCTTGGTTGCAACTTTGACAAAGAAAATACTAATTTGTTCACGTTTATGAGACATGCATGCTGTTCAGCCTTCTCCATTCACGGCTCAGATAATGGGTTGGTTTCCCTGAAAAACTACACCATGAAACATTCAACATAAGGCATTCTGTAGTTCAGATGTGAACTACAAACTGCAGTTTTACCGGGATGTCCCTGTAGGTTGGCTTTGGCACGTACGCCTGCATGTTTTATGCTTTGTCTGAAGGAGGAGGCTCCCACAAGTAAGGAGAGAGCTCTTACATATGGGTCACAAGTTGGTGTATCAAAACTTACATGAGAGCTACCAAAAAAAAGAATTTAAAAAAAATCAGTACCTCAGCATATTTTCACCAAGTCTTCAGGGGGAAAAAAAAAAAAAAAAGGAAAGAAAAAAGAAAAAGCCCCAAACCACCCAGCACAAACCAGCCCTTGAATAGCCTTTAGTATTTCAGTGGTTTTCTGCAAAGACAAGGAAGTCAACCAAGATTTGTCCAAAACCAGGGTGAAGGCAAGAGGATACCCTCTGATGTTGGTTGTTTCCTCTATGCTTTACAAGCTCGACACTGGTCAGTTTACTCCTGCTGCATTTTGAAGGAGTGACAAATAACCATTTACAGGTTCTTTTTCCCATCCAAAAGAAGATTAAGAGAAATCAATTATTTTGTCTTGTAACCTCTTGGCAGTTTTCAGCTCCAACACCAAAACTCATTACAATCGGATTATTCTGATTATTCTGATTTCTGAACTAAAACCCCGACACCGGTTCAATCGCACTCAGAAAGGAGACAATAAAGAAAAGCAAACCACCGCTGCACACTCGGTGCGCTCAGTCGTTCTCCCATAGCTGCGCTCTCATGGCCACCGTTGAATGAGACCCTTCCCAGCCCGGGCAGCGGCTATGGGGGACGAGGGTGCAAGGGGAGAGGGGATGTCCGGCCCTCAAGAACATCTCTCAGGTCTGTTCGTCTCGCCACCCACGACCCGAGACAAACTCCAGCGGCGGGTGGCGGTGTAGCCCCCGCACCGCGGCACCCCCACTCCCTGCCAAGGGAAGCCCCAGACCGCAGCGGTCCCTGCGGGCTGCCCCGGCCTGGGGACTCCGTACTTCGGGCCGCCTCCCCGCCGCGCTCCGCGGGACCCACTTACCGGAGATCTCTGCCTGGGGCACGCCGCTGAGGCTGAAGCCCTTGGCCCCATACAGCTGCCGGACCTCGGAGCAGCTCCTCGCCTTGCTGCCGCTGTCACCACGAGCCGGGGCGGAGGCGACACACAGCAGCCAAAATCCCCACGGGAAGAGACGCATCCTTCTCCGCTGGCCCCGCCACCTGCCGTGCGAAGGGCAAAGCCAAGGTCCCGCGGCGGGCAGGCGGCCGGGATCCCCGAGGCGGCGCAGTACCGTGCCGTGCCGGGCAGTGCAGAGCGGACCGGAGCGGAGCGGGGCGCGGCCCCCTCCCTGCCCGCGGGCAGCCCCGGCGGGACGGCGCGCAGAGGGCGAGGGCGGCGGGCGGAGGAACGGCGGCTCTCAGACGCTGCCGCTGCCCGCGGCGTACGGGGAAGGTGCCGGGGAGTTCAATCCGGACGCCGCCGCGGCTCGGGGGAGAGGGGACGTGGGAGGGGCAGAGATCCAAGTTTGGCTGGGCCGAGCCGCTTTAAAGCCCCAGAGCGTGACCGCGCAGAAGGCTTTTGTTCTTAGCGCGGCTGCATCCCCGGGCAGTCCCGCGGCGATGTTGCCGGCTGCGGCGCCGCCGGGCCGGGCCGGGAGGAGCAGAGCGTGGGGCGGGGCGAGCTGCGGGGGCTGCTCCCGCGGCGTGGCCGGGCTCGGCGGGTCGGTCCGTGCGTGCGCCGACACCGCTCCACCTGCGCGCCGAGCCGGGCGGCGGGGGAGGCTCCCGAGCGAGGCAGGGCTTCCCCCGCCGGACGTGGCATCACGGCGCTCGGCGCCAATCCCGCGCAGGGCGCAGCCCCCCGCCCCGGGCCCGGCTCCGCCCCCGCCGCCCCCGCCCCGCGCCCCCGCCGCCGGCCCGGCCCGGCCCCGAGCCCAGCGTGAGTGCGGAGACCGCTGGGCAGAGGTGGGCTCGCTGCGGTGCGCATCAGATGGAGAGCTCCGGCCGGATCCAAGAGTGAGGAGCATCGCTACCCCGCCTTTGCGACGGGAGGTCCCGGCGGCTACGCTGACGGCGGCTTCCTCGGCAGGTTTTAAGCCGGCCTTGGAGTACGGACTCAACCCATCTTTATCGGCGTCCTGGGCCATGTGCTGAACCCGAAGACCCCCAGTTTCCCCAAATTCGGTGGGAAAACCACAGAGAAGACTTAAACCCCACCGAGCCAAACCGGCAAGTAGAAAACATCTAAACTGAGAGCCTGGGAATCCAGTAAGGTCCAGGCAGGGCTGAAAATACCCCTTTCAGAGTAGATGTAGGAAGAGAGACGGTTTGGAACTTCTCATCTTCGGAGTTCAGTTGCTCCAGGAGCCTGCCAGCTCCTGAACCCGGTGCTCTGCAGCTCTCCCAGCCCTGTTTTAAACTGTTTCCCACAGAACTGAGACACCTGCCATCATCTGGGTGTCAAGGTAGTGCCCTTGTATTTCTCCCTAGATGAGCTTGCAGGCTTTTGTATCTAACAGGTTTCACAACAGAGAGGGGACCCAAAGATCACTCTTCCAAGAGATCCGAGCAGTTGTTTTCTACGGCAAAAGGAGTCTGCTCGTACTTCAGCTGAAGCAGTTGTGTGAGCTTACACCTTGCTACCCATCCAAACCCCGCCCCCGAAATACCACCAGCACAATGGTCCCTCTAAAAAACTCAGCAAAATTTGTCACAGATTGTACCTTTTGTACTAGTCAGTCACTCAGACATGCAAAAACACGTGGGGTCATTCATCTTGCTGTTCCAAAACTGCTTGTTCTCCTGAGGAATGAATGAGTAAGGGAGAGGTAAGTGACAGCAAAGTGAGAGAGAGCCCCAGGGAGGGGAAGGATGGCAGTGGTGAAGAGGAAAGTTGTTGCTTTCCTATGAAATTGCCTAATGATTTCCTATGAAATCTCACTAATTAAAGTCATCTCTGAGATACAACAGCACAGATTAAGAGGATCTAACTGCAAAGACAGGGAGAATTCTGTAATGAAGATCATGACTAAGGTGACACAGAAGTTAAAACCCATGAGTCAGATACATCCTGCACACTCCAAATGTTAGTTCTTTCACAGATGGCATTGTGCCTTTTGGTCTCTTGCTGGTCTCAACTGGTGCACAGTTTATAAACCCAGGTCATGCAGAGTCCCACAAACTTGGTACACCTCAGCTTGGGGCTTGCTCTGTGGACTTTCTGGAACATGAAAATAGGTCTCGTTCCTGGAAATATGTGGGGGAAAAAAATCTGCCATGGATGATGTAATGTCTGACCTACCCTGTTTTCAAATGGGATCTCTTTTGTAAATGCAAGAGCACCACACACATAACAGGTTACTGAATCCATTACTTGGCACAAAGCGATTTCAGCCCTTACTCCTGGGTATTCATTCTAATCTTATAGCCATAAACCTCTGCTCACCCCAGGCTTTGAGCATGTGACTCAAGAGACCTGTATCAGAGATCTCATCTAATTAATGACCCTATAATAACAGCAGAAAGCAAGCACAAGAGGAATCTGTATACATATTGCCAGGATTACAGGAATACCAGGATCTTGGTTCCTCCTGGAAATCAAAGAGGGAAAGTCAAAGACACAGAGTTAACACTCTCACTTGGGTCTGCTGAGGGGAGTGAACTCCAGGAATTCAAACTCCAGAGAGACAAAGTACTTGATAGAGAAGAAAGGCAGAGTATAAACCTCTTATCTGGTCTGGCTGCTACAGAATGACTTGGGGTGACACAGGGGACCAAAGCAGTACCTACTTTTTTTCCTTCTGAAAGCCTGGGGTTGGATACTTGCTGCTGCTGTATGTCAAGGGCTTGTTTCCAACTCTGCCTGAAGTGACCTTGAGGAAGCTCTCTGCAAACTACAGCTGCACCCCAAGGCTGCAGCAGGAAGCCCTCCATAATCACACAGCTGCTGAAGAACACTGAAATACTAACTGCTGACAGGGAAAGAACTGGGACTGAAACCCTTGGGTTTTGGCCTTGGAACCATCCCCCAAGCTATAGATCATTTCACAGACTGAAGTATTTCCCTTCTTCACATTCATCTCACTTCCCCAAGGTGGGTGACAACAGTGCCTGTGGCAGGGACTAAAGTCATGTCATTCCGGATAAAATCCTGAGAGACCGCAGCACACTTTCTGCTTATTCACATGCATTCTGCTATTCCCACGATTGAGCACTAGGCTACAACTGCCAGCACAGACCACGCTGTCAGCCCCCAAGCCCATTTCAGGAGCTAGAACTGAAGTACAAGCTCTTCCACAATCCTCCACAATTAAGTGACCATCATCAAGTCACTTACCTCCTAAACAGAGATAAGAGCACTTCTGACGAGACCGCCTGCCTGTGAGATGCTCACATACTATCATAATGAGCAGCATTAAGTAGGCAAATTAAAAATAAACCCAGGCTGATATAAGCTCTTCAAAAGGGCAGCCAACGGCAAGTCCATACAGGATCTCATCCTGGCAAACACATTTTTATAAGGTATTCACTTTGCTGTTTGTATGCACAGGCAAGATTTGGGCTAGATATATCATAAGCACATTGAAATAAACATCTTCAAAGTGTCATGATGAAAATGGATTTTTGGCACCCATTACAAATTTGATGTGTGCATTTGAGGACCAGACCCACTTTCTGAACATTCTTGGTTAAAAGCATAGAGCTCGGCAGAAAATGAACAAAATATTGTCCAACAACGAGCAGAAAGAGCTAGATCTGGGGAAGATAAGAAGAAGCAGGGGAAAACACAAAGATGAGTAGACAAAATGCAGAGGAGCAGAAGAGCGCACAGCCAGCCAGCAAGATAGTCAGAGGGAGACAGAAAATCCATCCTGCTGTGGAGATCACCTCTTGACAGTCCTGACAAAAAGCGCTGTGCACTAAAAAGCTGATCCAAGCATTACGAGGAAGCCAGCGTGATAAAGAAGAGCCAAAATCATCCGGCACAAGTGGGGAAAGCTCCTTTAAAAGAAATGAAGAGAGGCTTTGTGCAACATCGACTATCACAGGAATGTCCTGGTTCTCTAGCTCTTACTCAGGGTTTCGCAGTGCAGAGGACATACCTCTCTTCCATACTGACGCAAACGAAGAACTGTACAGAGAGCAATACAATTACACCCACCAGATCTCCAGCTGGTTCCAAAATGGACCTATGCTGAGTTACAGCAACGCGCAGTCAGACAGCAAACCAGAGCAGGAAAACTCCTGATAACCTTATCAAATTGCACTCCATCCTTGCTGCCATACAAAAGAATTCACTTGAATTCAATGGTGGTTCTACATTTTTCGCTATCCATCAAGTACAGAATTCACACAGAGTGTGGAGTGCAGAGGGAAAGGAGTATGGCAAAGCCTAAGTGGACTACTGCTTCCTTCCTCTCAATGTCATGAAACACTCATCACCATTTCCTTAGCCATCTTTATGCTACTTCTGATTCTGTGGAAGCATGGCAATCTGGAACCTTTGGATCAAAAATGCTTATTAAATTAGGAGTATCTCAGTACTTTATGTGCCCATTTCTTTTAATTTCTGCCTTTATCTGTCTCCTACAAACTTCATGAGAGCTCTTTCCCTGCTCCCTGCCTCCTCAACATTGACTGGTATTCGGTAGAAGCTGGACGTGTGTTTTGCTAAACCAAATCTAATTAAGCTATTCAGAGGATTTACTAGATTACACCTTGCTATCTACAGCTACTTACTTCTTCACTGGACCTTTTTCATTAGAAATCTGGCAGCTCCTCCTTCCCACTGCGCACATTCCCCCGTGGAGCTTTTCTGACATGCGCATGAGAGTGTGTCTGGTTGTTTTGTTCACCAAAAGTATCAGATCAGTCCCTTTGAATTGCTGAGGCATTGATGTGCTACTGACAAACCCACCTTGATCTCAGCTGACTTCGTAAGAAGCCGTTTGCCTTACAGAAATGTTAAGGCTTGTTGGGCTTTCTGGGATTTGTGTGTCCAGATTAACTGACCAAGAATATTGTTCGATAGATGTACAGAGTTGGGGATCCTTTCCAGGTATCGAGGGAGACATATTCAGGCCCCAGGCAAAGATAATCACAATTCTGGCTTCTGAGGAAAAGACAAGGAGGAGTTGCACCAAGGACCAAATGTATACCAAGGCACAGCCAACCTATTCTTCAACCCTTCAGTGGAACAGACCAGTTGCCTTTAAATGTAATGCTTAGTAACCCTGTATGTGGCTGGTGCTCAGCAGAGGGAGGTTATGAGCAACTAAATTATTTCAAACAGAGAATTTGGCTAATGCAAGTAATTGCCACCCTCTGTTATATTTTGCATTGAACAACCCAATTTTACAGCAGTGACTTAAAGGAATGTGTTGCTTGAACAACCTCTTACATATGACTCCACCCTGCAGGACTGTACTTGTATTATACGTGAGTCAGAGATTTCCCAGCTGAAAGAAGTATTAAGGGCCAAAAAATAAGTAAGTGCCATAAACTCATTAGATAAACTGCTGCTAATTGGACCTGCCCCACACTTCATCCTTTCTGGACGTGGCTTGCAACAAAGCTTTTCTCACTCCCAGCTCACCAAAATATACGCAACAGTGAACAAAGAATATGGACGTGTCACTGAATCTGCTTTATGCTTGATAAGCAGGTCTTAGCTCAACAACATGAAATGGCTCAAAATTGGCTCCAAAAGTACTAGGTTAGAGATGTGTCATTTTATACCACTGTAGTGATATGTAGTGCTTCCTGCGAAAATCACAATCAGACATCTTCCTCTTATCGTTCAAGAGGCTATATCCAGAAGTTGGTTGCTTTTGAAAGGCATTTTTCAAGTAGAAATCTTCCCTCATTCTCACCGTCATCAGTCTCTGGACATTGGCTTAAGAAAAATGCTCATAGGAACACTCGCTGTTCCTAGAAACACAAACTCAACAGCCTGCTCCCAAGCACTGGTCCAAGGCATGTGGAAGTAGGACAGGCATCCCAGACTGCTACGAGAAAAAAAAGGTACAGCCATGAAAGAAATGTGTGGAGCTGCAATACAGGCATCTGGCAAAGCTAATGGAACTTCTCAGCTGACACGTTATCCTCAGCTGTTGCTGCATTAAACACTACAGACCAGAGCACTTAGAGGAATTAATACTATTATCTTGCATTCTGCTCAAGTGTTTATTTTTTCCCCTCACATTCAGTTAGGTACAACACAACCTGTTGTTTTACAGAGACTGACTGTGAGGAAAGACCGACAGCATGGTACTGAAAAGCACCAAACACCTTCAGCTGGGAGCAGAGACTCTGTCTATGCTCAAGAAAATGCCCGGTGCTGAGCTAGTGTCAGCCAGAGGTGCAGGTGAACTCAGGTGAAATGATAGCTCACTGGCAGTACATTTAACAGCAAGTGTTCAGCAGCCTTTCACACACCAGGGAGGAAACTGGTTCTGGAAATGTGTCCTTTCCATGGCTTCTCTGCATTGTTAGTGAGACAATTACTAGAAGACACACATTTTGTTTTATATGTGCCCACTTTGCTTCTGATGTAACTGTATATGAGCTGAGGTACCACTGGAATGGATTTGGGCCAGCCTTGTTTTTGTAATACAAAGACAGTGAATGAATGTGCTACATAACTTTAAAGATACTCAAAGATCAAGCCTTCAGAAGATAGCGTGATGCCAGTGAAGGATTAAGCACCCTTATAATCAAGCATCCTCATGTAGTGTTACTGCCTCTCTGGATACAGTTTGGTCAGGACCACATAAACATCCTGTGCTGGATTTTTCAGACCACACAAACCTATCTTCTTGAGATTTAAAATAGCGGTTGTAATCAGATTTCATCTCCTCAACCTGCTTAGAAACCAAAGAGCATGAATACAAGGAGATGCAGAAACATTGGGTATTAGAAGTGATAGAACCCACTTGCAGGCTTAACTCTTTCTTAGAGGGTTTTCTCTTGGTTGGTTGGTTTGTTTTCACAGCACTACTTTTGAGCATAGCCTTGGAAATAAATTGTTTGCAATAGCTATGGATTTTTACGTCATGTATATAGTTTTGCCTCAGGCAGGACTTTTCTTCTGTGGCTAAGGGAGCAAAGCTTAGTTCTTTTGCCTCTTGTAGCAGATGTAGATGCCAGGGACATTGCTTTTTCAAAGCATTTGAAATAGAAGTTGGTGGACTGAGGGACCCTGCATCACACTTTCAAATCTTCCTTGATGCCTTACAAAAGCTAAGCAGGTAGGTGCAGTGACTCACTCACACTGACATTTTGGGGAGAGAATGATGTCTTTTATAATAACATTGATATTCCTCCATTGATGTCTCAACACTGGCTAATTTAAAAAAGAAACATGTAGTGCAAGGTTGAAAGGTCACAGGCCAGCCAAAGAACTCATGAGATCATGGGACCATGAAAGAAGCTCCAGCTTTAAAATAAAATAGTCTTTTTTTTCTTTTTGTTTCTTTTATTTTCTTTTTTTTTTTTCCTTCTCTTTTAAGGAGCAGACAAACTTTTCTGAAAGGCCAGGAATTTAATCTGAACTCTTCTTTCACATACTGTACAAATAAAAACTACACTGCAGAACTACTTGGAGGGGTTCGGTGGAGTTTATCTCCAGAGGTCACTTTAATCTATATTGAGTGGAGAAAGAGAGGAAGAGGGAAGGACCCACATTTACTTTCAGAAAGCTGCCAGACCTGTTTAAGCTCTGATGTTACCATTGTCAAGCCAACGCCCTTCTTAGATTATTCTCCCCACACTCTGCAATGCCTCTGCAGTCTACTGATTGCAAAATTGCATTATTAAATATTGGATTATTTGTGGCTGCTGCGTTCTGCTCTATCCATACTGTTCTCCTGATTTTTCCCTGTCACAGCTAAAGGAAAAGATTAAAAATGCAGATTCATGTTTGAGACTAAAATCAAGGCCAGATTTTCTGGCTTTCAGTCATTTTAGTGACTGCTAACCCACAAAGTATTTTTATTTGTTTTCCTCCAGAAGAGGACGTTACTAGTTCCTTCCCGATATCAGGTGTATATGAAAGTAATTACAGACTGATGGAGGTTTGCCTTCAGACTCCAAATGAAACAGAGCATCTGAACCTGAAAACACTGATGTTGGATTCAGAAATGGATTCACAAAACCACAGGAGGCTTAATGTGCTGTGTTCCCTCTTCTCTCCAGTGCAGCGGCAGCTAACAAACATTATTTGTTGATGCAATATATATAAACCATATATCTTTAGTATGAGAATTTGTTATTAAACCAAAGCAATTAGGCACAGAGTACCTTCATAACTATAACTGTCCAAACTGAAAAAGACAAAGTGGTTTCCTAATGGAACATGCAATTGATAAGAGGTGAAATTGTTCTTTCATAGCTCACATCTTCGGAATTTAAGAAAATAAAGACTAGCTTCTGCAGTGAAGCAATGCACTTTAGCCATGCTGTCCTCCCAGATTTTTCTAATAAAAGGCTTAATTTCTGTGCTAGCTTGGGTCTTGGTTTTGTAACATTAACACAGTTTATAAACTCTAAGGTAACCAAATATAAGACATGCCTTTGCTAAACCAAACAGGAACTTGTGCTGGGTACAGGTGTATCTGCAGAGCTCCTTGCTTAGAAGGAGACTGACGCAGTGCCCAGGAAGAGAGCAAGCTATTTGCAATCTTTGACTGCCTGTCCTTCCTAATTCTAGCCCAGTGGAAACAGGAGGCTCTCTCCTGACTTGACATACAAACACACAATCACCTTAATTAAGAAGCTCATTAAGTATTTGCCTGTAAAAACCCCCGTAACCTGTCTTGCACTGTGGCATCTTGTTGCAGGTTAGCCCCAGTAAGCAGCTAAGCATCACACTGCTGCAAAACCAGTTCTCAGCTGTAAGTACTCACTCCTTTTTCCAAGCAGAATGCTGTAATCTATTTATTGGAAAGACAGAATAGAATTCAGGGCTCTTCTAGCATGTCCTTCTCCCATTGCTCCTTTTGCCTGTATTTTAGGGTTATTTCAGTTAGTTACTTGCATGAAGGGTTTGGCCAAAAAATTAACCTCATACCAATCCAGTCCATGCATTATGAAAATACTTCTAAAAGATCTCTAGTTTCACTTGTATGGTACTCCACTGGATGAATAAGAGTGCTGATAACCATGCAATGAGCCCGTCAGTCCTCATACATGCCATTAGTGTGTCTGTCACTAACATCCATGTTACTAGCATCAGCCTGATATAGCTCAAGTTCAATTACAAAAGCTGCTATCAGAATTTAGAGTTGTTCCCTTAACAGCTGCTGTTGCTCCCATGTCCTTGAGGCAGATGAAAGGTGACCCAGCTATAGCTGCCACTGGCTTGATGGGTCACAGGGTAAAAATGCAGTGCAGTGTGTCCACAACGGCCTTCTTGGGTATCAAAGCACAGCAATGCCTGTAAGTCCTTATAAACTCCATCAGTATACTCTCTAACATTCTATGTATGCTTAGACAATTTCCTCCTTCCTCCCATTGTTCATTTTCCACAACTCACAAATGTCTGTTTCACACAAACAAGAAAAATGAGCTGGCAAACACCCTGCCCATAACTCAATTTTAAGGCAGAGAAATACAATTTTCCCCAAATCTTTCCTTCTTAATGTTTTGTGAAATGAACTGTTCAAAACTATCTATTGAGAAGGAGCTGAAAATCCTTCCCTTCAAAAAGTAGCATAATAAATGTACTCTTTACTCTTCAAGTGATGCAGCACAGCCCACAAGAGAAAGTTCTCTTTTTCTCCATTTATGGGTTTTGATTAAGCATTCTGTTCATGTGGATTTGGAAATTTTGATGCTGTTCTTTGAACTGTTGTTTTTGTATATGAAAAGCAAAATTGGAGATAGCCAAATACAGATAAAAAACAGTGTAATTATCTTTGTTAGCACAGTAAGGATGGCTAGAATCTCAAACAAACTCCTCTTAACGTAAATGGGAAATTTACTCAGCTATTGAGCCCAGATACTACTCTTGGCTGGAAGGATCCTGAGGCACCAACTGCTGCAAGTTCAGAGGGTGTTGGTGTGGAAACACTGCTATCTGTTCTTCCCTCTAAATCCACTAGTGGCCATTGTCACAGACAGCCCTTTCTCATGTACACTTCACAGAGTCTCAATTTCCTAATCTGGTTATCTGAAACCATCTGAAGTCACAGTTACATAAACAACAGCAATAAGAACTCAGGTGATTCCCAGTGAGGCTCTTCGCACACTTAGGTGCTTCAGCAGCAGCACATTGCTTTCCCAGAATCAAGCAGGAGGTGTGGGACTGCAATGAGGACAAGCTTCTACCTCTTGTCAGGTCCTGCAAGGAGCCTTCTGTGAATGGTTAGGCAGCCTCAGCTCTCCTGGCAGTCCAGAGAAGTATGTTTATGTGATCTGGTGCCCAGGAATACATTTGGCACAGTAATGGATAGGAAAAATCCTCTGCGCCTTTGCTCCTCCTTCTCAAAATGATACTTATTTGTATGCCATACATACAATGATGCTAGCAAAGGTCCAAGGAAGCTTAGAAGAACACTTGACCACAATGGTACCCCTAAACATATCTGAGCAAACCTCTCATACTCCATGAATCTCCCTGCTTTCCCTGCCTGATGGTTTTGTTCTCTACTCATCTAGAGGGTCTGCTGTTAGGATGCTCTTTCTCCTGTTTAGGCAGACTGCCTTTCCTTTCTCATGCTCCTGATCCTCCCAGTCCAGAGAGGATGAGGCTCAGAAGGGGAACTGAAATCACACTTTCCTGAGAGCAATCACAAAAATTGAGGAGGCTGAGCTTTCACCTGCCTTATTTATATTTACTCAGCAATGACCCACAGCCACGAAGAGGTCTTGTTTGTGTGCAATAATCAAGCAAGTCAGGAACTCACCTCAGAACTTGCTATGCAGGACTGCTTGTAGCCATAGCTCCAACTCAATGATTCATCAATTCATTTGATTGACAGGGTTGATAGAAGGTCTTAAAAGCCCTGCTGAGAATCAAAATCAAAAGAAAATCAATTCAGATGTGAAGGTGCCCTATATCTTTCT
Source organism: Dryobates pubescens (assembly GCF_014839835.1). NCBI lineage: Eukaryota > Metazoa > Chordata > Aves > Piciformes > Picidae > Dryobates > Dryobates pubescens. The sequence goes on along the minus strand of NC_071624.1, from coordinate 4,395,996 downwards.
AAATCTTCTCTTAGCTGGGAACTAAGCTTGCCTCCTTCTAATTTCAAATAATGAGAAAGTACAGACTCACCTTTGTAAGAACATGGCAAATATTAATTAAGTACTAGAAAGTAAAAAGAATGACAATAGCTACCAGAGAGGATAAACCTAAGAGTCTGGGGTTTAGACTGTGTGAGGCTGAAAAACTAGTAATAACAACCAGAAAGTATGGAAATTAAAAGCAGAACTTGTTAGTTAGAGAATACTGCAAGCAGTAGATTGACAAGAAATGTCCACTTTCCACCTGTGACAATGGAGACAACTCATTCCTTGAATTACATTTCTAGTCTTTCTGCTCATTGACCTATTAGCCTGGCATACTGGCAGGATCACTATTCTGGATCAGTTAGATGATCATATACAAGCATCAGGTTGTGCCTTAATGTACTGAGGGTTCTCCCCTACAACATGTGGTGGTTTTAAGCTGTCCTCATGGCGCTGAAATGCTCATTTGTAAGGATCTCACTCATGGAAAAAGCTGAAATTCTATCATCATTTTTCCTACACTGGCAGAATTTCAGTGGGGACACCTGACTGACTTACTCCGTCTGCAGCTTCCTTTCCAGCTGAGCTAAAGAAGTTAACAGCAACTGAGGATCTGCATCACGCTTCTGGTTTCAGGCAGAAACCTATTTTATTAGCAGGACAGAGACAAATAAACTATAAATAAAACTACATAAGGGCTTTACAAATCAGTATTTGAAAAACTGAACTTTCATCAATCTATCTGCTGCTCTGCTCTCTGTGATGCCACTTTATCTCAGCACAGACACAGGCAGCCTGTATTCTTTTAACCTCAGCAGGCTGTCACTGGTCTTTGATATAGCAGCTGTCTCATAGCTACCACTAGATTTCAATTAAACCGGGCTATATTTAGGGTGAAAATAGGGCTATTTTAAGTTGCCATACCTGCCAACTTTTATTCACTCTCAGCAGTAGTTATTTTATTTGATGTTCCTGATTTTAAGCCGTGCCATCCATAAAATTAAAAAGATAGCAGAAACTGTGATGTATTTTACATTCACATCACCAAAAATCTATCACTAAAAGCAGCACTTCTCCAGAAAAGAACACACTTAAAGACAATAAATAATAAAATACTCTCTACTCATAGCCATGGATGCTAGCTCAGCCTTGCCATGGTGGGACAATACAAAATGGTTTTCCAGTGCCAAGGAGAATTAAACTCAATGTATTTTTCACTGATCACAGGGGTCTAGTGCTAACATGGAAAAGAAATGGCATGTGAGATGTCAGTGTTGTTCAACACAATGTCCTAGTTTTAGGGACACATTGTGTGATTTGAGGTAAAAGAGTTACATCTCCTTGGGTTTTCACTTCAGACAGTGCATCCCTTCCTTCTCTATCAGTACTGTATCCTTCATATTTCACGAGCAGATGTCACATGAAGGCCCCGTTAATGGACTGACAGCAATCCCCATTCCCTTTGGCCGGGGTGGGGCACACTTCCCCAAATCCTGTAATGGTCAGCTTGTGGTCAGCCTGGTTCACTGTCACAAAAATTCCATTCTATATACCTGCCTATGTAAACACATGCTGTGATGCTAAGCTGGCACAAAGAACTCAGCTCTGTTCTAAAATGTGTGAAGAACCCACATTTCCAGATAATGCAGTTACCTGCATGAAAATGATGGTGCCCATTTTTATGTGAACAAGAAAGAAACTCTTATTTGAGTCATCTGCAATTTAATAAGCTATAAACCTAGCTAAAGGAAAAGATATGTCTCTCATGCAAAAGCCTGCTCATAAACAGTCTGTAATTACATTTGCTGCCTTTTGGTTGAAGGCGTGGACTTTATTAAAGTGCAAGAGCTGTTTTTCTGCAAGAAAGCTTATTGGAGAGTGACCTAAAACAAGCATGATCACATCCTGACATGCATAAAATGCTGAATGTCTCGCTTGCTTTCTATGCCAAGTGCTTACTCTTGCAAGGTATTTGGAGCTGTCAACGCTAGCTGAACTCAGCTAGACAGAGAGGTGCTCAGCACATCTTAAAAAACCCTTGGCATCAGGAGCAGGCCTCGGATACACTCCATGTTTGCCAATAAAACATACCATGGGAACGATGGCAATTACAGAACAACTATTTGTGTGAGCATTACTGGAATTTCAGCCCATCCTTCAGAGAAAACACGCTGGCAAGGTGAAGGGAAGGGTTGTCCAAATTGCTACAGCTGGGCTTAAAGACTGCAAACCTACCTGACACTGAGAGACTAAACAACGTGTACCTGTTTGGCTCATTACTTGCAAAAGACAACATGAAAACAACACCATTTAAAGGGTCAAGAGGAGACACTCAGTGTAACCAATATAACAATGCCAAGATGGTTACACCAATAACCTCTGCAATATGTTCTGCCATAGCCTTTACGTATGCACATTTGGATGTATTATCTGCTTCAGCTGGGGCATCAAATGGGCAGTGTGAACGCATGGGGTAGTTATCCAACATTTTGGTTGATCCTTGCTCTTTTCAGCAAGGCCCTGAGCACTGCTTGTCTGCTGTACTTTAGCCAAGCCCAGCTTTGAAGGCAACACAATTAATTTTTATTATTTATTTATATTTAAATGGCAAGATGGTATCACAATGCTTCAAATCACCATGGAATTTATTTCCAGAACAAAGATACACCTTTCAAAATGCTCATCAAACCTCCAGGGGTTTTTAACCATTAAAACAAACCAAACAACAAAAAATTGTGCTTCCCTCTGCTTGTTCTTGCATGTGACTGAATCATTTTGTCCAAAACATGCCCCCCCCCCCCCCAAAAAAAAAAAAAGAAGCTGTAAGCCGTGATTTAGCTTGGAACTTAACACAGACAGGAAAACCAACCCTGGAAAACCAACCTAACCAGTTCCAGGTTCGAAAAATGATAGGTAACTGGGAAGAAAAGAATCCTACAATGAGATGCATCAGAGAACCATTATATATTAATGGCATGGCATTTAACAAGTCCAAGTGCCGGGTGCTGCACTTTGGCCACGACAACCCCATGCAGAGCTACAGGCTGGGGTCAGAGTGGCTGGAGAGCTGCCAAACAGAGAGGGACCTGGGGGTGCTGATTGACACCCGCCTAAACATGAGCCAGCAGTGTGCCCAGGTGGCCAAGAGGGCCAATGGCATCCTGGCCTGTATTAGGAATAGTGTGGCCAGCAGGAGCAGGGAGGTCATTGTGCCCCTGGACTCTGCATTGGTTAGGCCACACCTTGAGTACTGTGTCCAGTTCTGGGCCCCTCAGTTTAAGAAGGACATTGAGACACTTGAACGTGTCCAGAGAAGGGCAACAAGGCTGGGGAGAGGCCTTGAGCACAAGCCCTGTGAGGAGAGGCTGAGGGAGCTGGGATTGTTTAGCCTGGAGAAGAGAAGGATCAGGGGTGACCTCATTGCCCTCTACAACTACCTGAAAGGTGGTTGTAGACAGGAAGGGGTTGGTCTCTTCTCCCAGGCAACCAGCACCAGAACAAGGGGACACAGTCTCAAGCTGTGCCAGGGGAGGTTTAGACTCGAGGTGAGGAGAAAGTTCTTCACTGAGCGAGTCATTTGCCATTGGAATGGGCTGCCCAGGGAGGTGGTGGAGTCACCGTCCCTGGAGGTGTTCAGGGGGAGATTGGATGTGGCACTTGGTGCCATGGTCTAGTCGTGAGGTCTGTTGGGACAGGTTGGACTTGATGATCCTTGGGGTCTCTTCCAACCTTAGTTATACTGTGATACTATGATATATCACCAAGACTGTTCAAGAGTGAGTTTAGTGCTAAGTGTGTATGTAGGGACAGGACTTCTCAAAGCAAAGACCTTTAATACCTGGGAGATAAAGGCAAAATAAAACTCTTTGAATGGGAGCAATACAGATGAGATGATATATTCTTGTTTTACCCATCAGGGAAGTAGATCTGAGAGCAGCCCATTGAGGGAGGTGTTGTAATTTCAATTTCTTGAAGTTTTAAAATCCCTAGCAGACATACACCTAAAAATATGGTGGTGTGCAGTAATATGACAAGGAACAAAAGGTTCAAGCTTGAACATAGAAGATTTCACCTCAACATGAGGAGAAACTTCTTTACAGCGAGGGTAACAGAGCACTAGAACAGGCTGCCTAGAGAAGTTGTGAAGTCTCCTTCTCTGGACACCCTGGGTGATCCTGCTTTGGCAGGGGGTTGGACTCAGTGATCTCTGGGGGTGCCTTCCAACCTCTAAATATTCAGTGATTCTGTAATAGATGCTGGGAGATCAGTGCCAGAATCTTCCAGCGCAATGGCCAGAGTTGTGTGGGATGGAATTCCTCCTGTCCCCAAATGCTACTCTTTCCACAGTGCACACTCTGAATAACCACCATTGTCTTTTCAGGTGGATGACATTTTTTTTTTTCTGAAGTGTATGGTTACTGCTTTGAGTAGTCAGAGTTCTTCTAACTTTCCCCCCTTTGAATATGTTCACTAAGCCTCTCCTTTTTTTTTTTTTAAATTTAATTTTTTAGGAGTGAGGCAGTAACAGCAGCTGATCCACACAAGAAATGGGTGCAGCAGCAGACTGCCTACTGAGGTTTCAGAACAGCTGTAGTGCATGTGAGCTTAACTATGTACTCAACTCACTCCCTCATTCCAAAAATTTTGTCCATGTCTCTGTAATCACAGACAGACACATAATACTTATTCTGCAAAACCTCATGGCTTCTCACAGCTCCTGCTCTAGCACTAACCAGTGCAGCTGACTGGAAACTTGTAATCTACTTATCAGTTCAGTTACCATCATTTCTGCCTCATCTGGCTTCCTTTTGCTGGAGTTTAGGGCCACCTCTGCTATTTTACCTTTGTTTGGCAATATTCACAGATTCTGCATCTTTTGCTATAATTTAGAACCATTCCTGATGCCTCAGAGCTTGTGTAGTTTGTTTTTTTTTTAACTGCACATCTAAAATACATGTTTAATTCCTAGCTGGTTTTTTCAGTGCTCTTGAGCTCTGAGGTTTTCCTGATGCTCCAAGCACTCTACCTTGATTTATTCCACCTCTGATCCCTGTGTGGTGGTTGCCAATATCCCCCCTTGCTCCTTATTTTGAAGCTGACAAGGAGCACAGCAAAACTGACACAGCAAGGCACAGATATCCTGTGGGAATGGTTAAAAATTGACAAGTGACAGTGGAACAAGTGGCAGGGATCAGGTTTTAACCCTGAGATTTGATTTCACAGTTAATGTTCCTTCAGATGATATAGGAATAAACATATTTTGGTTTTACTCCTTATTGTGATCTCTGCTATAGAAATATGATCAGTTTAGACACATTGCTCAGAAGAATCTCAGTTTTGCTGGGATTATTGGATAGACCCTAGGCTCACTCTTATTTCCTTGACTCAGAGAAACAGAGATATGAGGGGTGGGATGATGAGGAGGGCTGGTGGGCCTGAGGAAATCTGACTTGATATGGTGGTAATAAGGGACTAGGCAGAGACAGCAGAAGATCAGTTCTGTTGGCCGACCAGAGGAGGCTCATTAGCGTGTTGGGAAGAGTATGAGGCTTTGGCACCAAGCACCCCACCCCTGCCCCATCAGCACACTGGGCTGTCAGAGTGACAGGGCTGGGGAGCTCACTGGGGCAGCTCCATCAGTGCAGAGGAATCTGACAGCTCAGGGCCCAGGCTCCTTGTGCTCTACCTGCCTGGGGACACCTGGATAAATGTCACTATATATATAAATAGTACCTACCCATTACAACCACTGCCTTTGTTTTTTCCTACTCCAGCCCAGCGCATAACACTTCCAAAGCAGTCTGACCTTAAATCTCAATTCACTCTCAAATCCCAAGGGAGAGGGAGCTCTGTGAGGACTCCAGGAGACAGGTTATGAAATTAGCATTTTTGTCTCATTAGCTTTTGAAAGCAGCAGTTGCAGTACAAGGGACTTGGCCCGGTGATGTACCTACATATGCACAGCATGCTCATACTAAACCCATTAGAGCATCTGTCTAGAGTACATTTTTCTTGCCAAAACCCATAATATTAATCTCTGCTGTGTCCTAAATCTGAAATCTGATTTTACACCTACTGTTCTGGGAGATGCTGTGCGATCTGTCATTCTTCCTTCTTTTGCAGATGGAGCCACTCTGGTTTCCACTTGAGTGCTGTAAGAACCCCAGGCAAGGCTGGGGATGATGTGAGGACTGGGAGGACAGTAGAAGCCCAAGACCACTGGTGGGGGCAAGGATGGGTTTGCAACAAACAAAAGGAACACAAAAGGTAGAAGGAGTAGTTTTGGGGTGAGGAAGATGCATGAGGGTGTTACCCAGAAGGCTACAGTAATGAAGATCAGCTATGAGAAGTCTGACTCCTACCACTCTGAATTGCATATGTATGTATGTGCGAGTGTGTGTGTGTGTGTGTGTGCAGAAGTCTCTCCCTACCTGCACTCACTTTCATAAACACACACAGCATGTGGAGACCAATGCAAAGATAATACTGCGAGCTGTGCCTGCATTAGGGCTAAAAGTTTAAGTACAAGCTCCCAAAATGTATGTCCAGTTCATATTCATCTGCATGTTGATTTGGCAATAACCACTAAAGAGAAAATAGATATTATTTTATGTCAGCTTGGTAAGTCATCAGCACCTCTGCTAGCCAGTATGAAAGGTGGCAAACTGCAAACTGAGTCACCAGGTACAAGTAAATGTTGTGGACACATTTGTGACTGTAGTCACGGTGCAGTTCACCTTTATTTTGCAGTGAGATCACTCCCTCCAGATTCTCTGTGTGTAGCCACAATGTCAGAAGAAAAGCTGATAGCCAGTGTCCCTATTGTAGGCCATGTTTTCTGTAAAAGGCTGGAGCAGACGAGATCCTTCCTAACCTAGTCCTTTCTATGATAGTGTAGGAAAGAGAAGGCTCATAGAATCATAGTATCATTTTGGTTGGAAGAGACCCCTAAGATCATCAAGTCCCACCTTCAACGTAAGACAACCATAGCCCTCAAGTGCCATGTCCACAAAGTTCTTGAACACCTCCAGGAATGGTGACTCCACCACTTACCTGGGCAGCCTGTTCCAAAGCCTGACCCCTCTTTCCATAGACTTTTCCTAATATCCAAGTGAATCCTCCTCTGGCACAGTTTCAGGCTGTTTCCTCGAGATCAAGATTGCAAGTTATTCTGGGGAAACTGTATAGGAAAAAAACCCCAAAACACAAGAATACACAATTCTGGACAAATCTGGTGAAAAAAAAGGACCAAACTACTTTGTTCTGCTAATGCTGAAGTTTCCAAACAGTTACAAAATTTGATCAACACATCTAATCATCCAGACATTACCTAACAGCTGTCAGTAATTATTTAGCCTCTGGCTCGCTTGCGTATCCTGAATAGATTAAAGAAGCTGCAAACGTACTTCGCTGTGGAGACAAGGAACTAAATAAGGTTATTAGCTTTTATGAGAATAAAGGCTTCACCCATAAAAATGACATGGGAGAGCTCAACTCGTAGTTCTTGAACAAAAAAGAAGTAACTATTCTTTATAAACTTGGTATTTCACAAATGCCATGATTATGTATCTTGGGAAGAACTATGGGTTGTACTTCGCTTCACAGACAGTATTCCCCAGTCGTAGCCATATATGCTGTCTGTGATGAAGTGCATGAGAACTGGGCATGAATGTGCCTGTTTTGCCAGGAGCTGGAGAAATACCTTTCACAGGAGCTATCTGATTAACAGTTTCTTAAATTACGGTACAGAGAACAGCAATTATTCTCAGGAACCAATTTGCATTGCTTTGCATAGTAGCTATCTGTCATTAATCTGATGGCAACATTTGGGGCTGTGTATTTTGCTGCTACTCTCATTGTTAGGAATAAGAGTGCCATTTAGCATGAATTAAACATTGTTACATGCTGAATCCCATACTCTGAGAAAAAATTATGCCAAGATTTTGGTCCAGACTGTGAGAAATACTGTATTCCCCCTACAGCCTAGAGAAGTCAGAGCAGGGATGGAAATGGATAGAAAACAGTCAGCAGGGAATCTAAATGATTAAGGGATAGGTGACTCTGCCAGGTGGTATCATTCTAAAGGTTAAGCCTAGTTTTAAATGACAGATTACACATTTAAAGAACCTCCCTCTACTTAAATCTTATTACAAAGAACTACAAAGTCAGTGGATTGCCTTTCGATTACATCTCAGAGACGGCAAACATCCCAGAGACAGAGTCTTTCCTCTTCTAAGGATTTGCACAGCATGCAGGACCAGAATGATCTTTGCTGGGAACTCAAGACTGTGATGAAATACAAACAACAGTTACCAGGAGGTAACTGTGCAGTGCCACTGTTACCTTAGGCAAGCACAATGTTTTGTATTAACTGAAAAGCGACGCTGAAAACAGCTGAATTAACCCACTATTAGAGGTGTGTGCTCCACACCACACTGTACTTCAAGGAATTTGTGAGCTAAACACATTTCTTGGTTAGCTACTCATGAAATTTTGACGTCAGGGTACAATAGCATTAAATATTAACTGATGCCCCAGAGGGCTTGAAATTGTTTCTTTCTAAATAAGCTAAAATCCCTACAGTTACAAATTACAGCTGAAATTCTAAAACTCAGCAAGTAACTTCAAGTTACAGTGAATAACCAGAAGACCAGAGCTGATGGGAAATTGCCTTCCCAAGCTGCTTGTCATCCTCTATTTCATTGTTTCCCTCTTACTAACAGCATGAATGGTGGGTGACTGTTGGCATTCAGGTGGGTATAATATGTAGCACCTTAGGAATTGTAATTTAGTGTTAATTAACGTCCTCTTTATCTAATGTTAATGGCCAAGATAGTTGCCCATTAAACAAATGAAACTTGAAATTAGTCTAACTGTCAGTCTAAAGAGTGTCTGGCAGTTTTTATGCTTTTGCCCCTTTAATTCAGAATAAACTACAATCAATAACCAGATATAGCACAAGTTCTGTGTTTCATGTCGTTTGAGGGTTTTTGTTTGTTCTTGTTTTTGTCTTTCTGGGCTTTGGTCTGAGGGTTTGGTTTTTTTGTGTGGTTGTTTTTGGTGTTTTGTTTTGGTTTTAGTCTTTTACATAGAGCAAAGTTAAATGCACTGATTTTCTTTGAAGCTTAAATCTCACAAGGCAACAAATGCTAGCTGGGATTAGCAAATCGATGTCATATTTGTGGAATACTAATTAAGAAGCCCCAGCCCAAAACAATTCTCTCCCCTCTGCTTAAACAGAAGGCTGGTGCATATCGAACTCTGTCATCAGCTATTATTCAAATTGAAATAGGTCAGGTCCCTGAACACCTGTAAATTAGCCTGGAAATTCCCTCAATTAATGAAACCTTGTCTGGCTGAATTTATCCTGCCCTCCCCAATAACACTTGGACAATCATAGCTGTAGCATGTAAAATTAATCTCATTCTGTTACTTTCTGTGGAAGGGCATTTTGATTGCGCTCTGACCCATGAGAAAAAAGGTTAATACTTGCTCATTCTCTGCATTTTGCACAGCAGACGTCCAGCTCCTGCAGTCCAAACAAGCAGTCTTACGTGAGTCAACAGTCACGGAGCCCTGAAGAACTGGACTTCAAATCTAAGACCTGAATTTGCAGTTCACCACAATGCATGTCCTCTAAAGGAGACACTTACACTAGTTTAAAGACAAACCAGTGGACTCCAGTGTCTTCTTTTCCTGCTGCCTCTATTGAAACACAGCAAGTTTCATATTTAATTTACTTTGAAAAATAACTTGTCTTAAACTAATCTTTAATTTACTTAAAATTAAAGTGTTGTTCTGTCCCCTTCTTCATTCTCTAATGGCTTGTGCATGAGGTTTGATCTGGAGCATCGCATTGTGCTGCAGGATGCCATCATCCCTGGAATTTACAGGCAAATTCAACCAGGCAGATGTTTACCTCTTCCAGAGTTTGCTCCAGGTTTTTTGTAATGTTTAACTTTGCTGCTCTGGATATGAGGAGCTGGGCCACTCACTGTCAGTAATGCTGTTTGTAATTTGTACTCACACTGTCAGAGATATGCACTGAAGAAGCTGAGAATGAATTAAATGAATGCTCTTGATTAAATAGAATGTTGTCAGCTTCAAATAATAACATGTGGCATAGTGATTAAAAACAAACAAAAAAGGCATTATGTAAGTAGCTGAAGATTTGTGATGGATAAAATTAAGCATGTGTATAACACTGACTTCTCTGGTACTGCTTTTGGTTGGGTAGTCTTCAACTGCGTGGAAGAAAACGTTCATTTGCACTTACTGATAATGTTCAAATTCCGTAGCTAGGATAAAATAGAATCACATTAAAAAGAAAAAAAAAATAAAGTAGAAGCAGGAAAGGACTTTGTTGAAATACTGGGTTAGGATCAGAAAAATCCAACTTAACCTCAGCCTGTACAGAGCATGCCTTCCCACTGGGCAAGATAATTACATCAGTGCCTGCAGCCTTGCCTATCTACATTGAGGCTTCCCTGGCCCCAGCCAAGCTCTGCCACAGACTTCAAAGAGAACTTCAGCCAAGGCTTTCTGATTACTGCTCTGTCTCCTATCATGAAGACTATGATGCCCCGCTTCTCCCAACCTTACCCGTTCAGTTCCCAAAATTTTACACTGTAGGTACCATCTCTGCCTTTTTGCTGGCAGACTCCTTCTTCCAACATAGTCCTGAAATGGAATTTGTACCCTCAGGCCCTAATTCAATCATATTCTGCCAAAATCTGGTGTTGAAGATAACTGCTGCAGAAAAATATCACAGTGCTCAGTCTTCAAGGAAGATTTAGCTCTCCTCACAAGAAAGAAACTTGTCCTTCCCCTTCTAAATATTTGAAATGTTTTATCTAAGTGAACCTGGATTAAAAGTGAGTTTATAGAGAGATATGGATATATGCATATTTATAAATATAATGGCCTTAAGGGAACTGCCAGACATGAGCTGAGAACAAACCTGGAATGGTTGAAGATGTTCCTGCTGGTCAGGACCCAGCTGAAACAAAGTTTACTCACATGATGTGAAACAAGTTAGTTTTAAAGTCACCTTTGCTTACTGGAAGTGCCCCCAAATCTCTGTAACGAGGTAGTCAGCTATTCAATGAAGTTAAAAGCGCGTGTCTAATTTACACATACAATTATTTCAACCATATATGCAGATTAAGACTTGAGCACCAGCCCTTAAAGAGGCAGAAACAAGAGCAGCTGATGTAGGACTTGAGAGTAACAAGCAGTTTCAAACCCAGGTAAGCACAGAACTCAGCCAAGCAGAGCCCCTTATTATGAAAGCAAAGCTTAGTTATGGCACATTTAAACTTGGGCTCTGATTTTGCAGGTTAAATGGACTCCCTGGGCTCACACACAGTCTCACTGAACTCAGAGCACACCAATCAGCTGGTTATGGAATGGACCACAAATGGTGAGGCTGAACCACACTACATCATCAGAGTGCTCACACTAACCTTTGCTGCAAAACTGTTCCTTTTGTGCAACATCACCAACTGGTCCAAGGAGATCTTACCCCAGGCAGTGGTATTTCTAGACAGATTGTGCCAGAAGAGCAAAAATCCAAGAGTGTAAGAAATGTAGAGCATTTTGCTTAGGAACTGTCACTTACTCGAAGTTCAGCCTGCCCTGCTCAGCTGCTGTTGCCGTCTGTACCCTCTATTTGGTTTTCTGTTCATGTTCTGAAATGGAATCAGTAAGCAGAAAATTTTAGTTACTGAAAAGGCTACTGCCAAAAATCTCTAAAGGATACACTGAAGAGCAATGAGGTTGATGTGTGATAGGCAAAGAACAACTTCCAGTCCACAGTTTCCCACTGGTGCGGTCAGAAGGAAAGTACTTCAGAGCTCCCCAGGGAGGCTGTAACCTATGACTCACGGGGTCACCCCCTCACCCCCACCCCGTGCCCATTCTAAGAGTGCATTTAATTTCATTTTACACTTTGTGGTTTCCACACCTTCCACACGCTTGTAGTCCCTGCCTTTTATTTGGCCTATGAACCAGTTAGGCCTGTTTTACATCCAAAAATTTGCCACTGAACACAGCACATCTTTAAGAAACCCTTGATCTGAAGACAAAAACATCAATGTCCTTAGCAATGTTTCTCAGTGGCAAACTGCTCCCACTTACTAAAATTAATAATAATAATAACATATTTTAAAATAAATACTAAAACTTTAATAATATTAATTAAGTATGTCTACATAATTCTATTTTCATTTTAATTTGTCTCCCATTGCCTTCCAAAAATATGTTTTCATTGTGTCCTTCTTTGCTGGTTTAAAGAAGTCTTTACTAGATGGTTTTCCCCCTCCATGAAGACACTATCCATTAAACAACTCTCTCCTCTCCTCTTTTTGTGAAGCTAAATACACTGAGTTCTCATATACACACACTTATCTCTAATTGCTGTTTCCACTGCAGAACCACAAAAACCTTGAGTCTAAAGTTGTAATCCTCCTTCCCTGCAGCTTTCTAAAATGCTTTTCTTAAACAGCTTTCAGTGTCTAGTTAGGTTTTTCTCCCATTTGAGTGCTGCCTTCTTAATTTTCTGTATTTGGAAGAAAAAGAACACTTCTGAATCATCATTTCTGGTTAGGACTGCCATGTATTGGCTCATCAGCCCCAGCAACTACGTTCTAGCCCCAGTTCAAGGGTTAAAGCTTTTTCCTTTATAGCAGGGTCCAAACTGGACTATCTTGTGTGATGTTTTGTGTACTAGAAAAACAGTCCATTGCTGTATGGTGAAGCACAGTCTCTTCTGTATGTGTCACTGCAGGATGCTTACATTCCCAAATGCCAGTTTTAATTCTGTTTCCTATAGCCATCTTTCCATGAGCACCCTGTACCAAGTTTTGCTCATATCCATCAAGTCTCATGACTTGTTTAATGCCTCTTTATAACTACTTGAATGGAGGTTGGAGCAAGGAAGGAGTCAGCCTCTTCTCCATGATGGCAAATGACAGGACCAGAGGAAATAGTTAAAAGCTGCACCAGTGGATGTTCAGGCTGGATATTAGGAAATATTTCTTCACTGAAAGTGTTATCAAACATTGGAATGGTCTGCCCAGGGCAGTGGTGGAGTCACCATCCCTGGGGGTGTTCAAGCAGAGTGTGGACCTGGCACTTAGGGATATAGTTCAGTGTTGATGTTTCAGTGCTGGGTCAAATGTTAGTGTGGATGATCTTCAAGGTTTCTCCCAGCCAGATGTATTCTGTGATTCCGTGAATGCAGTGGAAGAAAATCAGAGATAACTGCCAAGAGATGAAAGCATGAGTGCAACCCTGGTGTAAAATCTGCATCTTTCTTGCATGAGATGGAGTGCAACAAGAGATCCCTGACTTAGTGAAAGCTCAAGGCAGGAAGAAAACTCATGATGAAGTTTTCTGGTGTCTCCTCAGCCTTAGTTTAACTGTGTTGCCCTTGGGCATTCTCCACTGGCACAACAGTGCCTAACCAACACCCAGGTCCAGGGGTGAGCTTGCTCATGCCCAGCCACCAGCACAGATGCTACTGTCTTTTGATGAAGCACAGCAAGGTCAAGTTTGATCTCTCCGTGAGCAAGGAGAAGTCCTCAGCATCACAGCTTGTTAGGTAACACATTTGTCTAACAGGTGCAGCTCCTATCCAGTAATTAATTGAGTTATGCCATTTTGAGGATCAGTCTTTCAGTGACTGCTGGGATCTGCTGCCTGGGAGTGCGATAGAGAGTTCCTATTCCTACAGTGCCTTGGCTCCAAGAGACAGGCAGCAGGTGCCAATTGTGGGTACCTAAAGAGCTGACATTATCAATATTAAATGAACTCCAAAAAATGCACTTTGTGTAGAAACTATTGTGAAAGGGAGGGTTTCATAGGGCTGAGACTCTGGCTTCAGACTGTGTTTTCACTTATTTCACTGTGATGCCTGAAACTCAGTTATTAGGGACATTCAGCTTATCAGTTAAATGGATTTTTGAGTAGCTCTTCATCATTTCCCTTCAATATTGTCAGGTTTTGAGGGAAGATGTTTATAAGCCATTATATAGAGATATCTTTTATGTGTGCTAAAGAGCTCTTTCTCCAATATCTTTACACTCACCCTTCAATATATAATCAGCTTTTACAGCTGTATTAAAGTCTCCAGAATAGGTGGTTGTTTTTTACAGTGGAAATCCTTGATACATCCTTAACACCACCATTGCTCAGTACAAAATTATAGGAATGCATTTAATATAATACAGATGACATTTTACCATGAAAATTGCAATTATTTTCAACAGAACAACAATTTCCAAACAGAAAAGCTGAGCTGACTCTTCTTCTCCTGGTAAATGCTGAAACCAGCACTTACACATTGCAAAATAGAAGAGAACCTCTCCTCTGACAGGACAAATTAGAAAAAACTAATGCTTATACTGTAAATAGCTTTAAATGCCATATAACGTGGGTGTAAATTAGGGTACCATTAGAGCTACACTCATTTACACCAGGCCTCTAACTAGCCTATAACTCTGTGTAACTCCAGTATTAATTACTGGTGGTTTTTAGTGAATGGTCTATTGTTAGTCCTCTCAGCAGGTGCTCTTGTGTTACTGGGTGGATTGCCTCACATTTGCCTCATGCACCAAGAATTACAGCACGTCCTCTAGCTTACCAGCAAAGGAAAACAGAAGAGTTAAGTGCTGTTTCTTATTATATCTCAAAATATATATTCTATGTGTTTGTGGAAGAAGAAGGGAGAATGACAGTAGTTTAATAATACCAAGCCTTTTACTAATCTTTGCAATCAGATCTTTGGGACTTCTGCTGCCATCACACAGTACAATCACTCCACACAAGTGAGAAATCAGCATGGGGTATCCTGATAAAATTCAGTACATAAACCAGCTAAGCCTGGACAATCAATCTTTCTGGCTGGTGCTTTATTTTGATAACTACTGTATTTGTGTCCTTTCAGATAATATTTGTCTAACACAAACATAATTGATCTCATTTGAGAGTCAAATTTAACACATTTAAATCTATACCTAAACTCCATGTGTGGTGTGCACTCTGCCAGTGCTAACAGAGCTGAATGCTGTCAGGCATATTAACAAATCTCATCTGCAGTTTGCTACTTGTTTTAAAAGAACTTTGTTGTAGAAGTTCTGCATCCAGTTCACTACATGTGTGAAGTCAGCAGAACAACTCATTTCCTACTATAATAAGACTCTGGTCTCTGGTTAGGATGGTTGGTTGCCAGAAGAAATGGCTTTCTTAAGAATGGAAACACACAATTGCTTTTCTTAGCTGGTCTATTATTCATTGTCAACCCAATGACCTTGCCATTTATTTTTTTCAGTGTTGATTGGAAGTTTTCTTTTTCATAAAGAAGGGCACATTGCCTCCTCTTCTCCCTCCCCCCAGATAATTGTTTCTTTAAATTATGCAACTACTCACTTTCACAACAGCTTCTTAACTCACACTTGCAAGCCTCTTTTATTCCCCCCCCAGCTCCTCAGCCAGCATACACTGACCTAATTCCATTCACTCTGACAAACCCACTCCAAACTGTCTCAAGTACAGTTTTGCATATATTCCCCAAAATTATCAGGCACCCAGCTTCTGTAAGTCAGGTCTATTCAAGGCTCTGCATCTAGTGCCATGGAAAAGGAAATCATCCAAAGCTGCAGTGTGAACACTGACAGCAATTGGGAAGGTTCACATGTTAATGAACATGGTCTTGTCAGAAACACAAGTAATGAACATATGGTAATCAACATGGTCTTGTGAGGAACAACAGTCCAAGACTGATGGTCCAAGACTATATTCCAAGAGTCCCAAAGATATATTTTTAATGAACCTGTAGAAGGTCTTATTTCCTCCAGATATTTTTTCCCCCTCACAGCTATATTACTTGGTCTAATAGAAAGATTTCAAATCTCCCTGCCCATCTTTCTCATAATTAGTAATTTTGAGCAGGCTAGCTGATGTTATCCTTGGACATTCTGGTGAGACATGGGACATAAAACTATAAATTAGGTCACCTGTCCTCAGCAGACTCTCCATCTCCAGTCTGCATTTTTATTGGACTTCTACAAAGACCCTCGGTGCAGAGAAAGAAAAATAATCTCATACAGAGGAAATGTTAAATTTTGAGTTAAAAAAAAAGGGGGGGTGGGGAGACAGTAAAGGACTATTTCAGGATTTTATGCATCTGTGCTTTCTGGGTCACTGATCAGTGAGAGGATTTCCTGATCTGTGTTTATTTTCCAAGACAACAGTTTGATTTCTCTGTTTGAGTCCACTGTGTTTTCATCTATGGTTCTCTTCTTTTGGGGTTAACTGTAGTGGTGTTTTTAGGAATATACAATAATTTTCAGCTACCTATAACTAGATTAAATTAGAAGTCGGAGCACTCATTTTGCTATAGTAGACATTTGTTTTCTTTTATAGCTTTTGTGGCCGGACAGGTATAGGAGACGTTTCGTAGTCCTGATATTCACTGATAATTTTACTGTACATTTTCTGACAGTCTTCTGTTGTTGCATTTGTCTGCACATCTGAGCAATGAGAAAAAAGACAAACCATGAAGTATTCAATTCAATCCAGGCAGACACAGCACAGTGCCCTTGGACACTAATGCATATTGCACCTAATAATATGATGATATGACCTGAGTCTACATTTTCTCCTTCAACACCCTCGAGCAGCTCTAGGAATACAGCAGGGTGCTAGATCTTATTATAAACTCATTCATAATGAGCCTTTGTTTCTTTCTACTGTCTCGTTGGGACAATAAAGGTTTGTTTCTCTCACCTTAACCTAGGTTTTGGTATTTTTATAGATTTTAATTGTAATTAAAGGAGAATGCCTCTTGCTAAATACTTTGACTTGCTGTCCATTTGGAGGAAATGCAGCCAAGGTTGCTGAAACGAATCAGCTAAATCTCATGCACTCACCTCTGCCTCCTCGCACACATAGACCAGGCATCAGCACTAGCTACTGAGACATGTAATGGTAAATGGTATTTCACAAAAAATGTTCTTCCTGACCCACATGAATTTGTTATGCCTGTCCTAAGTGTACTGAACTCGCTCAGTCTTCCCAATGGTGTCTCCAAAGGCAAGTCAGTGTGGGTATGTACAGTCTGAGAGATAATGAAAGGAGAAGTGACAATCAACTCTGCTTCAAAATATGCATTACAAAAGCAAGCATTTCTCCAACAGTGCTAAACAACATCTCTGAGATAACACCATAGCAGAAGCACAGATAGCTATCTCAGAAATACACAGGTTTGCCTCACAAAACATGACAGTAACTTTCATTTACCCCCTACCTAAAAAGACTAAAGGAGCTCTGAGATTAAGAAATTATTCATAGATGGACAGGGTTCAAAGTCCTTTAAATGAATAGTAGAATGTATTTTTACTGACACTTTCTGTTCTGAAACCAGTCTTGATCCTAATAGTCAGAACATATCACTGAGTATAAAACCATCCATAAGTACAAAAATAAAACAAAACAAAAAAATCCCTCTTTATAAGAAGTTCAACTCCAATGCTTCAGTGTAACTCACAAATACTGGCACAAGAGACTTTGGCTTACTATCATTTAGAATGAATTAGAATAAACTGTGAATCCCAACGCTCCAGTTAATAGACGCATAAAGAGAAAATTGGCAGGTAGCAGTCAGACAGTGGCTGAACAGCTGCCATTGACAGTACCTATAAATAGATTTTTCTAAGACAAACACATTTTGTTGGATACAAACATAATGCATTTTCCCACTTTGGGCTAGTAAGAGATTCTCAGTTTTTAAGAAACATGGAAAACAACCACTTTACAAGTTTGTCACAAGAGCAGATTCAGCCACTGCCTTTTTATTCAGCTTCTTGTGCCTGTTTGTTTTTGATGCAGAACACCATGCTACTGATGTACAGTTCTGATTTTGCATTCAAAACACATACCGCAAAACAACATTTATGAGCAATTTGGAAAGTAAATCTTAGCTTCTACTAATATGATACATTTAAGTGTGAAAATGGGTAGGTCATTTAGTGCACCTCCTATACAATGCTCACTCTCCAACTTTGGAGTTTGGCAAAAGCAGCAGCCTTCACTGCAGGAGGTGCCTGAGAAGGGCTGTTAAGTAGTGCTCTTTACACCCTTAGTCATTAAGGCGCCAGGACACCAGGGCAACTGTAGAACACTTAAGTGGGATTTTCAAAACCACTTGGCATTTGTCAAACTTCTTTCTAGTGAGGTCAACAGACATTTTACTGCTGCTCCTAGGGAAAATGTAATCAGAACACTGAAAAAGTGCTTTTAAATGCCTAATGATGTCCACACACAACTATTAATACAGATGCAAAATGAAAACTGTCTATCCAGACATCAACTACCAACTGCAGATTACATTTAATTTAGATTTGGGCACTTCAGTTCACCAATGCATCATGGAGAGGGATGCAAACCAGTGTCATGTTCTCTCTCAGAAAATCCAAACCAACTGACCTGTTGGAGCGGATTTATAGTACTTCCCTCACTAAACCAGCCTGAGATCCAACTATACTTTGTATCTTAAGTGGGTTAGTACAACAGCAAAACACTAGTTGCAAAAGAATACAGCTTCTGGAAAATCCTACTCACTAATTTTCACCATTTCAGGGCATTCAAGAACCTGGTTTGCTGATACTTTACTCTCAGATAATACTGTTTCAAGATGGAAGGTGCCTTGGAAGAGAAAGTAGAAGGAGACATAGAAGATATAGGCAAAGATAGAAGGCAGTTGAAAAGTGCAATAATCAGGCAGAAAAGATGAAGCAAAGACCTATTATTAAAAAATAAATTAAAAGGAGGAAAGCAGGTCTGGCACACAGCATAAAGCAAGGATATGAAGCAGAAAGAAGCAGGTCTCTTCAGCATCCATTTGTTCATGTTGGTTTACAAACATGTTGATTTAGTGAGCTTCAGAGGAATAATTTTTTGCCTTTCAGTAATCAACAACTTCCAGCCTGAAAATCTGAGCTAGATTCAAGCATGTCACAACAGCAGCAATAAAAAATGACATAAAATCATGCAGCAAAGAAAGGAATATTGTGTTGTGAATACAACTGTACAGATGCATAATTACTCAAGCGTCAATATATGACCAATAGCAGGACAGCAATATTAAAAGAAAGATAAAATAAGTGAACACCATCGAAAAATCCCTGCAGTTACACTTCTGTGCCAAACAAAGCTAGAAATCAAAGGGTCAGATACTTTTGTTTGGAAGTAAAGAGTTTTAAGCAAAGAGCTGAAAGCCAGTCACACCTGCCTTCTCCCATGCTGTACTGAAGCAACCGATTGTAAGTAATCTACACCATACATCAAGCTTGCAGAAACCCCACAATAATTCCGTATGTTTCCTTTACAAAACGGACTACTAGGATTAATGTTTTCAGAGGTCACTCTGTTTAAAAGCAATTTTGTTTCAGTATGAGTTCATGTTATTATTCTAGTGGTGGGAATGCTGACTATTCTGAGTCCTTTCAGATCAAAACCACAAATGAAATGCTGAAAACTACCTATAGTAAAATGTGGACAGATATCTGAGCTTGGTACAGAGGCAAGAAAGGCTGGCTACCAACTTTTTCTCTGAATAGTTGACTTCACACTCCAGATGTCTTTATTTGATTCAGTGAAACTGCTGTTCTGAAGCACACTGGAATCAAGATCTCCCTTTGTTTGTTTGGTTTGGTTTGTTTTTTCCCCCCCTTCTTAGCAAAGTACAGCATGGCTGGATAGAGACACTCCACTTGATCTGGCAGTTTATTTGAGTCTACATTCAGGTACACAACAAAGCTGTAAGCAGCTCTACCTCTTGTCTCCAGGGAAATCACTTTTCATTTTAGGTATGTTGATGGATCATAGGGCAACAGCCGTGGCACACGGGATGAGCTCTTAGTGAGTTTGTCCCATGAGTTATCTGCACTTGAGATAGAAAGAAAACTGTTTCATTTGCCTTAAAGGCAGCAATGTTCCACCAGAGTGGAATGATTGACTGACCTTGGAGAACTAAGGCTGATCATTTGGCACTAGTCTCAATGAAAAATTCATCATTAATGATGATTTTTGACTGCCCTAGAAAAAACAAATATTAATATGGTTTAATACAGCACAATTGAAAATCCAGAATGCAATAAAACTTTCACATCATGCTAGCACAGGGATTTCTTTGTGTTATTCATTCCAGGAGCAAGATATTTTCCCTCTCTATTTCAAGTAATTCTTTCTGGAGGTGAAACAATATGGTATTTCACTGAGTACCTTTCAGCACCTTTTCAATATATGAACTCTCTGGTATTCTCAGTCCTTTTTGAATGATAAAACTTTTGTCTGCATCTTACCACAAATTCTGAACACAGAGACCTTGGATTATTTCCCCAAGTAACACTTGGATACAGTGCAACTTGTGTAAGTACAACAGTTTGTAAGGTACTTCAGCATTAGGAAATTCCATGGCAGAGTAAAAGCTGAGATAGAACAAGGCATTCTTCCCTGAGACAAGTGATGGTGACTTTTAGAGGCTTCGAGCTGAGAAAAAGCCCAAGCCTATGATGTACAATCTCTATGCACAAGACCCTCAAAGGTCACTAGTCAGAGACAAGATTTCATATTTTTCCTAACCTGAAACTGGGATGCCACTTGCAGGAAAGAAATAACAGTCTACCTTGGAATAGTGTAAAATATGAATTAGCCACAGGGGAATCACATCTTCTAATTAAATGTCGATTAAAGTCAGTTAAGGAGCTAGATCAGTCCTGCACTAATGAGAGAAGTCATATTATTACCTCTGCATTAAGTACTGTATCATCCACTAATTCCATTTAATCACAGTGGTCGGTGGGTTTTGGTTTGGTGGTAGGGTTTTTTGGGTGTGGGTTTTGGGTTTTTTTTAATACAAGGACCTAATATTGCAATAAATTTGAACAATGATTTGTACAGATCCAGTGTTTAGCAACGAGACTGGTGAGGGGGCTGGAGGGAAAGTTGTATGAGGAAAGGCTGAGGGAGCTGGGGATGTTCAGCCTGGAGAAGAGGAGAATTAGAGGGGACCTTATCACTCCGTACAAGTACCTAAAAGGAAATTGTAGTCAGGTGGAGGTTGGGCTCTTCTCCCAGGCAAGTCGTGACAGGACAAGAGGGCATGGTGTGAAGCTGCACCAAGGGAGGTTTAGGTTAGATATTAGGAAGCACTTCCTCACAGAAAGGCTGATTAGGCACTGGAATGGACTGCCCAGGGAGGTGGTGGAGTCACCATCACTGGAGGTGTTTAAGAAAAGATTGGATGTGGCTCTTGGTGGCGTGGTTTAGCTGATGTCATGGTGTTAGGTCATAGGCTGGACTTGATGGTCTCAGAGGTATATTCCAGCCTCAATAATTCTGTGATTCTGTTTTCCAGCCAAACACCTTTTCCCCTATACTACATGCAATGGACTCTAAATGTGATCCTGTGATAATTGTGAGAAGTGTCACCTCAATTTTTCAATTTTTTTCCCATGTTTCAGTAGTGCTTCTGAACTCTACAAATTTCTAGTAGTAAATTTTACTTGTCCTGCTAAAATGCAGGTAGAATTATAAACCTTTGTGATGTGGGATTTATAAATGTGGCTTAAAATGCTGTATACATAGAATACATACATAGAATAAACCAGGTTGGAAGAGACCTTCAAGATCATCGCGTCCAACCCATCAACCAATCCAATACCGCCCAAACAACTAACCCACGGCACCAAGCACCCCGTCAAGTCTCCTCCTAAAAACCTCCAGTGATGGCGACTCCACCACCTCCCCAGGCAGCCCATTCCAATGGGCAATCACTCTTTCTGTATAGAACTTTTTTCTAACATCCAGCCTGAACCTCCCCTGGCGCAGCCTGAGACTGTGTCCTCTTGTTCTGGTACTGCTTGCCTGGGAGAAGAGACCAACATCCATCTGTCTACAACCTCCCTTCAGGTAGTTGTAGAGAGTAATAAGGTCACCCCTGAGTCTCCTCTTCTCCAGGCTAAGCAACCCCAGCTCCCTCAGCCTCTCCTCGTAGGGCTTATGTTCCAAACCCCTCACCAACTTTGTTGCTCTTCTCTGGACTCGTTCCAGCAAGTCAACATCCTTCCTATATATATATATATATATAGTAATTATAGTATATTATATATAGTATATTATATATAGTAATTATATATATAGTAATTATAGTGCTAGACTGAATGGTGCTGACAGTTTATTCTTGGTTACTGATATAATTTGTAATGTGATTCCAAGACAGTATCACAGTATCACAGTATAACTAAGGTTGGAAGAGACCCCAAGGATCATCAAGTCCAACCTGTCCCAACAGACCTCACAACTAGACCATGGCACCAAGCGCAACGTCCAATCTCCCCTTGAACACCTCCAGGGACGGTGACTCCACCACCTCCCTGGGCAGCCAAGCTTTTTCTCCCTGCTAAAGTGCAGGGTCTCTGCAAGACACACTTCTTTGCTCTGTAAAGTGCAAAGTGTAAAGTTCAGGACATTGAGACACTTGAACGTGTCCAGAGTAGGGGACACAGTCTCTAGCTGTGCCAGGGGAGGTTTAGACTCGAAGTGAGGAGAAAGTTCTTCACTGAGCGAGTCGTTCGTCATTGGAATGTGCTGCCCAGGGAGGTGGTGGAGTCGCCGTCCCTGGAGGTGTTCAAGAGGAGACTGGACGTGGCACTTGGTGCCATGGTCTAGTCATGAGGTCTATAGAGACAGATTGGACTTGATGATCCTTGGGGTCTCTTCCAACCTTAGTTACACTGTGATACTGTGATACTGTAATTACAGAGAAAGTGGTAGTGGAAAAGTATCTACAACTATTGGAAGCTTCATTGAAACTAGAGTGGGAAAGGCAACAAAAATACTGTCTTCCAGACTGGCACTGCTTACCATGCTAATACTTGCCAAACAACAGGGGTGATCACTGTGCTGCTACAGGGTGTTCAAGAACATAGGACCTGCCATACTGGATCCAACCCAGGTGGTCTTACAGTGCATCTCAAGGGTGCACAGCATGAGCCACTCATGCACAGACATCAGGAACTGCATAGGAAAGGAGGAGAAATTAAGTGCTTATATTCGTCACTATTTTAGAATGTAAAGTTATCAGTGCAAAGCTGGTGTTCCTGGCAAGTGAAGGTACATTACACTTACACACTCCCAATTTAAAAGGAGCATGGTGATGCAGAGAGCATAAGCAACTCATCCGATGACTTGTAGTGACTCAGGGAGCTGGAAATGGGGTAAAGCTGA
The DNA here is from genome assembly GCF_014839835.1 of Dryobates pubescens. Taxonomy (NCBI): domain Eukaryota; kingdom Metazoa; phylum Chordata; class Aves; order Piciformes; family Picidae; genus Dryobates; species Dryobates pubescens. The sequence continues at coordinate 4,372,683 of NC_071624.1, read as the reverse complement.
TAATATGGCTCTCATCACTGGAAAGAGTCATACCACCACCACTCCACTTTACTGGAAAGGAGTATTGCATGATTGTAGATGTATTACTTTCAGGACACTCAATCCCTCCTGAATATTCCCGAAGTCTTTACTATGGGGACCTCTGGAAGGACATGCCCTGCTCTGGACCCCAACAGAACTCCACTATCCCATAAGGACTGCAATCCCACATACCCTGGAACCCAAAGCATGGGCACTGTACTAATCCATGGGATTTAGGGAATGAGAAAAATCAGAGTATAAAAGAGAGGACCATTAACAAAGAAGACAATGCTCTGTAAAATGTCTTTTAAAAGAAACCTGTAGTGTTTATCTATATCTCATCCCTGGGAATTTTCTAGCCCCTCCAAAAGCCTTGACCAGAATCACTCAGCCCACAGCCTTTCAAATACTTTCTGTTTAATGAGAGGAAACTAATTCACCTGAGTTTTCCTCATTTTGGGATGAGCCTTCATGCCTGGATGAAGATGAAAATCTGAGGAGGGATGGGTAGTACAACAGGCTGTTGACAGAAACCACACTTTGAACTGTGTATATTGTAAAAAAAAATTCCCATGTTGTTTTTTTTATTAAAAAAGCTTGCTAACCCTTGCTAGGACTGATAGAGAGAAGGAAATGTCTTGCAGCAGTCAAGGATTGTAGGGCAATTGTTGCAGTTTAGAGCTCATCATTTTTTCTCCTTTCTCTGCTGTGGCTGACACTATGCATAACCAGCTCACAATCACTTCCTTATCGCATTTGATTTCCCATGCTTCGCCCTGTGGATTTTATCTTGCTAATGAAACCCAGGCTATTTGTCCTCAGGTATTCACATGGTCCCCAGTGCCAGAGAGCCTGAAGACCTGAACATCTTAATGGAGCCTTACTAATTCCACTGGCTGCTTCTGAACCACCAGAGATGAAAATAAAGACTTTAAGTCATTCAGGCTGGGTCACTGGTGTTGTGTATCAATTATGCAGATTCCCTCAAATGGATTCTGAAAGCATCTGTCACACATGAAAGAAAAGCTCTGTGAGCCTTTGCTAACAAAAATGTCTTTTGTTCCCTGACAACTTTGTACATAAAGGTGTGAATCAAGACGGTTCAGGAACAGGCTTTCCTACTACATGGAGCAAGCAAAGCCTATTGCAGCGATGTGGGGAAGATAGCTTTTCATAGATTCTGAGCACTGGATGGGTGAAGTGGGGGCTGGTACCCCTGGCCTGGGACTCGCCCTGGGGCAGTTCTCACTGAAGGACAGCATAAAGGGAATTTTGTTCCTTCCCTGTGCACACAGGAACTCTCCGAGAGGAAATGTGCACAAGCACAAGGCTATGAAAGTTTCAAAGACTGTATAATGAGAGTGATATGCTGATAATCAGCTTAATTCCCATTTCAAACACCTAAGTCCCTTTGTGAATCTGGCCCTATAGACTTAATCCTGCATATAGCTTAATTAGCTTAATTGTCGACCGTGTCTGGTAAAGGAAGGGTGGGCAGGACAGTGTGCTCTGGGGAAGCTGTCCACACCCAGCAGGTCAAAGAAAAGCTTATGGTGGATGGGGCTTGCAGGGCTCTAAATGGAAATGGCTTTGTTTCAGAAACAAGAAGCCTGGGAAGAGGCTGCAGAAGTTTGTGTTCAGATAGGCAGAAGTAACTGGGACTGAAAGAAGAGGAACCTTTTAAAGCTTTTCAGGACCAGAATGATCCCATGCACAGGGCACTGAGGATGGCTTTTACATTCTTGTCTCCAGACAAACGTCCAGTTTCACTATTTATGACTAGGGAAGCGAGTGTGCGAGTATCTTCTGACTTAATTCTGCTTACTCTGAAAGAGCACAGCTCAGGCTCGCTGTATTTCATCCATGTGTCTCTTGATGCTTTGACGGGAACAGGGTCAATATGCTTATTCTTCTCCTGTAGCTTCAGATGTCTTTCAGGATCAAAATCATACTGCTTAGCAAACTGCTTCCTGACATGCAGGAAGAATTGAGGCTGTGACCAAGGTCCTCATGGGGAGGAGACTCTCAGAGCCCTTATCATGGCTCTGAGACCAGACCCTGTGCTGATGCCTTTGCAGGGACAAAGGCTGCCCCATGCCCCTCAGGCATCATGGCTGACCTTCAGGTTCAGGCTCCTGAAGTCACATTTTCTACTATAAATCACTAATAACCTGCCAAAAGATCCACTTGATTATCTTCTTTTCTGTAAGAACAGTACAATAGAAGTTGGCCTTGTCTGGGAAAGTATATATTTATTTTTTTTTTGCATTCAGGAAGACTACAGTTTTACTGTATGCAGCAGAAGTCAGGTGTACAATTAAATTAGTATCTATCTAAGACTATCTATATAAACTTTTAATTAGGTGACTGAGGATGCCAAAACTGAAGCTGATTCTGGGTTTTTTTGTTTGTTTGTTTTGTGGGTTTGGTTTTCTTTTATTTACTCTGGTATACATGATTAAATGAGGAGAAACTTGATTCTAACGAGCTGTCTCAGTTTGTAGAAGGCTAATTAAAAAATAAAATAAGCTGGCATTCTACACTGAAGAAGCCATTAAATAGAACTTCTACAAATATTTACTCATATGAAAAAAAGCCTTAATCCAGAGAGTTTGAGAAACATAGTCTTGTTGTACTTGTCCTACTATAAAAAGAAGCCTGCCCAACCTGATCAAGCTGCCTTTCTAATATCGCAAACATGAGTATGGAATTGGTTTTTACATTTTCCCACGTTGTCCCAGAGGACAGCATCATATTACATTATACACTAAAGCCACAAGCATTTAAACAGACATAAAGTTCATCCTGGCTATTAGCTAATTATTCACCCATTCAGAAAAAGCAGTTAAACTGGAGTCAGGGTAAAGGGCAAGTACCAGGAATGTCAGTGAAAAAGGACCTTTCAGGAACCAGCAGTCATTCACAATTCAAGATCTTCATAGCACAAACTGACCAGACTCACTGATACCATCAAAATATCAGAAAGGGAGAAGCAATAGCCCTAAAATCCTCTCTCAGTCCTTCTAGCAGTGCTGCCAGCTTGGTTTGTGCAGATGATCAATGCTTCCTTGGCTGGCGCTTGCATTTTCTCCTGCCTGGCACAGCTCATGTTGGGAGTACATGAGCTCAACAAGGCTGCTCAGCTACCAAACAGGTACTCTTTACTCCTCAGCAGATGGACTAAAACATACATCTCCTGCTTTGCAGCTGTACTCCTAAACATAACATTAGTGTAGATCAGCAGGTAATAACTATACCCATCAAGAGACTGAGGCCTTCCAAACACATACCTGCCTTAATGGTTTGAACCAAGGGCTGAAGACGCATCCCATAACACAGTAAGTTGCAAGATGCTGATTTCATGGTAGAACTGGTGTCCTTCACACAGCCACCTTTGCAGTATGGGCAATTGCTGACCTGTGAAGCAGCCCTCTGGGTGTGGTGGCACTCTCTCTGCCTCTGTTAAGCTCAGCAGAAGAGCTGTCAAATATTCCACCTTCTCTCCCTTGGTTACTTCACTTCCCCGTTGTTTCGGCTCCTTACATGCTACTCTTTGTTTAAAGTAGTAAGTATTAGCATGTCTTCCCTGCCCCCCATGCTTTACAATCTGTTCTGCCACTCCAGACAGGTGGTCTTTTTTGGTAGACCATGCATCTCATAATCTGACAGGCTTTGACCCTCTATACATGCTTTTCACACTTCTAGTCTAATGGGCATCTGTTTTCTCCTCCTTCTTCCTTATGGGAAGGTTTCAGCTAAGTGCTTATCAGACTCTGCTCTCTACCAGTCACCAGTAACTAAACAACTAAGAATTTTTTGGAGGAATTTTGTTTGACATTTCTTACAAAAGCTACATTTTGCCTCCTTTTCTCATGAAAAAAAAAAAGTCATTCAAGCTTATTTGTGCTTAGTTATTCCTGTAAAAGTAAACATATGCGAATATGTTGTTGGTTTTTTTTTTCATTTAAGGCACAACTATATTATTCTATTAATTAAAAACATCCTCATGTACGTTCCCATGACATGACTGTGGTCCTGATTTACAATAAACACTCATTACAGCAAGCTTAACTGATGCTTTAACACTGGAGCCTATTATCATTATTTGCTAATATAGTCAGTGGCCAGAGTTTATATTTCTTGCAGAAGTAGTGTTTAATTTTCTCCCAGCATTACCTACCATTAGTGGATTTAGCTTATCAGAAAATGCAGCAAAACCCACATGCAGCTCTCAGTCTGTCTGACTAGACCAAGACAACATTTTCCAGTTGGAACAAAAATAAGAAGGCAGCCTTTTGAAAGGTCCAAAAAAATCCTACTTCTTCCTGTATTATTGTTTTTTTTTTTAATGAAAAAAAAATAAACAGTGATATGTTTGGGACAAATAATTTCTAGGACATGGCAGCAGAAGTATTACTGAATCAAGCTCCTTTCACTCACCTAAAGCCACCTGCTATACCCTAAGGCTGCAGTTACCTTTTAGCTGCACCTTTCTGTTGCTGGTTGCATGAAAGATTAATAGGGGTAGGGGTTACCTGGCTTTAGAGGTTTCATAGGATTGTGTGTCAGCCAGGGTTATTTCACAGGAAAATGATGCAAACACTGTTTGACCTTTTACACCACCCCTCAGACAGGAAAGGATATTGTTTTGTCATCTAAAGCTATATAGGGCCTGAGCAAAAAAAAAAATGATTCATTTCAATTAATGTAGGCAAATAGTCATTCAGAGCCTCTAAGTATCCAGGAGAAAACTCAAAATGAAGACAGAGAAGCTTCATGCAGCCATGACTAGATTTTCAGAATGAAGTTTAGATGCATGCATGTACATATGTGCATGAAAAGCATGACTCATGGTGTTGGCTTGGGGTCGCAGCTTCATCTAGCTTTTCTGCAGACACAGTGGAACATTTAAGATGTCTAGGGAAGATGATTGTTTAAACTTGTTGTGATACAATTTTGGCAGGGTGTATCCTTCTTAGAACCAACCAGTATTACATGACAAAATTGCAGTTAAATATATTCTAACTTATTAAAAATAAGAAGTTATACAGGCAAACACATCCACAGCGTGGATATCTTCACATACTCTCCATATAATACACAAGTAAAGGTTTATGAACATATACCTACATGTAAACTGTGTGCAAAACATGTATTTGGGGGTAAGGTAGGACACAGATACCTACAAATACGAACTTACATGCAAGTATGCAGATGCATTAAATAGGATTGTAGTCTAGCTGTTATTTTTTGTCATAAAAATTATATAGGAGGTAGTTGGAGTACTCAATAATGAGATACAATAAAATCTACTGTATTTCGAGGTGTAGGCACCAATCTAATCAAGAAAAGGACAGAGGTATTCAGAAGGCTGTGAAAACCTCTCAGTGTTAAAGCAGAATAATAGATATTTAGAAGGCTGTTTCCCAGGGGGTTGATCGACTGAGTTTCTACAGTGGGGACAGTAAATGATTCTGTGACACGGGATCTGGAGTATTTGATTAATCCCAATGTACAAACCCCATGCTGGGGAGGGGCAGGAGGGTTTGGATGTATCAGTGCTGTGGACTGCAGTACAGTGCAAATATACGTGAGCCATGGTAGATAACCTAAGTGGGAATCACAGGCAGCCATGCTGCAGCAGCAGAAAGCATCACATCAGCTTAGATGCAGTGTAGACCCCTTCCAACCAAGAAGAGTGCTGCTGTAACTAGTCTGTGTCCAGTATCTGCCATCAGGTCACTTTGAAGGCATCTCTCAAGTCAGAGCATATAGTACAACACCAAAGCACACAAAACACAGGACAGTGTTTACTGTGGAGCTCCTCAAACAGCAATCCAACACTGTGCTCCTCCTTCTTGTGGGAAAGCCAAAACAGTGTTCTATGCCATGTGCTCTGTGTTGCAGCTTGTTACTGCTGATACCTGATTTCAGACTTGTGCCTAGTTCCTGAATGTAACTTTTTTTTTAAACTGACTTCAGTTATCTAGACTTCAGCTATTTTTATTTTGTATTTTTCTGCAGAGAAATACAGAAGCAGCATGAAAATAATTCAGAGGCTCTGTGTGGGGAATCCAGAGAGAGCCCAAATCTGTTTCTGAAGAGGATTATCCATGTCCTCATTCCCCTCTGCAAGGACAACAACACAAGCTACCGCCATCAGGCTCATCTCCATTGCTCTGTTATACCCAACTGGCAAGTTCCCTGCTGACACAACTCCATTAAAACCAATGGACTTTCATCATTGGAGAATATATCCCTAAAACTGTTTGCAAGGATTTCCCAGGAGAAAGAGCACAGATTGACCTTGAAAAGAAATTAAAGGCTCTGTCATTGATTGCCAATATTTCAAATTCAACCGACACAAGCTCAGGGAAGACCAACATTTGGGGAAAATAAAGTTAATGTATCCTGAGGATGTGTCATGCCTAAACAAAACCAGCACATGTGTTTTAATGTGTAGTCCTCAGTGACAGCAGCAATGTATGATGTATAATGTTCAGGTATCCATATACCTCACTTACTTATAAGGTCTTAAGCTAACTTGGGAGCCCATGGTAGACAAGGATATGGGTGCTCACTTGCTCAGTCAATTAGTTAAGCAGTAAGCACATTGTCTAAGCACTTCAAAAATAACCCAAACTGAAGAGTCACAAGACTGATTTTAGGAAACCTCATCTTCAAAATTTAGGTTTCTGCATATGGAACAATTCACTTTAGAAATAACTGTCCTTAGTATCTCTGCACACACGTGCCCTAAGCATAGAGTGAGAGAAATTCAAAACCAGACCACCTTTTTCCATCTCATCTTCCCCCTCCTGCTGCAGTTTCCAGTGAAGTCACCACCCTCTAGCTCTGCACAATTGTCACTAGGTTCAATGAAGCTGTCATAGTTGCATCAGGGATTTATTTGGAACCTTATTTTGACTTTAACACAGAAACACGTGGAACCAGACATTCATAAGAGGCTACTCAAGATAAACATCCCAGGAACAATGAAGGAGACAGGAGATCTCAGTGCTTTACCCACATCTTGAGCTGCTCATAGCTGGATTTGCAGTTTTGGTGGGTAGGCTGCACCAGGGTTAGCTGGAATCTGTCCCTGGGAATTTTTCCGAGTGCTGTCAACAGTACGCCTGGGCTGGATCTTATTTTAGCCATCCAGTCTAACGATTGTCTGTCTAAAGGCAGAAATGATGCACTCTCCTCTACTTCCATTGTGGTTCCCTTCTGAGATCAAGAGACAGAAAACCATCTCTGCATCTGTCACTGATTATGAGACAATCTCATCCATGGGCGAGGAGAAGGACAAACAACATGTGGAGAGCTATGCATGGTGACCAGGAAATCCACTGCACAGTGGAAGAACTAGGGGCTCACATGCTCAGGTTACACAAGCACATTGTCTTCCTTGTGTACCAATAGCCTGGCTAGCTGTCCTCTTGGTTTCTGAGTGTTTGCTCATTGTAGTCTGTCTTAACTGCTAATAACAACACAAGACCTTGAAGATTTGACATGATTTACTAAGTGGATACACTTCCCTTGCAAGACAAGAAACAGAAATACTTTTCTCCAAGGAAAGCTCTGTTTCTGAGACACAGCACACCATGCTGAATCTCCTCACTCCTCTCCCAGTCACTGCTTCCCTGTCCACACATGGGGAATGAGCAGAAGCAAGCGACCTTTTGCTCATCTGACAACTGTGTAACCCCATGCAATTGTATTTTACAGTTTAAAAAGGTAAGAAGAGATAGAAGAACAGAATGGCATAGAATGGAATAGAATAAAATTAACCAGATTGGAAGAGACCTTTGAGATCATCGAGTCCAACCTATCATCCAACACTATTTAATCAACTAAACCATGGCACCAATCACCCCATCAAGTCTCTTTCTAAAAACCTCCAGTGATGGTGACTCCACCACCTCCCTGGGCAGCCCATTCCAATGGCAAATAACTCTATGAAGAATAACTTCCTAGGCAAAAATGTGAAAGGCTCTTTGCAATTACTTTTAAAAGCAATTCTGACCACCCCCAAAATGAAAAAATGCTTGCTTTCAGGGTGTTCCCTTCCTTTTCAATAGCACAAAGAAAGGAAAAGAGAGAAAATGGAAATAAATAGATGAATAAATTTGGTCCCCCTTTTTTCAAAGACTTTGGATCACTTGGAATACAGAGTAATAGCATAATTGGGCTGCTCACTTTTAGGAAGGATGTGGGTTGGCAGCAGCCCCAGCAGCCTGCAGGAGCCTCTGTGTGCATTGGGTCTGAAATAGGCACTACTGCAGGAGAGACTCGGGTCAACAGCAGTCATCTGGCCTGCATCTCTGCCCACAGCAAGGACAATTAGAAAAGTCATTTACAACAGAAAATGAGTCTGAACCATGCTCCTTGACACTGTCATCAGCATTTTGTGCTTTTTTACTACCTATTTAGGCACTGGCTGGGGTGAAAACTTCAGCCTGTGTCTAGGTTCTCTGGGTGGTATTTTCAGTCTGAGCTGGAAATTAGTTTTCTGCAAGCTAGCTCAGACACGTTTACAGTAATTGTAGTCACTCAGGAAGGACTTGCTTTTAACACCTTTAGAAAAGGGCTTCAAATGGCTGGTTGGTTCTCTGTAGCTTTTATACAATTGTCTTGCCCAGTGTGGCTCTTCTGCAGATCCCACTGACCTTCTGTGATAACCCTGCTAACGTGATACCAAACATGCTCTGCCTCAGTTTCACCTTTGTAAATATGGGGAAAATATCCATAGTATTTCTCCAATGAAACCCCCCCCCCTACAACCCCAACTGTTCTCTCTTGAAATACTTGCCTTTCACAGAACAGTGCTTTAATCAATAATCAAATCAACAGCTTTAAATGCATACACATCATGCAGGTCCACTTCAGCTGCAAGCTGTAGCTTCTTTTTTGAGATGATAAACGTTTTCCAACAGATTGTATGCTAATGACACTTCTGCTGGCAAAACAAGCTGTCTTCAACCCTGAGCTGCTTCCAGATGCTAAAAAAACCCTTAATACACCCAGACTATCCTTAAAGGTAACTACCTCTACACATGTAAGAATGATTGAACATATAGTGCAGTACATTCAGCATCACTGGTGTATAAGATATTACCTCTGAATACGTAATGACAGATTTTGATCAAAGCATAAACGGAATGAGTGGTTAGCAGCTTTCACAAGGTTCTGCAGCTGGGTTTATTCAGCAGTTGCAGAGACTGTGCAGGAGTTTTTACTCTTTCTGAGGTAACCATTTCAGAATAGATATTCTCTCTATATATGGGAGGTTCCTTCCAAGTATTTTGCTCACATCCATGCACCTTCCACAAGGTATAGAATAAAAATCAATTCTGTGAGGGTCTTGCTTTTGGAAGAATTTGACAATCTTTAAAGAGTGTTGTCTAGTCATTTTCATTTCATATTCATATTATAGCCCTAATTTCTTTGATGAAGCCAGAGAAAGATGCCAAATCAGATCACACCTTTGCAGATGTCTTCATTTGTAAATAAATAAATAACAACCCACCACCACATTCTCTTCCAAAGACAGACATATTTATTGGTAAAAATAAAGCAACTCAATAAGACAATGCTTTAGCAAAGCAGCAAACGTGAGCACAGTAAATTCACCATCTAATACTAATGGGAAGGGGTTGGGATCTGGAAAGATGGTAATAAGTCAGAACTCTGTACTTGGAATGATTCTGAAATGTTAAAAGAAATAAAATAGAAAAAAAGAATGTGTTCAGGGAAGCACAGGAAAACATTACTACAACAACAAAACAAATCAAACACTGATCAATATCACTGTGGTCACCTGTTAACAAAGAATTGTGAGGCATTTTGAATGTACTTTCCCATATTTTTCCATTTCCCTGATGCCTTAGGGTAATGAAACAGATATGAAATAATTTCTGGAAGAAGGACAGCTCTCCTCCTCTTCCTCTTTTTCTTTCATAAATTCTTTGTGGTAGTGCCTACAGTGCAGGTGAGAGTTGGAAAACAGTGCTTACAGCTAGACCTGACTGAAGATGATACAAAGCCATACTGATGATAGATCTGAAGAACTTCAAAACAGGATTCAAGCAGAGTCAGTTTTTGACATTCTGGAGCCATTAGAGTTTTTGTTTCAAACAGCTTCTGTCCTTTCTCCACTCTATATAGAGTCTGAAAGGCAGAAAGCAGGCAGAAAACTGGTTTGACTTTCTTGACGGTGGAAGAATATACTGAAAGAATTTTTTTTGAAATATAAGGACCTGAATGTTTAAGATCTCTGGCAGGCTGTTGAGTTTACAAGAACTATTAACAACCTAGTCAATCCTGTGTTTGCTCATCCCATTGTCTGATGCATGCAGTTTCTCTTAGCAAAGTTGCTAGGCACTGCTGCTGCCTAATGTCCTTTAAGTGACAGCTGCTCTACATAAGCATAGCTTTTGGGAACTGGCACCACCACACACGGGGCACTGCTCCAGTGGTGCTCATGTACTACCTGACAGTAGCACAGCTATGGCCACACAGCCCCTGTAGGTGCACAGATCAGCTGGCCTGAACACAGAGCTGTTTGCTGACACAGTAACTGCTTTCAGGAGCTGACACTCCCAACATGGCACCAATCTCTGCCACCATGGCAGAGACACATCCCTGCGCAGCACAGTTATCTCTGCTACTCCAGCACCTGCAAACACCAGCAAAAGGAGGAGGTCCTATTTTGCTTGTGTCTGCAACACCTGAAAAAAGCCAAAGCTGCTTGTGATGTATCACAGGAAGAGAGGACAGGAGGCTGGGTGGCAACAGGAATGAAGCAGATGTTGAAAACCAAAATGAAACAAAGCCTGCACACCAAAACAAAACAAACCCTGCGCACCAAAACACACCTTGTCCACCTGATTTCCCGTTGTTGCACCAGGAGTCAAAGCCACTATTGAGCAGTCCCACAGCATGGCTAACAACAGATTTAACTGCAAGCTCAGCTTCTGCTCCATTAGCTCAGGCAAAGACCTAGAAAGGTGTGTTTTGGCTACCCTATACTCGCAGGACATTGACTGAAAGCATCCTTGTGTTTCAGATGAATATAGCTGCATGCAAAACCCTTCTCAAGATATCTCTACACAGAACAGCAAGATCTTTGCTGAAGTGTGAATGCAAGACACGCCATTTTCTGCAGTATAGTGTAACAAATGAAAATTTAACACTAATCAAATCACACTCAAATGTTTTAAAGAAAATAATAATTTAAAAATGGTTATATTTGAAGTCTTTTAGCAACAGCAGTTTCTTTCCCTTACCTTTAGCAAAGGAGTCTGAAGCAGAAGGAGCCCACACATGCACATCTGGGTTCCATCCCTTCACAGGTTGACAAGGGTGGGTTCATGTTTTTGTCTAAAGACTGCACTTGTCTCCCTGGGCCAGATAAATACTTGGAAAACAAAACTTTGTGCTGTCACCACACCCCATTTCCGTGGAGAGCTAAGCTGCCAAGCAAAGCTCTTTTCAAAGAAGCATTGCATAGAGAACACAAAAGGAAAAAAATGGGCATGTTTTCCTGATTGCAGTGATAAGCAAATAGACCAGATTATATAGGCTACTACTTAGGCTCAATAGCTTATATTTCTTTAAAGGAAGAAAATAAACTCCTTAGGTTCTTTTGGAAACCATCCATATTTTCTTCAGATATGGCTTGCAGTCTTGGGTTTCCAGATGGAAATATTCTGACATGGATTGGATTTTTCAAGATCAGTTTTAATTCCTGTAAGACTGCCTTTATAAGATGTTTCAGATGGGAGTTTTGGGCATGTCTCTGGGGTGGAGAGTTATCACTAGTAAAGATTTGAACTATAAGGGAAAGGAGACAATAATCCACATGCATATAATAGTAATTGTGCTGGCAACACGGAGAGAGAACAGAGCAGAAAAGAGCCCCATGCCTATGGCATGGTACAGGCTACTTCACCTGTGATTAGTCACCTGCTCAAGAATCCTTCATGAAGATCTATCTACTCATAATTTTTCTATGCTTGTCTTGAAGTATTTCATTATCTAACTCGAGGGAACAATATCTAGCTTACTTTGTGGCTGGTCTACATGTTAGAATAGTGGCAGAGAGAAACGTCAGCACAGGCATGCTGCCTCTTTTAAAGACAGGTGAGGACAATTCTGCCATCCACCAAGCCCTGATGTTAAACCCCAAATACTAAAAATATCCATGTTTTTCTAGCAATGCCACCCTCTTCTGATTAGACTGAGATTTCACTCCATCCCCATTGCAGTATATTCTCTTCACAGGCTTTGAAGAAAATTCACCAGAGCCTTTCTGCCACCTAATACAGCTGTTGCCCTTCCACATACTGGGTGCTGCTCTCACAGATCAAGGTCACGAACTTTCACCTTCTGCAGAGAAGTGTATTGAGAACTGTATTTTGGGATAGCAGTGTGAAGACAGGAGACATGGGGACAACCTATGGCATCATTTAGCAACAGGCTAATGTTGGCTTTGGCCGACTTGCAGATAGCATGAGATAACTGTGTTTACAGCCGTTCTGTTATCTTTAGGGAGGATCTTAATGAAACAGTTTGTGGAAAAGGTAGTATCTTTCATCAGAAAAAAAATAAAATGAGCCTTTAAGCACATAATGCTTTCTTCATGTCTGAACTAGATAAAAGAACATAGGTAAGTTTAGGATAAACCTGAGCTCAGGTCAGCCATGGAAGGAAGGGATACATAACCATTTAGGTTGTTTTCTTTCTGATTTCACATAAAAGCAGACCTCAGCGCAAAGTTCTCACAGGGACAGTTGAAAACAAGCTCTCTGGAAGCAAAGCTCTATGAACTCTGGAGTTATTTTGTGTGTGTGTGTGTGTGTGAGACTAGAGCACATTATATCACCTGCCAAACCTTGTGCTGCTCAGAGCAGAAGGTCAAAGTGCTTAATAAGAAATACAGCAGATGAGTTTTGGATAAAACTGCATTTTTGATCTGGCCACTGGCTTGATGAATGCCATTCTAATTACTGCATGAAATTTCACTAAGTTCTAATCCTACTGGAACATCTAGTAATTTACTTTCAGCCATGTTTTAATTAGAGATGTAAAAAACACTTTTGAAAAGCCCTCCTCAGACAACAAAACACTCTCAGAACACAGTGCAATTTTTGCCACAAGAATCTCCGTGATGCTTGCTCTTCTAAATCACATCTCTTTGAACTAGACAAGGACAGATGACAGAAAAGCCTCACCATGACTCCTGAGAACCCAGAATCATAGCCTCACACCTCACCTTCATCTTGGCCTATTATATAGCACTGCCATTCTAGCTGCAAATTTAAGCCAAGTTTTCAGATGTGACCTGCCCTCCTTGTTGCCAGTCGAAGCCCTTTCCTGCTCCAGATGCACTCTATCATGAAGCAATACAAACAAACCCTCAGAAGGCAAGCTGCTTTTCCAATCCTACCCAGCTGATTTGAGTTGCATTAGCTAATTTCAGCTGCATTCTTTCTTCTTTCTCTGAGATGTTTTTGGGGCAGTTCCTGTTTTCCAGTGAGTTACCACATCCATATCTTGGTTCACATAGTTTTGGGGACTAGTTTACCCATCAGGTAGCATTTCTGCTTTATCACCCTGCAATGTCTGAAGTTCTTTTCCATTAATGACACATTCAACCACCTTGACTCTCCAGAGCTCCAACACACAGCAAATAAAAACTGCAAAGTGGCTGTTTGCCTCACCCCAACAATATGTTAACTAGGAGAGAGCCTACTATGCTTATGCCCAGAGGAGGATTCAAATATTCCCTTCTTACAGATTTGTGTTTATAGTCAGGGATTTTTTCAGAAGAAGTACAGAAACTCCATTGGCAAAAGAGTATTTTAAATTGTAAAGATGTAGCTGTCCACTCACAGAGGTACATTTTTAACAAGCAGCAAGGGGAGGAAGGTTCTCAGCCCCCTGGATCTCTGTGGGGGACACAAGCATGGGTAAATTGATCCCAGGGTAAATGAAGGGAACACTCAGGGCCAGAAACTGAAAAAAAATTTGTATCAAGGACATCTGCCTGGATATGACAGCTCAAATTTGCTCTCTCAAGGTCTTCTTTTGTTTTCAGGTGCCAACCTGCAGTGGTGCAAATTACAGAGAGCACCAGTAAATAACAGAACATGAGATGTTGAACAAAGAGGGAGTAGGGGGTTGCAGGGGATTTTTTTTCTCTAGCAGTGTACGTAAGCTCTGATCCACTGTGCACTGATGGCCTTGGTCAATGCCTTTTCAGACATGTACTGTCCAAGTTCTGCTTTTCCACTTGTGCCAGACCACTGAGCATCACACGTATGTTCGGTGTGTCAGGACAGCATTTCTAAAAGCCCTGCTCCTTTTCTTCACCATACAGTGCAGCATGGAGGGAAGAACATATGTTCCTTGGTTTGCAGTAGAGAAGCTCCTTTCCCTTTAGAGATGCCTGCCTGTCAGCCAGGCTCTCTTTTCAGATGCAGTTTTTCTGGAGGCGATAATCTCTGATTACCCCAGAAGTACCTGATGCTGCAGTTTAGTAATGAATGCCCATCTTTCTGAGTAGGCTGTGACTCCCCTTAGCTTAAGTGGATGGGATTTCATGATGCTCTGCATTCTTTTCTCTAAAATCTTTGCCTCACATAAAGAATATTGGTTTGCTTGCTGCCATCACTAAAAAAAAAGGCAAACAGAAAGAGCTCTGAAGTTACTAATCCCTGAGAGCTCAGAAGCTTCTCAAAAATTGCAGGGTAAATGTTGTATGAGTATCTACATCACATCAACTAATAGTCTATGTATCTTGGATGCTTTTTGAAAAGCAGCCTGGAGTTAGTAAGTCATGCTGACATGTTACCCATTTTGGCCTTAATTGATGATCTGTCTGAAAAGAAAAAAGCTGCTACTTTGGTTTTAGTTTTGAGACTGACCACAAAAGTTCACATCCCAAGTTTGCTGGATTTTATTTGATTGCTCTTAGTAACAGAAATACCTCTCCTGCAGCAGTGCCAAGAAGCCAGACTGAAACCATGCTGTGCTCAAGACACTGCACAGAGACACAAGTACAAATAGCAAGAAAAAGAGAGAGAAGAAGAGAATTAGCAATTGGTAAAGCAACTAGTAAGAGAGCACATGCCTGATCAGCAGAGGCACTTAAAGCACTGACAGCTTTTTCCTAATGGGCTTATTCTCCACCAGAGCCATTTGTGGAGTGACATTCCTGAGCTGTGCCTAGCTTAACAAGCTCCTTTCCCTATTTTTGTGCCTTCTTGGGAAGAACAGACGATCAAGGTTTCTATAGGACACAGGAAGCTGTGAGCAGCTTTTAACTAGGAGTGAAGAGAAGAGAAAGGGACAAAGTCCACTTACCGAAGAGCGATGCAGACAGAGGGAGGTTGGAAAGCCCTATATGCGCTTCCTCTCCTGTGTCCCCATCTGTCCCACATCCTTCTTTTTGTAGATTGTCATTTTCAGATTGGAGGAGGAGAGATCCCTGAAACTGCACAAAAGCAGGGAGACACTAAAAGATGCTATGGAGAACATGAACAGGGATATGTGATCTGGGATTCAGGGAAATTGAAAAAGATCCACACCACTAGGCAGCTTTTTAGATATATATATGTGTAAGATGACCTTCTCTGAGTTCACATGGGGAAATTCTGGAAGCATAGCCCAAATAAATTTAAGCTTTACATTTCGGAGAGCTGGCAACAGAAACAGCCTTGCAGTGGGTGTGTGTGGCAGTTTCCAAAGTCAAGCAGCCAGGCTCAGCTCATGGCTTTTGGGCCCATCATCATCTCAGCGTGGGAGGTCTGCCAGAGGACTCTGAAGTGATGGGTGTGGTACCAGCTTGCCTCTCTGAGCGCCCAATTGTATAGTCAGTCTCTGACCCCATATGCTACACCCAGAATGCACATAAAAAGCCAGATTTGCTTGGATGCTGGGAGCAGCACAGCAGTATTGGCATGGTTTCCTGCCTAAACACAGCACTGTACCAGGGAGGTAGCTTGGGTACCTCTACCTGACATAATACTGGATTATAAGCAGGCTTGTAATTTCACAGTTAGAGCACTCGAAAAGACACAGTATGCTCATATTCTTTATGTCAGACTTAAAGTCCCACACAACAATTAAAGCAACAAAGTGAATTTGAGAAAAGTTTGATGAAAGTGTTTTATCCAGGCCTGCACAGCCCTCCACAACTATCACTGTGGGGCACTCCTGCACACACCTGCTACTTTGGACACTGTCTGGGCAACACTGGTAGATGGTCTTTCCAACAGTTTACTGCACAGCACCCTTGTGTACGTGGAGGACAAGCATCAGTGGCAGCCAACAAGATCTGAAGGAGATCAGCAGGACACTGCAGGATTATATTATTATGCCAGCCCAGCCATTCGTCTGAATGCATGTTAAACTCAGCAGCTGGCTTGTGGCCAACCTTCTATTTCTCCTCAAGCCTGAATACCCGCCAGTGGGTTTGCAAACAATTGCCCCTGTAGCAGACAGGCTGGCCGGTACCATCTCTGCGGGCTGCCAGCGTTTACTCCTCACTGCACGCAGCCTTTGCCTGCATTGTGGCATCTGTTAAAGAGCAGTCTTTGCAGCACCCGAGGAGCCAGCTCCTGCTCTCCCCAACATGAGAACCAGAGACTAGCCTCCAACTCTACTGGAGGGAGAATTGGGTGCCCTTGCAAAAAAAGTGCCTACCAATTAGTGACACTTACTGATTCTATCTGTAGAGAATCATTATGAAAAAAGCAAAGCATTATACAGCCACTATTAATCTTCTGGTTTTGTTGCATTTACTCATGGTTTATGGCCCTCCAAGGAGGATAAATGATCAAGGCATGTACTCACATTGTTATTTGTCTGTGCAACAATACACATGCTCGGCACTACGCAGAAGTTATTTTTCATGGGGAATGCAGCTTTAAGGCTTTTCAAGGTCAGAAGGCTTTGTGAGGAAAAAACCTGCAAGCGACTCCGGCTCATTTGCTGCCAGCTCTTCCTTTTAAAGTTACAACCCACACAAGACCATAAGCAGGCTAAGACTCCTGGAGGAATGGCCACAGAAGGTGCTCTTGTATTTTTGTCTTTTGCTAGGGTACAGCATGGCACACAGGTGACAAATATGACAGATAATGTCATTGGTGTTAAATAACAATGTCGGTTCCAAGGTATTTAACATCGGTGGAACAAGCACCTCCAGTGTGCACCTGCAATATTGAAACCTCTCCTCTCTTTACTGCTCTTCTCAGTGGCTTATAGCTCATTGTGAGCAACAATATTTTGGTACAGTTGTTTATGGCAGCAGGGAGACATTTCTAGCAAATCCAGGTTATCGGGTGTCTGCACTGGTGCTTAACTAGTCAGCAGACACTAATACAGAGCACTAAAAAGTGTCCTTTGGCACTGTATAGCTCTCTGCAAGAATGACCGTCTCAGTTATGAGCACAGAGTGCTTAAAACAATATTAGTTCAAAAGTGAGAATGCAAAAGCAATACAAACATTTTAGTAGCTGGTACAGAAACTGCATTCTAGTTGAGATGATCAGATTTCCACATTTCCTTTGAAAACATATGGATGTATATACAAACTTCTTAAAGTTTTACTCTTAGAACAGAAATGTGATATTAGTAGGGATTGCACTCTGCAATTTGATAGATGGTAAAGATGAGAAGCAGTATTTTTCATCAAATAGTCAGATGGAAAAGCATAGCATTTGTCTCTTCCTCACTGAAAGAAATGGCAAGACTGAATCTGGTCCAAAGCCAATTGTGTTGATGCAAGTCTTCCCATCGCTTCTGCAGCTTTTGGATCTGGCCCCCAAAAGATTTTGTAAATACAAAACATGGCTTCAGCACCATGTCTTGCAAAACAGGGAAGTAAAATGTGCTGCCAAAGCAGATATCAGGTAAAGCTAAACATCTGCTGCCTGATTTCCCCAAACAAAGATTCATTCAGGCAGAGGGTAGTATCAAATATTTATAAAGCAGAGTCACAGAGGAACTGGGTTTCACACCTCTGGATTATCTTTTGTTCTTGTATTTCTTCCTCTCTGTTTCAAGTCAACCAAAAATAGCAAGAGAAATCTGAGAACATGACTTTTCCCAAGACGCTTGTTAAATGTATTCTTTAAAATAGTCTTTGTTTCCAGAAAACTGTTCAGAGTGTTCACATTTGCACATAGCAGATCTAGCAGCTACTAAGTTAAAGCAATCCAACTGCACCGACTCAAGATGTGCAAAGAGCAAAACTCACGAAGTGTTTGGCAGTAAATATTCAAACATCTTGAAGGACACTGATCAGTATTTTCAAATTATTTAATGAGAGATGATTCGGTGCCACAGGCGAGGCGATAAATGGTGACTGTTTGAAGAGCTGCTGGTTTGCAGGATGTTATCAATACTGTGCCATGAATACTGCTCTGCTAACAATACATGTTTTGGCACAGAACAATACATTTCTTTATAAATCGATCAGACACTGCATTCTCAATTTTCCACACTGTTAATTGATCAACCTTTTAAATTGTTGTGAATGGTACTTTCAAGACTTCTGTCAGTTATAAATCAGAATGGTTTATTTGGTCCATCAAAGCCCTGGAGTGGGCCTAGGGGAGGGCCATGAAGATGATCAGAGGGCTGGAGCACCTCCCTTATGAGGACAGGCTGAGGGATTTGGGGTTGTTCAGGCTAGAGAAGAGAAGGGAGATATTATAGATGCCTTCCAGTCTGACAGTAGGGCCTATGAGAAAGCTGGGAAGGACTTTGTACAAGGGCCTGCAGTGACAGGATGGGAGGGAGTGGACTGAAGCTTAAGGAGGGCAAATTTAGACTGAATATTAGAAAGAAATTCTTTGCAGCGATGGTAGTGAGACAGTGGAACAGGTTGCCCAGGAAGGTCAGGGATGCCCCCTTCCTGGAGGTGTTCAAGGCCAGGCTGGATGAGGCTATGAGAAACATGTTCTAGAAGAAAGTCTGTCTGCCTGTGGCAGTAGAGTTGGAACTGGAACTGGTCTCGTCCAACCCCAACCATTCTAATGCTTCCTTGGCCAAATTGATTTACCTTAGTGGAAGTGCAGAGGTGTGAAGAGAATAGAATTTGGCCTGTGATCTTTGGAAAAGGTGGAGTTTTCTTCACTGAAATTGTTGTCTCTAATTTCATTTACAGAAGTTGTTAGCACTCATACCATGTCTTCTTAGAGACTCTATGGATATGTACAAGCTTGAACTTTATCTTGATAATATACCTTGTAGGGCAGGGGGATCTACTAAATAGTTCTCTACTACTTAAAAATTAGTGCTAAAGCCTCAGAACGTTTTGCTACTTCACCCCTCCTCCCCCTTTAATTCTAGAAAAAATATTTATGTCTCATTAACTGTTGTTCTTGTGTGTGACATTACCCTCAGCTGCCTACACTTTCTCCTGTTAACATTCCTATATCTACTGCTCTTCCTCCTGGACTTACATGGAGAAAGGCTACTGCCTCCCTGTTCTCTATTCCCAGAGCTGATAACCTCCTTGAACGTTCTACCTGCCGCTTTGCATCGCACTACAAGTTCATTTGATGTGCATTATCATTTTTGGACTGAACATCTGTTTCCCTCCATGCCACTAAATCTTTGGATCTGGAGTGTTGGTCCTCTATGGCTTTCATCCAAGCAAATTTTTATTCGGTGGTATTTAGGTCATATCTCTAGTACCTGTACTTGCTGTTGTATCTTTCCTTCATCTTGAGCAGTATCCATACCAAATCCATGCTAGCATTATAGATACTTTCACATGCCACCAAGTGCTCTTTCAGATTTATGAAGAACATGTCAGGCCAGGATGGATCTCATGTCTGATAATTTCCACTAGACATCATTTTCATCAACCCCCTGCTATTATTTCAAATTGTTTCTTTCCCTTCTGCCAGTTAGCAGCCAAAAGACACTTAAAAATTCCAAAACATTTCTAAATAAATGTTGTAAGACTTCACCAGAAGTCACATCAAGATCAAGACAAGTCATCTTCATTCACAATAATCCAGCTTTCAAGACAAGCTTCATTATAGCCTGATATAAAGCACATGCTTATGATTCTGTGCAAGGACGCTTGCACAGTCTCATATGGAAACCTCTGCTACTTGAAGGAGAGAGATCCATACCTCTTTTCCAATAGGGTCCTGTAACACGAAGATAGCATATAATGGAAAAGGAGAAGCAGGTGTCACTGTATGTAGAGACACTTTGGTATAGTCTCTCTGAGCACTTCATTTAAAGTTTGGATGGAGTAGGAGCAGCAACTTATCATAGCTAAAGCTCCACCTGGCTGGATTGAACAAACAGTTTCCACTAGACCCATGTGCCCTTGTAAACATGTACAGTCCTCTCCAGCAGCTCACTGGAACTGACATGAACACATTGAACGTGTACCCAGATTATGGTAAATCCTACACAGTAACCATTCAAAAAGCATTAGATCTACTATACATCTACAGGATACCTTGCACAGCTCTGCGTATGCTTTTGCTTTTATTTGGGAAGCCTCAAAGTGAGTATGTCAGTCTCAGGCTGCGCCAGGGGAGGTTCAGGCTGGATGTTAGGAAAAAGTTCTATACAGAAAGAGTGATTGCACATTGGAATGGGCTGCCTGGGGAGGTGGTGGAGTCGCCATCACTGGAGGTTTTCAGGAGAAGACTTGATGGGGTGCTTGGTGCCGTGGGTTAGTTGTTTGGGTGGTGTTGGATTGGTTGATGGGTTGGATGCGATGATCTTGAAGGTCTCTTCCAACCTGGTTTATTCTATGTATATGTATTCTTACCTGAAAAAGAGCTTTTCTAATGAGACCCAACCCATCTCTGTCCCTGAAGTTTCCTTAGGAGAGCTTGTGTTTGTCTATGCTACTGCAGAAAGGACTGGGTGTCTGTGTTGGTAGCAGACCAAAGGAAAGTACTAAAAGGAAGAGGAGCCTGCTGGGCATCAGACCTTCACCTGTTTTTGGAGGATCTGTAGTTGTCAGCTGTGGCTGACCTTTCTGGTCACCTCTTCACTGATGCTTCACTTTAAAAAGGGGCATTAGCCTGCTCCTAATGCTGCCTTCTGGGCTTATCTGCAGTATCTTTCCATGGTCTTACTAGAGCTTGAAATTAGATCTACCAGACAGGAACTGCCAGGCTGTTTGAATTCTGGTATTTCTAAGACATTCACAAATGCTAGACATGTCTCTCAGCCACCTTATACATCCTAGAGGTCAATAGAAAACTTCACGAAAGCATGACAATTCCGAATCCTGAAATAAAAGCTGTCAGACACTGAAATTTTATTACAGTAATGAAAGTTATCTGACAGGAATAAATGAACCCCTAACAGCATTCTCATGTACACACACACTTAGAAAAATAACCAGCAGAGGGAAAAGAGAGCAACAAAAATCCTTTCTTTAAGGCTCCTGTTATGTCTTTACTTTTACAGCTTTAAAGTTGTACTAGAGACTAGGCCTGCATGGACTTTGTTTCTTGGTTCTTCTCACTTGCATCCCACAGAGTCCCTCATATAGAAGGCTTCTTGTGAAAGCAAGTGGAGATGTGGCCTGTGATGCAGAAAAGAGCTTTTCCTACAGCTTTCCCTCCAACCAAACACTCCCTGGCTCTCCACTGAGAGGATTTTGAAAATCACAGAATGGAAGGGACCCCTTTGTTAACACAGGTACGACTAGAGCAGGTTGCACAGAAACGCATCCAGCAAGGTTTTGACTCTCCAGATCCTGTCACTGCAAGGTTCAGGTCCCTCTTCTGCTTCAATATACCACAGAAACGTACAGTGAGCCTTCATCTTTCCTGTCCCAGCTACCTCTCTTTCTATGGTCTGCTCCCCCCTGCACTTCTCATTACATTGTATTCACCTGACAGTACTGGCACTGACTTTGAAATGAGATGACAGTTCCTCTGAGGAGGAGTCCTGCACCTCTGTCTCTATACAGAATGTTTCAGCCCATTATACACATAGTGCATTGCCAGGTAGTTAGCAACAGCTGTCATACAGGCCCAAATTCTGCCCCTCCTGTGCTTAATTCCAACCACAAAATGTAGAGGTCTAGGTGATTGTTTGGGTTGTTTTCATATGGAATGACATGGAAAAGGGACCAGGTAGATAAAATAGGGTGTTGCTTGTCAGATCCTCTACTCTTCCACACCCACTACTCTGCCTCTGTGTTTCTCTCCTTGGTCCTGTGAGTGAAAACAGCCCGTTTCCTGCCTGTACTCCTTCTCTGATCCATATCTAAAGAAGAGCCTGGATCCATAGATTTCATTACCAGGCCTCCATTTCTCTGGACCATCATCACTGTCATCACCTACAGAAACTAAAATCTAATGTTTATTTTTATCTTGTGGTTAGAATCTGTAAGTCCCTCCATGTGGTAAATCATCTCATTTGGTGTGCCTCTAACTCTTCAGCATTGTATTTCATACAGCAGTTAATTCATCCTCTGTTTCTCACTACACTGAAGGCTGTACCATATTGAAGTCTGTATCTGAGCTGAGCTAGTAATTCATCAATGCTCCAATATCTCTATGCACAATGTGCTCATTTTGCTATAATGGGCTTTTTTAATCTTGCTGACAATAGAAATGTTGATATTGTTAAGGTTAATGGACCACTGATAAATACCAGAAAACACTTTTACCCTCAAATAGTTTTTAATCATGGCTGTTGCAAAGTGTGACAACAATGCTTTGTACCTAAACAGGCTTTAGGGACAGTACATACTACATAACTGAAGCCTCCTTTTACTATGAAAGTGGTTTTTTTCCTGACAGTTACTGGGTTTGCTTTTGTGCCAGGTCCTTAGGTCTATTATACTGAGTTTGTGTATGAACTGGCTGGCTTTTCTTTCACACTTCTTAATGGTCTTCCTGTGTGTTAGATGTGATGAGATGCCTTCGATCTGCTCCTTACAAATCATGAAATCAATTCAATCCAGCAAGCTAACGGAAAGAACCTAAAACCTGTGAGACCTTTATTGGGGTACAGTTGCCTCAAAGGTGCTCTTTCTGATAAAGCCCATTCAGCTGTGGTGATGGAGTCATAAGAAGACAGGATTAACACTGACTTTTCGCATTTTAACCGTGCATATTTTAACACCAACTTGCTTGTGGGGAGATGTTTGTACTGTACTAAGAAAAAGGCCTGCCCAGTTAATTCACTTTATTGCTAAGCCAGCATGCAGAGAGGGCTGGAAAAGTGGTTTCCATTTTTAATTTGCATTGTTTTTTGCTGGATTAATTCCAAGCACTGAACCAGCAAAAGAAACATGAAGCGCTTCACATTGTGTTCTCAGAGATACTGCCCCATCTCTCTTCAGCCAAGTAATGTCAATATAGCTTCACTGGAGCTTGAGCAGCATGTGTCTGTTAGCTAATGATCTGACCCTAGGCAGAGATTTCATAAGCTCTGCGACAAAGATAGCAGAGATGGATATCACTGTATGTGTATTATGAAACAGTGGGAATACAAAAAGAAAATTCCCATTCAAATCAAGCAATGTTTTACAGCCCTGGAAGAACTGAAGTGGAGAAATAAAATCCAAGATGCGTGGGTCTCATAAATTGTATGAGATATGTAAAAACATGTGTATTGTATCTACAAGATGGGGGGAAAAAGCCTTTTCCTCTGGTGTTTACTGTCCTTGATTTGTTTCAGCGATTCCCTAAAAGGAGGCTGTAGAAACAGCTAGTACTTGCAAAGGCTTTCAGATGAACAGGGTGTTTCAGAGCATGTTAGCCAAATGCCACTCAGATCCATTCTCGCTTCACACTGAAGCCAAGCAACTGAGCCAAAGTACAGGGCTGGGGAAGGACAATGAACTAATGGAAATAGGCAGAGATATATTACCTCTGAAAGTAGGAGGCTCTGTGAGAAATGATTCGTGCTATTTGCATTATGAAGTATAGCTCCTCTGGAAAAGTCAAGGTAACCATTTTCCCTGCAGAGACTAGCCTGTATGTACTAGCTCTGTTCTGTAACAGCCTGTGCTACTGCTGCTAGCAGAAGGGCTCCAGAAAGAGTCCACTTCTGATTGTGGATTTGACAAGGACTGGACCTGACAAGGCTGAACAATGTGAGGATGTAGAAACTGCTTCCTGGGTGAGACTGATAGTGGCAACAGGATGTGGTATTTAGAGAGAGCATGCCAACCTGGTCACTCTCTGCTCTCCATTTACTTTTTACTCCCACAAAGCTGTTGTATCAAGGATGTTACAGGTTGGTCTCTTCTCCCAGGCAACCAGCACCAGAACAAGGGGACACAGTCTCAAGCTGCACCAGGGGAGGTTTAGACTCGAGGTGAGGAGAAAGTGCTTCACCAAGCGAGTCATTCATCATTGGAATGGGCTGCCCAGGGAGGTGGTGGAGTCACCATCCCTGGAGGTGTTCAAGAGGGGATTGGACATGGCACTTGGTGCCACGGTCTAGTCATGAGGTCTGTGGAGACAGGTTGGACTCAGTGATCCTCAAGGTCTCTTCCAGCCTTGGTGACACTGTGATACTGTGTGATACTGTGATCCATTTACAGACTCTGGGTCAGTCTAATGTCTTTTTCAACCTGCTCATGCTGTCTGCCTCTACAAACTCCTACAGCAGCAGACTCCAGAAGTTCACCACCTACTGCATAAAGGATCACTTTCTTTTATCTATTTTAAACTTTCCTACCAGCTTTTCTGAGGTTTGTGAACACTTGAAGTGATTCAAACAGTAACCCCTGCTGTGTTGCAAGATAATGATAAAAATACATATGTGGTCCCCATTTCAGACATGAGAGTTCCAGAACCCTTCAGAAAGGCTTGCAAGTCTCCAGAAACAAAGAAATGATCACACTTTTGGATTGATTTAGTACTCAAGCACACCAGTAACATTATGTTGATTTAGCCCACATAACAGCACATAATGAACAAGAAAAATAGCTAATTGTATATATATCTCATAGCTAATTGTATACATACCTCCCCCCCAGTGTTCTATATTTGTAGCTTGTCTGCAGGTGTGTGTGCAAAAGTAGGTTTGGGACTTCTTGGAGTTTTGATAACTGTCTTAAGTTTGTACCATTCTGAAAGAGATATAGTCCCAAGAGTCCTACTGCTAACAAGCTAAGCACTTTGTAGGCGCTGGCTTTTGGTTTGGCTGAATTTATTTCAAACTGTGTTATTCTCTGCTAATTAAACTTTTGAGAAGTAACAAGCTGACATGAAGTTCTGAGTAATTTGCTCCATCCTTGACATTAGTCAGGAAGTCTCAAAGCAGAGGCCACAGAAGTACAAGAATACTAACCTCCAAGAGAAGAAACAACACTCCTTAATTAGAGTCTTACCTCAGATGTTGTTGTGAGGGATGAGCCGACGATATCAAAGATATCTAAAAGACAGATGATTCTGGTGGTAAGTGATCAGTTCAGACGCACTGTGGCTGGTGGATCCCTAGAGGCGAAAAGAAATGGAAGAAAGTCTGAGTATAGCTTAGAGACACAGATGCAGAGACTTGGCATTTGCCCTGTGGAATTCTTGGATGCACTTGAAAGGTTCCTCTCAAGGATGAAAGTGCAGTCTCTGTTTGTTTTGTGCCTGGAATGAACTGACACCATCGCATTATCGCAGGCTCATTGGCAAATGGTCTCCTCCAATGGCTGCAACTGCTATAAGATCACAAAATATGCAAAATGACAGATGGCTGCTAAATTAATTACCAAATTATTAACCGCATGTTAATCGTGCACAACTTTAAGAACAAAATTTAAGGCATGAGTCAGTTATGAAAGAAACATGAAAACTGCTCCCATTTTCATGCCATTGTTGGCTAGGCTCTATCTTATTAGAGCTCAGTGTTAACCAAGGAGACAATTTATGTGCTGTTCTCAACTTGAAATGAATTTTCCCTACTCAGAGCAGGAATTAATAATTCATGGACCTTCACCCTGTCCCTAAACTTCAGTGGAAGTCTTTGAACTCATTCTTTAAGTAACAAGACTTATTCTCCTCCTCCTCCTTTTAGCTGAAAACTACTCTCCAGTAGAAACTGGCTAATACAGTGTTTGTGGAGACTTGGAGACAGAATAACCTTTTTTACCAAAGGTTGTATATACAGATCAGTGCTGGTGGTGTCTACAGCAACTCTGGACTGTAAGTAAATGACAGTAAATCCACTGAAAGACATAATTAAACACCCCCACTCAACATGAGCCATAGATTACCCCAGTAATAAGATGGGAAGTATAGGACATAGACTTATAGAAAAATGTAAGGTAGGTAGCACTGTCATATCAGTAGTATGAAATAAAAAGACATAATTTAACATCTTCAAAGCAAAAACCATGGCCAAAAAGCCCATTACACAAGTCAGCCTCTAATTACTGCCAGGTGTTGCAGCTCCCAGGCACCCAAGCTAAGAGAGTCCACAGGACCAGCCCCCATGGCCTCTCAGCACCCTCTTCACTTTTGGCTAAAGACCTACACCATGACTGACTGTGTGTGGAGACACAAGAGCCAGGCAGCCGGCATGGTGGCTGCCCCAGGCTCCTGCATGTTGTTTGTCGCAACCAAAAGTATCTGTATTGCTTCAGAAACCAGGCTGGTCCCTGACAACAGGGATCATGAGCCTTGTACAGTTATGTCTGTAAACCTAGCACTGACATTTATTTAGCTCTGTGCAAGACTTTCTGATAGATTCTGGATCAGCAGACCTTGTCTGTAACTCCACTCTTCCAGGTCTCACAGTTAGCACATAGCACTGAGTATTGCTCTTTCAAGCTGTCTTGCTGGTCTTAAAAAAAAATAAAATCCATGTCTGAAACTCTGCTAAGATTTCCTTCTTAGCCTCACTAACACCCCTCGAATCCAAAACTTGGTACAGCAGTTTCAAACCTTCACAACCCCTGCCCCTGCTTAATTCTTCTGCTCTCTTGAATTTCTGCTGAGCTGCCCAAACACTTTGCCTTCCTGTACGTGATGGGGCATCTTCTTCTGGCTATCGGCCCTGAAATACACACAAGAAAACCCGTCTGAATCCTGCGCTCACTTGGCTTTAGCGAATTTGGTTACATTTGTTTTGGGACATGTCACTATGGTCTTTTTCCTTTTAGTTACCATGGCTGCCCAAGAGAGACATGACGTGATAGAACACCTGCAGAGCATGCAGTTCTCTTCCCTAAGACCAGACCAAGAAAAACAGCCTGGCCATGGAGTTAGCTAGCTGCAAAGTAGCACATGACACGTGTGTTTTTTGCTGCTGTTAAACAATTCAGCATCCTGTGGACAATTCTACTCGTTTATTTCATTTTGTGTGCACAGTCTTATGTGTTTCTAGAAGTTCTCCATGAGATGGCCTCTACCTCTTCACACAAAGCTGTATCATTGCTCCTCTGCTCTGTTTTCACTGCTGCTTTTTGGAGTACCCAGCTGCTTGCAGTCATGGGATGGAAAGAAAACACGTAAGGGGTGTGTAGACGGAAGATGGATAGTCAAATTTCTGGCTGGGGATGAGTGAGAATGACACCTCAGAAAACATTAGCTACTGTGTTATTTTTCTAGAGTGTGAATAAACAAGGAAAGGAGAAAAAAAAAAAAAAGAACTGGAAAAAGCCTGTACATCCAATTTTAATTATGGTAATGGATCACAAGTGTTTTCTGGCACTCAGCTGAAACATGTCAAAGACCAGTGAGATGAAACACCAACTTGTAGCCTTAAGCCAGACCAAGACAGGCTATCATTCATGAAGCAGAGAGCCTCAGGAAATCCAAAGTAGGGAAGTCCAATGACTTCACAACTTCAAGCACAAGCAAGCTTGGATACTCTGTTAGGAAGCCATCATACACAGTGAACTCATCACATTGCTCTCTGAGTGCAACTTTCTGCATCAGATGGCACTTGTGGTTAGGCTGTGTCATTTCGCATTGCTTTAGCCTGTATCACGTTGCATCATTTGGCAGTAAAAATGATATGCCAAGACATACACACAAACTGGGGCATGTCACACCCTATATTTACACCGCTTAGTATATTTGATTTAAATATATGACCATATTGTCCATCTCTTTTGTACCTTCCTCTTACTGAAGCTGATGAGAGAAGCATATGAACAACTGACAGGATAATCAGGATCCTTAAGCAGGAGGAGGAGATGAGTGACAGTCTAGTTCCAGTGGCTTATTACTAGCAGTATCATTTCAGTTAACCTTGCTTACTTCTAATTCCCCTTTCTCTCTGTGGCACATCCCCTGTTGTCATAATGTCAGTGCATGCCATTAAGCCCAGATAGTCACTTACAAAGTCTTGAATAAACCAAAGGAATAATACTGAATTTCATTAAAGCTTCTTCATTTGGTCTCTTGCTTCTTGCTTTCTCAAGGATATCCTGAGGAATTTGATTGTTTTCTACCTGATAGATGAGGTCTTTTCTTTCCTGGCCTGGATTAAATTCTACATGGTGGCTTTTGTAGATTAGCCACAACCAATTACAGCAACATAATATATAATATATCATCTATAAATATGATGACACGATACCCACTTTAGTGGAATCTTCCTCATCTAAGATAGCACAAAGATTTCTAAAGAGTGAGTTGCTATATACTGTAATAGCACTCTGAAATCTCTCCTCAGCACTTATCAGATCAATATCAGTAACTGGAAAGGAACAGATCTGGAGCAAGACACAAGGATACAAATTTATTATGATACTGATGAGTCTTCAAGCAGAAGCATGCTGCCAAGGTAGAAATAAG
Organism: Dryobates pubescens; assembly: GCF_014839835.1. Lineage (NCBI taxonomy): Eukaryota > Metazoa > Chordata > Aves > Piciformes > Picidae > Dryobates > Dryobates pubescens. Next base: position 4,343,899 of record NC_071624.1, on the reverse strand, counting down.
ATGAGACACAGAAGAGCTCAGATAATAAAGCATAATTTCCCAATCTCCTAAATTCAAGTGCTTCACTTCCAGCACACCTGTTCTTCAAAACTCATCTGCTTTTGGATGAAGGCTTGCACAGAATTAAAATAAAAACATATCCACATCACTCTAGGCCACAGTCACAATCAATCACAGTGGACAACCAATAAACACAATATATGGTATCTTCAGCAGAAGGCAGAGTAAAATTAATGAAGATGCCCAGATCTGGTGCACACATATGATCATAAAAATGTAGACAACCTCTCTTGCTAAAAAATAAACTCTGTATAGAATTGTATATTGCTGTGCACAGGCAGTTCCCAGGCATTTTGTGTGTTACAGTACAACACTAATTTAGCTGCACACAGCAGCCCTGCCTGACAGTTTATGGAGAATCTATGAGGCAGCACAATATCCAAATAACATGCTGGGGGGGTGGGGGTGGTGTTAGATGGGCACAGTGCAGCAACTGGGATTGGATTAGGAATGCTATTGCAGCCTCACCCAGAATCAGTTACAGGGCCCTTGGAACTACACACGACTCCAATCTCCATTCCCATCTCCCCAACAGACTGTTCTGAGGTGCACACCTCAGTAGCGGCTGCAGATGGCGTATTGTCGCATTCTCCTATCTCATTCTACCTGCTCAGAGCACCTCAGGGATCCAGGGCTGGAAAGCCCACTGCAGAGTAGGAACCACTATGTGTGTGCTGGGGAATGCTGTCTTTGGCCACAGCTCAGTGCCACGTTTCTCCCAGGGGGGATGTGTGCAGGTAAAGTGACTTCCTGGGTTCTCAAGCTTGGTTAACTGGAATGCCCCTTTATGCCCTTTCTCGGCAAGAACTGGGTAACAGAATAATTCTTAGCTTCAGATAGAACTTTTGACTTTCTATTTCTTTAATCAACCTTTTCATGTACAGATGAACCCTTTTTATGTTATTCTTCCTTCTGTCCCCAGTTTATCAGGCAATGCTCAGAGGCTCAAATAAGCTCCATAAGATCTTTTGCCCTTTTGCCATCTAAGAGTCAGAATTCATGAAATTACTCAGATTAGAGTACATGAATTATATCTGTAAGTCAGACACAATGTTTGCTTGTGTCAGAGACAAACGTGTATGGTATCTGACATCTCCAGCCTGTTTCTCAAATTCATTTCAGAGTTTACCAGCAAATACTTAGATAAGCACTGGAAGAAAGAAAACACAACCAATGCAGTTGAAAGACATGCTGAAGGAGCTCACATAGCCGAAAGAGTTGAGAGAGCACATTTTTTCCAGGGCCCATAGAAGGTGCTCTCATATCTATGTCTAGCATAGTTTTCTCAGCAATAAGCTTTAAAACACCTAAATCTCCACTTTGAGATAGGGTAACCAGCACTCAAATCCACTTCTAGTTTTCCTTGCAGCTGTGCCTATTTCTGAACATTTCCATTTGCTTTCTGGGACAGCTTTGGGGTGTGGGGCCCGCAAGCAGTATCACAGTATAACCAAGGTTGGAAGAGACCCCAAGGATCATCAAGTCCAACCTGTCCCAACAGAGCCCACAACTAGACCATGGCACCAAGTGCCACGTCCAATCTCCCCTTGAACACCTCCAGGGACAGCGACTCCACCACCTCCCTGGGCATCCCATTCCAATGATGAATGACTCGCTCGGTGAAGAACTTTTTCCTCACCTCGAGTCTAAACCTCCCCTGGCACAGCTTGAGACTGTGTCCCCTTGTTCTGGTGCTGGTTGCCTGGGAGAAGAGACCAAAACAAAGCAAACAATGTGTATGTCCAATCCCTGGGCATAGTGAATGTGGGAGGATGGGAGATACTGACAGGGTCAGTTTCGGGTTACCTAGGTGTTATTCAGAACCTAATTCCCCAGTATGGTCAGTGGTCTGTAGGCAGTGGTGATGGGAAAGGGAAGAGAGAGGTGACTGCCATCACTGAAGTAGAACCCCAGCCTCAGCAGTGGCACCATGCATTCATGGGGATGGTCCCAGTAGACTCCTTGGAGAAGGCATCTCAGCCAGAGACTACCACTCAGCCACTGAACAGAAAACATTTGCTAACTTGGCTTTGCATTCCTTTAATATTTCATGGTATGTACTTTGAGTCACTCATTTCTAGGGGCTTTTTTTTTTTCTCAGTGAACATTTAATTCATTATCATTTATTGCTTAATGGTCACAAGAGAGTTTCTTACTAAAGGTTCACTAGAGTAAAAGCTGGAACATTTTCTGACCCAAGTAGAGCTTACCAGGTTAATTTTCATCCCTGCCAAGATGTTACAGCATCTTGAATCAACAGAACAGTTCTGTGCTACTGCTTACTTCAGAGTTAAAGAGAAACCTGCAAGGTTAATGAGTAGCAGGAAGCAATTCATTAAAGTTTTGATAATTTAAGGTTTCACAGCAATTTCACTGCATAATAAATTTTACATCCCAAAGGAAGAAAAAAACCTTGGAAAAAATGTGCACCTAATGTAAGAGACTGGCAGGCAGGGAGGACCCATCAGCACTGTCCAAGAATTTTGTCAGCTTTAACACCATTTATAGAGTTCAGGTCTTTACTCAGAAGTGCTTATTCATTGAATTGTTTTCTTAAACGTGGCTTTTTCTGATAAAATATTTCATTACAATTTTGATATCTTCCCTTAAAAAAATTCAGTTCTCTGTAACAACATCCTCAAAACATCTGTAGATGCTTCATGTAACTTAATTTCTACCTTGAAAATTAAATCTCTTTAACAAAGAAATGCAGCACATGTATCTTCTGACAGAGAAAAGATGCCAGACTGGACAAATACGACATCTGTTCTATTAAGGTGGTGTCTACAGTACCAACAAATATGAAATAATGCATGCAAAGCCTTGTAGCCTTCAGTGAGCTCCACAATGAGACCAGATGGTTTTGCTTTCTTTTTAAAATCAAACCTTTAGACTCTAGTTTCATTTCCTAAACTGAAAAAAATCCAGAGGGTGGTTCTTTGGGGGCTTTTTTTAAGCCTAACAAATATTATCAACTAGAACATTAACATTTTGGCTTCTACTTTCTCCATTTCCCTACTTCCCAGAGTTGCTCAGAAAACAAAAAGCCCCTCCCCTTCTTAACCAGTGAACAATAGAAAAAATATGAACATGACAAGCAAATGTGACAGATGACAGCTCTTGCAACAGCAGCTGAAAGCTAAGGCCCCCAGCACAACTCTACCACATGTGCAACATTAGTTACAGATTAGAACAGCAAATGTATTCATTGGGGCAGCGATTATTGTGCATTTTAATACATTGGTAACCGCCTTTAACTTTTGCAATAATAGCTTAAGTCCAGCTATTAATTTTAATTAAATGTCTGCAAATGCTTTTTGCTATATATGCTATGCAGCTGCCACTAACAACCTGCCCCCATCTAGTTTTTGCATAGCGTAATTCCCTATAGGAAGCCCCTCACTGCTTTGCCTGCCCTGTTTTGGGGAGGGTGTCAGTGTTAGTCTTTAAGCACAGGGCCTGGTTTTTCTGCTGCTATGGGAAGATATCTCATTCCTCAGACTGTCACTGTTCATCACTCGGCACTGCAGGGGATCAGCATCACGTACTCGAGGGAGAAAACACATGGGAGGATGGAGCACAGTCTGCTGTGCTCACTGCTGTACTCCTCAGTATTGCTCTTCTCCTCCAACTCTTTGCCCTAAGGATATTTCTTACTTTCTGATAGGTTTGAACAATGCTCCTGGGTGTTTACATAAACTGAAAGGATACAGTCAATTCCAGAGGGTTGGGATTTTGCTTTTAAAGAAGATACTGTCATGCTTAATGTTACAGGCATACCTGTTGTCTTCTCAGTTAAGCCCGAAGGCACACACAGAAATCCACAGTAGGAAATTCCAACACAGTCACCCTTTCCCCTCACCACCCTCCCCATAAATCTTTCTTGGAGTAAAGCACATAAGCCAGTTAAGCAATATGGCGTTCAGAGGCTATTGTCATAGTGCCTCTCCACTTTGCAGAACAGAGCTGCCGTTGTCAGCAAAGATCATCATGTCTAGCCCACTTCTGCAGGCAACCATCTCATATAGTGTTTTTCATGAAGTGATCTCTTTCTGACAGGCAGTAGGACCCCCACATTTCTGATATTGGGAGCTGCCACAAAACTCACTACATTTACGGTGCAAACTTCCTTCTGCTCTGCAGAATTCATATTTGCTTGATGCCCATTTGTTTCTGTTCCTTAGGCACGGAAAAGTCAGGCATAGATGCTTAAAAAGAGCTTCATAACATTTGCTTGCCTAAGTCACCTCTAGTATTATAATGCCACTGAGGTCAGATATGTACTAGTAGTCAGTCTTTTTGTCCTAATAGGATAGGTGTACCACAGAAGAAAGAGATTAGGCATATACTTTTATCTACAGTGAGCTGGCTGTTGGGTGGGTGGAAAGGTAAAATACCAGCAAGGATGTGTGGGGGGAAAACCACTATGGGTGGTGAGCAAATCCCAGCTTCTTCACTGGAACCACCCAAAGAAGATTTTGGAAGTAGTATCACAGAATCTGGCTTAGTTAAGATTTCCATAAACTTGACAAATAAAACTCTGTCAAAATAAATTGAGAAATATTGTTTTCACATGCTTAAATTGCTAATCTCTGGAACAGAGGGACTATTAGTGGGACAGTCATTTGCCTGCAGCTGCCAGGAAAGCCAGGAAGTGGGAGAAATGGCATTCTCTGCCACTAATGGACGGGAGAGACTTTTCTTGGTTAATGGGAGAATGGAAGGAAGATCAACACTTTGCCTGCAGAAATAAGCACTAACAGCCACAGCAATCCTAACTTGCTGGAGAAAGCACAAGAAAGAGGCATACAGCTCACAGGAAGTGAGAATTCCCACTGCATTAATACAAACACCATGTCATTGGAAAAAAATTTATTATCCTGTTTGAACAATCCTTGCGTTTTACCACAGAAAGAGATTTGAATTGATAAAACCTCCAAGCATACCCCTGACTAGCACACTGAGGTGGGTTTTCCAAAGTTATGCCTTGATGGCAGTTTTAAATATCCCAATCTTGCAGCCAGGAGTGGGGAAACCCTGGGAGAGGCTAGACCCACTGAGGCCTATGTCCAACAGCGCTTCTGTGTGCTTTGGGATGTCCTCTAACAGCTGCCAGTGCAGCAGCAGACTACTGGGAAGGGAAGTAAATTGACAAGAAATTGTTTGCATTAGAGAACTGTTGTTTGTTTGTTTAGGTTTTTTTTTGGGGGTGGGGGCGTGGGGTGGGGGGAGTAGGGAAGGGAATCCAGCGTGTTCCTATTGGTTACCTTTATTTCTCTGCATATCTTTGCTTTCTGACTGAGGAACAGTCCTCTGGAAGATTTATACAGTGCTCTGAGTAGAATTATTGTTTGCATGCTGATCAACTGAATCAGAAGTTCCTAAATTGGTGAGCACTTCAGACATTCAAGGAGAAAGAAAAGGATTTCAGACAAGCATTTCAAAACTAGTTCCTGAGATGCTATTTCAAGTAAAGAGACATATCACTTGATTTTCCAGACCACTTACCCCACAGCTCCCACTGTGATGAGTAAGAATTTCTGGATGCTCAGCAATTTTGGAGAGCAGGATGCCTGATCTAGGAACAGATGAACTGTGCCAGTATGAACACGGTGGCTCAGCAGGAAGCATGCAATACTGGGAAGCTGGCAAAATGCTCTCCTGCTCCCATTCAGAAGGCAGCCCCCATTTAGCAAGCGCTCCTGTATTTGGCATTTCCTGAGGCTACATTCACAATAGGTTTCTCCAAATCCAGGGTGACATCCTGCAGAAGAGGAGGCTACATAACTTATCCACTGGCCAGCTACATCAATTTGTTTGGTACAAGGTAGTGCTTTGCCTACAAACCCTGCTCCCCAGCGTCAATCTGTGCATTACACAAGGAACACTGGCACAGTTTGCATATTGTTGCACACACTTTGGAGGTTTAAGTCCCATGTGCGAATTCAGCCCTAAGCATCACAAATACAATATTGATGCACTGGATCATGAAGATGTTGGCCTTGACGTTGACTCATAGAATTGTTAGGGTTGGAAGGGACCTCTAGGATCATCTAGTTCCAACCACCCTGCCATGGGCAGGGACCCCTCACACTAGATCAAGTTGCTCAGAGCCACATTCATCCTTCTGCTTGAGAGAGGAATATTTCACATGAGAAAAAAAAAAAAAACAATCAAACCAACAAAACCACAACATTTTTTAGCACATTTCCTTCCACAACATGCTGACACAGGAATTACATGTTATGGAGGGGGTGGAAATCAAAACCAAACCAACAATTAAAAAAAAGAACAGGGATTTTAGATGATTCAATTCTGCACCTCATATGATGAAGAATCACAGTATCACAGTACCACCAAGGCTGGAAGAGACCTCAAAGATCATCGAGTCCAACCTGTCACCACAGACCTCATGACCAAGTGCCACATCCAATCCCCTCTTGAACCCCTCCAGGGACGGCGACTCCACCACCTCCCTGGGCAGCCCATTCCAAATCTGAGGTTCATCTTCTGGAAAACCAGAAATTATTTTTTGGCAAGCTAATATAGGAGGTAAAAACTATGGGAAAAGGACTGAAGGTGTTACCAGCCTTGAAAGAGATGTTTTGTTTTGTTTTGTTTTGTTTTTCTAAATTTCAAACTTTCCAGAGTAAGAAGCCTGAAGGGCTGACTTTCATTCATTTGAATTTTCTTGCAGTAATCTAATTCAGATGTCAGACAAAGTTCTGGGTTACTGCTTTTCAGATGCTGCTCGGTGTAATTGCTATTGTCCTCTTCCACAATTATTGCAATAGAGTTAAAAAAGGATATTTGTAATAAACTTTGCTTATCTGAGAGATAGCACTTGAACTAGTGCCACGTAAAGAGAACTTAGCTGTCATTCAATGCCATGTTTTCTATAGATGTATTCACAGCAACATCAGAATTTTGCGGGAGAGAAACCTCTTCCCGAGTTGATTTTCTGTCTTGCTGTATTCAACAGTATGAAGTGGACACATTTCCTTTACTTCTATGTAGAAGCTTATCTCTTAGGCAAAATACTACCACCCTTTTTTGGAATGTGTCAACATATTTCCACATCAATGAAGGTTACAATATATACCTGCAGAGATACTGCTGTCTCCGTGAAAGCATTTAATGATTTCACTGGCTTTAAAGTGATTGTGTTATCCAGTTTTCACACTGAATATCAAATATCAATTTTGACACACATTGTAGATATGATTTCACCTGGAAACACGAGCTGCAGCTATAAAGTAGGCACTTTGTGGGAAAATCACAACACTTTAGTAGTGTTGTTTCCAGGACTTTAAGCTTGGAAATCAATTAGGCATCATAAAGTCTTACTTTTAAGATCTCAGTTTAAAACTTCAGATCTCAACAGTGGCCCCTGCTTTGCCCCCCTGCCCCCCAGCATTTTGAAGATGAGATTTGCAAAGAAGTCAATGGCTGAGCATGCATGTAACTATCATCCACGCTAGCTGTAAAAACTATATAGTCAGCTTTCTGTGGGGTTTCAAAAGTGTGTTCTACTATTTGGATACAATTTTATGGGTAATCTTATTTTTTAAGCTTTTCACCTCAGTATGGGGGACTGCCCTCTGCAAAAATCCTAGCAAGGGCTATGCCAGATCTACAATACACAGCAGTATTTTCACACACTTAAATCATGGGAGCTCCCATGAGGCAGTGACCTGTGTTTATAGACCTGAAGATTATGAGCTATATATTTTATTACAGGACTGTCTGAAAACCATATTGTATTAAGTGCACTGCATTGTCATGAATCACTCTGAGAATCACTGAAAAAATGTAAAGGCTTCTCTCCTTTGGGGTCAAGAGTACATTCCTCTGTGACCCTTCATTTTAACGTGAGGCAAGAATGTAAAATACCAAAGGCCTTCTCTCCACACACACACACACACACACCGCCCCAACTTGAGTGGATATGGTCCAGAGTTTATTAAACAGCAAATAATTCCACTATCAATCTATCATCTTAAAACTGGAAACCACCTACAGAGAACAGACAAGTATGAGCCAACATTAAATTGTAGATACATACACACACAGAGAGAGAGTCTGCTATTCAAAGAGAACGGCTTTAATAAAGCTCTTTCTCTGGAACACATTGTCTGAATGACTGTGGGGTTTTTTACCTCCACTATCGTGCCCAGTGAATTAAGGCAATGTAAATTATTCAGGTATGACTTGTTGTGAATCTTTAATGAAGAACCTCTGTAGAAAAAGAAAAAAAAAAAAAAAAAAAAAAAAAAGCCTGGACATGTAATTTTTGTCTATCTGCAAAGGCCATCCCTAATTCTATTACAATACATTTTATTAAAGAGAGGAATCATAAAATTAATATCTCATTTGATTCTGGTCTGTACATTTCTCCAATACTAAGAAAAACTCGGAGCAAGCATTATTTTTACTGTCAGATTTTTATCATGAGCAATCTAAAGTGCATGATGCAATAATAGAATGCTTAAAAAGCCCAGACACTGTATGAACAGCAGTTAATTTTTGAGAAGGCACAACAGGCTCCCCTCCCTTTCAGGGATCACTTTTTCAATTTAAAAAGACAGGCAGACATTGCAGCATCTAATTTCACTTACAAAAAACATTACCTCCTTGCATCTATTGTAAGCATGTTAGGATAACTAAAGTTGTATTTTTATATATTTCATTTGAGTTTAAAGTATTTCCCAGTGAAGATAACCTGACACTGTGCTTTTAAAGCACAAACCAGTGAATATAAATGGTTTGGAGAGAAAAGATATTGCAAGTTAAAAAAAAAAAAATGTTTAATAACTGGAATTTATGAAATGTTTAAAATAATTTGTTAGTCAGCATTGCTGGTTCAATTATTTAAACCATGAAAAAAACCTCCACTGGCTGGTCAGTGCCACAGTAGGGTGTTCAGGAGCCCTGTGTGGGGCTGGCCATGTTTTCACACCCTAAATCCAGATCACAGAATCACACAATGTTAGGGGTTGGAAGGGACCTCCAAAGATCATTGAGTCCAACCCCCCTGCCAAAGCAGGATCACCTGGAGCAGGTCACACATGAACACATCCAGAAAGGTTTTGAAAGTCTCTAGAGATTGAGACTCCACAACTTCTCTGGACAGCCTGTTCCAGTGCTCCATCATCCTCACAGGAAAGAAGCTTATCCTGATGTTGAGGTGGAACTTCCTGTGTTCCAGTTTGTGTCTGTTGCCCCTTATCCTATCACAGTACACCACTGTAAAGAGCCTGGCCCCTTCTCTTTGACACAGGATCACAGAATCACCAAGGTTGGAAGAGACCTCAAAGATCATCAAGTCCAACCTGTCACCACAGACCTCATGACTAAGCCATGGCACCAAGTGCCACGTCCAATCCCCTCTTGAACACCTCCAGGGATGGTGACTCCACCACTTCCCTGGGCAGCACATTCCAATGGCTAATGACTTTTTCAGTGAAGAACTTTCTCCTCACCTTGAGCCTAAACTTCCCCTGGTGCAGTTTGAGACTGTGTCCCCTTGTTCTGGTGCTGGTTGCTAGAGAGAACAGACCAGCCTCCTCCTGGCCACAACAACCCTTCAGGTAGTTGTAGACAGCAATAAGGTCTCCTCTGAGCCTCCTCTTCTCCAGGCTAAACAATCCCAGCTCTCTCAGCCTCTCCTCATAGGGCTTGTGCTCGAGGCCTCTCCCCAGCCTCATTGCCCTTCTCTGGACATGTTCAAGTGTCTCAATGTCCTTCTTAAACTGAGTGGCCCAGAACTGGACACACTACTCAATGTGTTGCCTAACCAGCATGGAGTACAGGGGCACAATGACTTCCCTGCTCCTGCTGGTCACAGTACAATGGTTCCTGCCCACAGCACCTTTTCTCCCTGCACAGGCAGCAGTCTGTCACTGCCTGCTCTCCATCTGCACCAGGCCAGTCACCTCCTAACACCTCCCTGCTCCTGGGTCACTAAAAGAGGTGATAGTGTCACCTCATCCTATACAACACTAAAATACTGGATGTATGAAGCTGCTATAAGGAGCCCATGGGACCTATCCTTTGTAAAGCTAAACCTTGTGCTTGCAGCTTATGAGGAATCAAAAGTATGTGCTCAACAGACATGTGGGTTAACTGTAATAAACCCGAACACTGCAACTACCTGTGCCAGCTCCTGCTGCTTCATCACAGGCACGCAGGAGACAAGACAGGAGGTATTCACATAGGACACAAACTCCTCCCAAACACAACTCCAGAGACGGCTGTGGTGTCACACCAGGACAAGGGCTTTCTGTGTTTTGTGGCTTGTGGGTTAAACTCTACCAATGCCCTGCACAAGCATACAACTTGGAAAGTCTACCTTAATCCATCTGACGGTTACTTATACTAGCAGGAAATGTAGACTTGAATCTTATAAGGAACCATAAATTTTTTTATTTGTTAAGTTTATGAAAGAAAAGGTTTGTCTGGAAATGTAAGTGCTCCCAAAAAGGCTTCCAGAAATAGCAGCCCTCTTGTTTCAAACTGGGTAACTGAGGCAGTGATTTATAGCAGCTCACTGCGTTTTCTTGAAAAACCTCCAAAGTGAATCATCTCTTGCAGCATCAACTGAGCTGAACTTTGTTCTCAGATTCTTCAAAGTCAGCTGAAAGGTGTAGGGTGGTTTGTTGTTATTTTTAAAAGGGAGCCATAAGCTTCAGTGCATATGTCCTTACATTAGGCATCTCAATAAAGTGGATTGGTTCTCAAAAGGGCTGAGCTTAGTGAAGTTTGTTAAATGTTTCTAAAATTTAACAAACATTCACAGACTTAAATTTAGCTTTGTGCTTCTAGTTGTAAAATATGATTACTAGGACTTGAGATTTTTTTTTTCTCCTGGGTGAGTGGCCTAGTTGCCAGGCTATAAAAAGTCATTTACTCTCTCAGTCTGGCCCAATTAATATTTAATTATGTCAGGCAAAGTGGAACAGTTTGAGTGGAAGGACTTGAGGGTCCTCACACAGCCCAGGGTAGCCCAAACTTATAAATTCATGTGGCACAACAAAAGCAATAACTGAATCCATGTCTTCTGCATTCTGAGCAAATGCTCTGACTGCTAAATTGCTGGATAACAGGAGACAAACAATATTACCTCTTTTGTCAGCTTTATTTGGCACTGAGGCCCCACCATTAGATGTGCTCTGCTGTTCAAGATCCTTTGAGAAAAAGAAGGCAGACTCTCAGTCTGTGAAGCCTGGTGAGGATAAATGTGAGGGAAGTGCCTTCCTACCCCAAAGACTGCCAAAACAATGCACATCTGCAAGTGTTGAGAGCTTTGGGACCCAGACAGAATACTTGTCATTTTGGATTTCAGCAGCTCAGTGCTGGTCATGCACCTAAAGTCCCTCTGATCTAACCTCTGATCTGGGGCCAGATTGTTGAGTCAACAGTCTAAAATGATAGGAAGGGGAAGAGAAAATTAATTCATTTTTCCCTGCATACCTTGTCTTCTAGCTGCCATTCAGTGTTTAATGTCAGGTGTTTTATATGCAGAATGTTACACAGAGAATTGCTTTGTGTTTTCTTTACGACTAAAAAAGATTTTTAATATTATTATTTTGTCTCAACTCAATTCAAAATACATACTTCCTGGACTGAAAAAAACCCCATGATTTCCTACTGATAAGGGGAATAACCCCATGATTTCCCACCTTACATCAGCTTTCTAGTTCTTAAAGGGAGGCCTACAGGAAAGACGGGGAGGAACACTGTAGATTTTGATTAGATATTAGGAAGAAATTCTTTACTGTGAGGGTGATAAGACCCTGGAACAGGTTGCCAAGAGAAGCTGGGGTTGTCCCCTCCCTGGAAGTATTCAAGGCCACATTGGATAGGGTTTTGAGCAGCCTGGTCTAGTGGAGTGTCCCTGCCCATGGCAGCAATGCGTGGAACCAGATGATCTTTAAGATTCCTTCCAACCCAAACCATTCAGTATTCTATGAGAGAAGGCCTTTTAGTTCCCATCACTATTTTGCAGATTCAGCTTGCAAGACATAAGAAATGTAAAGCTCTTTTTGTGCTGTTTTATTCTGTACCTGAAACATTTAGGCAGCCAAAGGCTAAGGTGAATGAACTCAGTTTTCTCCATTGTTCAGAGAAAACTAAATGGGGATGTAAAGAAGCATGTATTAACCTGACAGGCCTATGTATAAGAATAGCCCCTAAAGTCAAACAGAAGCCTGGATGTTAAAATAGCACCATTTTAACCCAAAGGCAGACTCTGGGGCTTGAGTTCACAAGCTCTGACCATGTGTCAGGAAAGGCAAGGAGCACATGGAATGGAAGCAGGCATGGTTCTCCCTTTCACCTAAGCCAGCAGTCCTGTTAAAGACTCCCAGATGGAGTGAGTTTGTGATGCCTACAACCCACTGCTTCACAATCTGCAGTGTCCAGATTTCTCACACTTGGAGCCTGTGTCCCAAGTCCTGCAGCGCCTCTGTCCCACAGCACAGAAGTCCTGTTCCCCAAGCTCTTGTCCCAAATCTACTCTAGCCCAAGTCTACCTCCAACCTTTCAGACAATACTTGCAAAGACTTTTAGTTGTTTACCCCAAAGCCTCCCATATGCTGTACACCTAAGTCCCCTCCTTGTTTTTGTCCTATACCTTCTATTCCACTCTCTCCAAAAAACCTTCCCATCTACCCATTGTACCCACCACAATGCCCTTTAATTTCTTTGTTCTTTATGGCTGCATCCCTACCCAACCAGTCTCCCTGCTCCTGCTTAGGGTCATAAGCCCATGCTGACATGACTACTGATTCTGTGGCTTCTGCTCTCCCTCAGCCAAGCTCTGATTTCCCACCAGTATTTGCTGTCTAATACTCAATTCCCACCCTAGCCAACCAAGCTCATGTCTTTGCAGGACTTTGCATGCAGAAGGTTGTTCTGCCTTCTGCTTCTGGAAAATATTTTCACAACCTGAACACAGGCTACACTTGCCTAAAATCTGCCTGGGTGGCTCTGAAGAAATTAAAATTAGGCCACATTGAAGAATAAGAAGATATATGGCAGCTATAAAGAACTGCTAGTGTGAACTGCCCCCAAAATGGGCAATTACAAGCCTGATTTCTTTGCTTGCATATGTAAAACCAGTCTTTGTTTCCACAGTGCATCCAGTTACAGCTGAAAATGATTGGATGGAGCTGTAGAGGCATATATATTGTAAATAATGTGCAGAACCTTGATGCTTTAAAATGCAATATAAATATCAATAATCCATCATTATAGAGCAAAGCTGTAAGCAATGCACATGAGTTTAGAGCTGTCACAGCTTAGTTCCTGGAAATGATGTTTAATATATGTTAAAGAACTCCCTTTTGCCTTGGAAGTAGCAGATTACAGAGTATTTTTTAACTTCCTTTATCACATGTTGCACATTTCTCAGAGCTCAGGCCTGAAAATGAATTATCTGTAGCAGCAGTATGTTCAACCAGCCCTGACATCCAAGCATGATACGGTTTGTGTAGGTGGCATTACCGAACATGCTGACCACTCTCAGATCTCACCTGCTGATCAGTCCTGAGGATGAAGAGTACAACAACTTACAGAATCCATTTTGCAAGAATAAGAAGGTGGTGTCCAATCTCACAGTGTCAGTTGTCAGTCTGATGGCACAGACCATAAACAGCTTAAAAGATTGTCCAGCAAAGATAACATTATTGCACAGTGTTTCTTGTATCAGTACTTAGTCAGCAGTCAAGGATGTCTTACATCCTGTGGATGTTCTCCAATTTGGACTTTTTCCTGTATTTGGCAAATCATGAAAATATATGAAGAGTTTAGTGATGTAACTATTGTCTTTGGGGCTCCCAAACCTTGCCCGTTCTTGTAGGAGACTATTATGCCTTTGTTTTACTGGAGCTCATCTCCAGTTCTACTCTCCAACAATTTTATTCATTATAAAAATCTTTGTCATTGTTTTCACCTTTTTTCTTTAGCATTTATAATTTCCATTAAGATAATTAAACAAATGCTTGGTGATGTATCTAATTTAGACAGGCATTTACTCAGATTGCTATTAGTTATCTCTGTTCTTTTAGGGTAACCTACTACTCAATACTGACGGTAGACAGTAGATCAGATGTGTTCTTTATCCAGTATGAAGAACACAGACATCTCAGTATTAAAAGAAGAAAGAAAGAAAAAGTAGCATATATTTCATTGCTATGAAGACTGCAAGGCAGCTAGGTGGTTTTAATGTTTGCCCATTTTTTGAGAACAGGGAGATGTCAACTGTCTGTGTATTTGGAAACTTGCTACTGACCTGAGCTGTTATGCAAATTCATAGACGCTTTGCTACTTCTGAGAATCCCATCCTCACAAAATCTGAGTACCACCTCTGAGTTCTGTAAACTCTATGTGGATGTAGAGTCATTTTTTTTTTCAAATATTCAGCCAGAAAGGTTGAACAGGCATTTTAAACAGGCTTGATCCTCATGCAAATACCTGCTTGAAATGGTCTGAGTTTTAGCATGACTTGTCTCCCAGCAGCTGCTACAGCCTTCAGTAGCTCACTCTTCATGTTCAGATCTTGCCCAGTATCTGCCATAGTTTTAGTCAAACAGGGGCTTCAGCTGTAAGTGAATCACAATAGATTGTCTGCCTCAGGAGAAGTCTGGGAATGCACAGCTCTGTGTAACAAAATGCCTATGCAGTTTCCAGTGGCTATATTCAAAACACTATAAAAAGCAGACACAGACTTATACAACCTTCCCTGTAATTAGAAACTTTACTAAACTATTATATAAAACTGCTATAAAGACCCATAAAATAGTGAATCAATAGGAACCTCATTAAAAAAAATCTCTAAGTTCTGCATGTATTAAAGCAGTAAATATTTCATTTTCTTTATAAATGTTAACAGGAATAAAACACAGCTAGATGCAGTAAGACTCAACTGTATAGTACTTAGTTGGAGACACACACGGTTCTGTCATATTTGCAGAAGTAGTCAGGACAGTCAATGGAGCAGAGCCAGAAATGAAGCTGAGTCTCTTCCAAGCTGGTCTATTCTATTCTATTCTATTCTGACTTCAAATACGACTATCCCACAGGAAATATTTATCACACTTTGTCCCACTGCATTTGTGACCTCCTCCCACTACCACTGCTGCATCACCAACCACTTTTCCCTTGCCCAAGACAGTTCCTCCTGCCCCTACTTTCTTCTCTGCTCAAGGGAACACTGGTAGAAAGAAGGGAGGCCAACTGTGGAGGGTCTGCTTCCTGGCTGATCAACTATAAAGGCAACTTCAGCCCATGAGTTATTCTGAGTACAAATGAGCACCTGGGAACGCCCCAGAATTGTTTTCTCTGCATCTGTTGCGTAGCAGGGACACTTCTCCCATCTCTTCTAGAAATGCTCTGAAGGAACCTATGTGGGCACTAGCATCCTGTCACTCAAGAATAATTCTATCAGATTTATTACATCTAAGATTCTTTAAATATTTACTGAAGCACTGATTACAGCATATAGGGTTCTAAGATTAAAAAGAAATAAATTACCTTGCATTAGCATATAATATTATTTACCCAACATAATTAAATCAATTCAGTTAATCACTAAATCAACTAAATTTTCATTACAATGACATGCTTAAGGATTACAGGTGACATTTAGATAGAAACATTAAAGTAATAATAATAACAGCTGGCTGATCTAAAAATGAAGTAGTACCAACACACATAAAGCATTCTCACTGTTAATCTCAGACAAAAAAAATCAAGTTTACCCTGTTGGAAGGGAAAGTACTTATTCAGTTGTGAGGAGAAAAGTATAGTTTAAGAAATATTTACCACTTTACTCTCTACAAGCACTGAATAAATAAAAGGACCCTTAACCACTTCACAGGTAGCATGCACCTTTCCAAGGAAACCAATGACTTACACAAAGCTTAATATTGTGATGGTTTATTTAATACTTCATGGGGACACCTTCATGTAAGTGCTTATTTAATTGTTCCTCATCAGGGTGTTCAGGATAGTCAAACGTATGGAAGACATGGAATAATGATCAATCATCCTTGGTAATCCATGGGGAACAGGAGAGGTTCTTGAGGACTGGAGGAATGAAAGCATCACTCCATTCTTCAGAAAGGGCAAGGAGGAAGACACAGGTAACTACAGACTGGTCAGCTTCACCTCCACCCCAGGAAAAGTGATGGAGGAACTTCAGCACTGTCTCAAGGCATATCAAGGATAAGAAGGTTATTGGGAGTAGTCAGTGTTGTTTTACCAAAGGGAAGTCACGTTTAACCAACCCAATAGCCTTTTTCAGAGCACATAACCAGGTGGATAGATGGACATAACCAGATGGTGGTAGTGGGTGTGGTTTATCTTGATTTTAGGAAAGTATTTGACACAGTCTCCCACAGCACCCTTGCAGCTAAGCTGAGGAAATGTATTCTGGGTAGTGACATAAACATAAGGAAAAACTTTTTCATGTGAAGATGACAGAACACTGGAACAGGCTGCCTAGAGACGTTGTGGAGTCTCCTTCACCAGAGACATTCAAAACCCATCTGGATGCATTCCTGCACGACCTGCTCTAGGCAGTCCTGCTCGGGCAGGTGGGTTGGACTTGATGATCTTTTGAGGTCCCCTCCAAACTTTGATTCTACGTGATTCTATGAAGATGGACCACTGTCATTAGCAGTAGCAATGAAGAGACTTCTTCACATGAAACAGTGCCACTGTATGGTTCTGCTTCACATTTTATTTGCTCTCCACACCTCCATGTATCTGATAACATCCGGATACTGCTCTGCTTGCACAGACACTCCTTCCTGGGGAGAAAACCCTGGCAATCCATGCAGCTACAGTCAACAGCAATACACTCAAAGAGTCAAAGCTTCCTGTCATTGCTCCAGGCAGCTGAGCCGGAGCATATCCAGGGGAAAAGCTGAACTTCTGCAATTTTAACCATTCCTTTCAAGATGTAACTTCTGATTAAAACTTCCCTCAATCAGAGGCATTCACTGGCAATACTAAAACTGTTGCTCCTCAGCAACATCTCTGTAGCGACTGATTACAATGAAGGGAGCTTGTTCTCAGTTAGCAGACATAATATTACAAACTGCAGTGTCTTGATCTCACTACTTGCAAATGGAAAGCAATCCAATTTTTATTGCTGACCACGAAAAAAATTTTAAAAAAGGGTATTAAAATTAAAGTTTTAGAAGATTTTATTTATGGTTACTAATAAAATGAATTAATAGCTCCCCCCCCCCTTCTTTTAAGTTTGAGTACTCTCTGCAGGGTTTTTTTCCCTACATAGAGAAACAGCATCATTTTTTTCCCTGTCATCCTCTCTATAATACCTGTATTTTTCTGCATTCTGACAGTTACAGGCCTGGGAAATGGAAATAGGATCATTCCATCAAAGGCAATGGAAAAAAGGGGTACAGAGGGAGCAGTAAGAGCAAACACTCAAAACCATGATTAATTTATGTAATGTACTGGTCACTGCATGTTAGCATGCCTGTGCTGATCCCTTGGGACTGTTAATGACTCTCAATTGTCAGCTTGAGAACCAACCTCTCTTGCACACACGCAAAAGCCTTGTATTTTTAGCCTAGATGTGTTGATCCAGGTGGCATCCCTTAAATTTCCATTTACTGGGAGTCCATCCAAAAGGAGATGGAAAACTTCTTGGCCAAATGCATTGCAGGAAACGGGCCACAAGTGAAAAACCATGGCTGAGGAGCACTGAATAGCAGATAGTGAAGCTCCTGTGAGACCATAATGCAAAAAGGTAGGTGGAAGGGAGGAGCTGTGAGAGCTGGAGGCTTGTCAAGACAAAGTGCTTTAGGCCAGATATGGAAAGCAAAACTTTCATGCTTGCTCTGTCTTCATTTGTGGTCAGTGTTCTCAGGTACAACGCAAAGACTCCCTCACTTACTTTGAAAGGAGTGGATGATTCTACTGATCGTCTGATCAGAAAGGGGGGATACCTGCACTTCAAATACTTAACACTTGCAGCTTAGGTTTACCTTTCATGGCTCATTCTTGTCAGTGCTTCCCCTATTTTCTGTTCTAGTATACAATGCACAGATTCTATTCCTTTATTCTTAATCACCCTTACTGTGTAATTTTCTTTGGTACTTATCTATCTTTTCATCTTCCTGCTTTGCCTAATTACCTGTCCCTTTCCTTCAGATGGTTCTTTTATTCCCCTCTTGCTTTTCAGAATCATTAGCATCACATTATTATTCTTAACAGCAGTACCTTTATGTTTATTATGCAGTGTTTGCAAATAAATAGAGAACTGAACTTCTGGCTGTGTTTACCTAAAGCTAAAAGGAGAAAATGAAATGCAGGCTGAGTTCTCATTCCATTTACTTGCTTATTTTTGGAAGAAAGAATTTTTAATCGCTTTAAAGACCTCTGTTTTGCATTCAGTGCCTTTTACGGCTTTGCTGTTTCAAAGAACATTGGAAATATTTATCAAATCCTATCGTTTATGCACCAAAAGAAGGTATTAATGTTGAATCAAATTTTCTTCTTTCTTGGGTATTGTGCTTTTCCTTAAGGAAACATTTGTAACTGAATCAGGCAACTGAAATTGTCCTGACAAAAGTGTGATGTTCTGCTCTGTATAGAACTTTTTGCTAGTCCATGTTTCCATAAAAGCATAAACTCACCCACCTAGTGTTTTACCACTGTAACCATTTAGTTTTTTTTCATTTCTTGTTTCTTCCTGGCTGTATGGCTACTCTGTTATCAAGAAGCCTGATATTAAGGAGCCTTAACCTTCTCCCATTCAGGTGAAGGATAAACACTCCTACAGAGTCCAGTGAAAGCAAAGTTCAAGTCAAAGAGCTCCCCAACTAGGCAAGTGTGTAGCTTTGCACTAGTCACAATCAAGACAAAAAGCCAATTGAATGACTGAAATTCAGCACAAGCACGTGATCCCTACCTGATCAGGGCCCAGTATGCCTGCTGGTAATACAGCTACAGTCATGTGGATTTTCTTTTGTAGAAGCACGAGGAGGGTGGAAGGTGTTGGCATATACTATTGCTTTGTTTCAGCTCATGTTAGTTAAGACTAGCACATGCTGTTGTGGTTTTGTATAAACTAGTCTTGCTTCCTGACAGGCTAAGCACTGACTGCTGTAGCCACTGTAGGCTTTCAGCCAGACTTTAATCAAAAAACTGACACAGAGAAACTCAGCCTTTGAAGAAATAAAGAGACATTCTTCTCTTTTCCTCCAGGTTAGGCAGCAGCACTTTTAATTACTCCAAGGAATCAGGGAACTTCTTCCACTAGGGAAAGCCCCAGCTGCCCAGGTCTTTGTGAACAATTCACTCCCTGACTCCATTTCTCTTCTGTCTGCTGGTCTCTATTTAAAACCATCAGATGTGACTTGTGATCCCTGGCTGCCATATCTCCTCATAGTGTAGGGTCTGATGATAGCTGAAATCTTCAGATCCCTTCTATTGCTTATGTTTGTATGGAAAAAACAATACCAGGCATGAAGCAACTCCAACATCTCAGTATTAACTCAAAGGTAATTTGATTCATTGCATGCATTTGCTGCCCAATAAATAACACTTGTAACTTCAAGGACCAGGCTGCCCTGTGAGATGCAGAGTTTTAAGAAGACAAGATGCTGGCTGCTGCATGGCCTTTCTTGCGCAAGAACACAAACCGAAGCTGAAGCAGGGCTCACAGAACTGGCATGTGTCCACCTACTGAAGTAGCAGGAGCTGTTAGCTCATGGGATTGCATCTCACTGGATATAGACTGAAGTACTGGACTGGCAATTATTGCTTGCTCTCCTATGAGGCACCACTGAGCTCTGAACTGCTGCTTCTATTTCCTCCCCTCCCCCACACCATCGTTTTACTCTTTATGTCAGAGACATTACTAGTCAGTGAATGCATTAAATCATATAGGAAACAAAGCACTTGCACATCAATCTTTCCCTGAGAAGCTACAGTTGTGTTTTATTAACAGAAACATTTCAGTTTCATAAATACTTAATGAAGTGACCGCCTATAGCGGAAAGTCACTTCGGAGCTGATTGCTGCTGTGGTCAAACCACCAAACTGCTCAGTAGCTGCTTGCAGCATCACATTATAATGAAGGCAGCTGACAAACTGGTTGTAAAAGTATTGGAAATATCTCCTCAACAACAGTGATTGTTTAGTTAGTGCAAGTCAGTTGCATTATCTCTGGAATGATGCAGACCACAAGCCTATTGAAATACTGCATGAAAGAAAAGCCAAAGTAATGAATACATCCGATACAGCAGAACCAAAGACTACAGACTCTGAGGCAACATGTCAGCGACCATTAATTTGTATCCATTTATTTCCACAAGTGTAGCACAAACCCGAAGTTACCCTGCTGGCTTATACTGGTAGAGCAGTGAGCCACAAACCAGAAGATGCAAGAAAAACATAAAGGACACTACTAATCATAGGTCTAAAAAGTATTTGAAGGCAAGCCATGAAATGCTCTTGGCAGTGCCAGCAGGAGCAGCTGCTAAAACAAAGTCAGGATGGTAGTGTCTGCCCAGCTCTTCTGCAATTAGGTAAGACAGAAAGATCACTGCAAGATTAAAGCAGATAAAGAGCTTGCACAACCCAGATACTGAAGCAGGAAAATAGTAAAACATCATCTAGATGAGATGAAAACTTAAGGATATGAAACTTACAGTCAGAAACTGATTTGGATAGCCAGCAAGGGATTTGTCTCATTGTAGATAAAACAAATTAATTTTGTTACCTCTGTGGGATGCTGAGAGGCGCTGACACAACAAATTGCACATAATTTTCTCCAAGATAATCCTTGCCGTGTATGCATTCCCACACCTAACAGAAGGGTACTAACACATTAACTCTTTTCTTCCTTCTGTCATCTCTTTTATTCCCTGTTATTATTGCTAGTGAACTGGGTTGCACTGTTCATTTTGGTTTGCCTGTAGGACAAAGCCTGACTGATGGCCTGAGAGGACAAAGGTATGTGGCAGAAGCTAAAGATGACCCTCATGCCTCAAGAGTCTTGGGTTTTAGACAGCAGCCCCCCAAATGACCTATTGGTCTGTTATAGCAGGTGTTCCTGCATCCACTTACAAAGCATTACAAATTATGTCAAGTTCAGAGCCTAAAGCAGCCTGGCCACACTGAAACCCCTATCCATAAAAGCCAGAGTAGAAAATTAGCAGGCATTGACATACTGTGGCCTAGGGCTTCCAGAAATAATCATCTATTAGTCTCACTGTGGGATTGGTGAGCTCCAGAAGCTGTGAATCACCATACAGGGCCTTAGGTATGACTCTAGGGATCTTTTGCTATTTCTGTCATTGCCTTTCCCTGCTACACTACCCAGTGAGTCAGAACTCATGGTTAAAATGAGTGGTGAGTCACACCAAGAATCACTCTCCCAAACCTATAGAAGTTAATATATTTATTTTTTTCTTTACAGAAACCCTTGCTGATCATCCACCACAATTGCAAGGTACATCAGTTTGACAGGGTTGTTTCAAACATTGAAACATATGCAGAATCAAGCAGTGGAAAAACAGAGCAGGCATGCAGAGACCTTGGCACCGAAATGTGATTTGGAAAGAAGCAGCTGCAGAGGGCAAAAAAGCCATGTCAGGTCAAAGTCTGGTGAGCTGCAAGGCTGCAGTTAGCATTCTCAAAGGGTTGCCTACAACAGGCAGGTTTTAGGAGTACTGGGTTTGATCTCCAGATGTAATGGAAATTAAAACAAGAGAAGATGACAGAAAATATAAAGTGGCATTGGAAGGCTCTCCTGAAGAAAAAACACCTAGGCTGGCTGAGGGAAAATTTAGTTGGTAATTATGGCAGAGAGTACATATGAATACTACATATAAATACTTAGAATTAGAAAAGAGCATGTGAAAAGACAATCTATTTATTGTTTTGCTTTTATGTTATACCATTCCCATATTCATCACATTTATATCTCAACTGATAAATTCCTCTTTAAGTTTTCACACGTTGCTAATATCTTGGCATAAAGCTACCCATGGGAGAAGATTGTTGAATGTATGGGCACCGAGAAACATGATTCTTGTTTGTACTGGGATGTTTGCTTGTGCAAGAGCACTAGGACTCCCTGCCTACTGCTGCCTAACACAGACCACCAAGCATTCAGTGCAGTTATGGGGAAATATTACTATAAAGTAAACTTGTTGCAAGGACGACAGCTTACTTTATGCTTTCCTTTATGCTTCTACTGTTGAAATGGAGACATGTTCACTAGTGGAGAGCTGGCTAGGGAAATATTTAAACAAACAGAACCTGATGGAATGTACTCTCAAGCACTGAGGAAGCAGGTCAACATCATCATGAAGCCACTCTCAATTGTTTGAAGGGTACTGGTGATCAGGGGAATTTTCTGAGGACTGGAAGAAAGCAAATCTTCCTCTTGTCTTCAAGAAGACCTTATATTTGAAAGGTCTACATTAAGGACTATCATACTAGAGATTTACTTTCCCCAAAACACTGTTTTTCTATGAACCTGGGGTATGCATAACTGCAAGTACAAGCTTAGATGTGATCTGTCCCTTCCCCACCTTGTTTATTGCTTTCTTTGCTTGACATTTTTGATGAGATTTTGCTGAGATTCTTGCCAACAGTCTCCTACAACAAGAAAGAAAACTTAAACCCCAGACTTCTAAAGGTTCATGTGGTCTTTATATATCATAAAGTAATAAAATGACAGGTTCATAGAATTTTATTATTTTTTAAAATTTGTATTCTTTACTATAATCCTCTAGACAGCAGTGGGAATCCCAGCTATATAATTTTTTTTTCCATTGTCTTAATATAAATTTCATTAATTCCCATTACTTTAAACTACTGGGCTGTTGGAAATCAGCATAACGCCAATGAAACCAGAGGAATTATACCAAGTGACTTCAGGAGATGATCCAACTATTAATCCAGTGCAATAGAATTTTAGATTAAGATCTGAGCATGCAGGTCTTTGTTGACAGCCAAAAGCAATCTGATTAAAAGCAATTCTGACTTCACTCCAAAGCACAGAACTTTATTTCAAAGACTCCTCATGAACCTAAGGGCTTACAGGACTAACTGACCCTCCAGTGGTTTCAAGTAATTTAAACACTGGGCTCTTCCTTTGGCCTTTGATAATATCAAGATAGCAAGTATGGGCTACAGCAAAATCTTACCACAACTGATTATGCTTTCTCTCATTTACACTTTTTGGTATTACTATGCCTACACTACTACTACTTACAGTGTTTTCTTCTAAGTTCTAACCATCAGTCATCAGATTGTGCTTACTTGCTTTTATGGAACTGGTTCTGCACCCAGCTTCTGATGTTCCCACACAGTGTACACTCAGAGAACAATTATTTTGCCAAAGCAAACCAGATAAGTCTGCTTAGTCTCCACTTTCAAGACAGGTTTGCTACTCCCCCAGTGTCCTAGCAGCCTTTTTCTGTGCCTTTTCCAGTGCAAATTAATCCTTTCTGAACATGAATCACTAGAATTATTCACACTTTAAGATGAAACTAACTCAGGACTTTGTGCATAGCTCTATCTCCAACAGAAAAGGATTATTATCAGTTTCTAACAGCACAGACTTGCCCAGTGCACTGTGGGATTTCTGCTTTCTTCTTTTAGTTCAGTCCATAGAATTCTTTTGGTCTTCTGGATTAATTTTCTATCTGTACTTCCATCTACCCATCCCATTAATAAAAAATTAAACAAAATCAGTCCATCTCTAAATCTCCTCAAATATTTACTCTCCAACACAACTTGCTGATGTGTCAGATTCATCCCACTTAACAGATCTTGACTATTAAGCTCCCATTCGGCAAGGCCACATGGGTTGCACACGCACTGAGGCACAAAATACATGGGTATACAACCAAGAATGTAAAATGACTGCCAAAGGCAACAATGAAGGAAAGGCTCCTTTTAAGTCTTATCAGCCATTACTACCTTTTGGGTGTTTTAAGGATGAATATCTGAAGATGCAAATATCAAACCATTAATTCTGGAAATTAAGCATATGATAAAATTGACTTTATATCACCTCAACAGATTCACCCATAACTAAGGGTTTTAAGTGAAGAATGCCTTTGCCTCACACATCTCAAGACAACGACTGAAGAGAAACCACCAGGCACATCAGTGAGACTCAGAAGTCTTCCAGTACTATTTGTCCCAAGTTGATTTCCTTTCCATCCCTGTCCAGCCCTGTAAAATGGTAGCAGTGCTCAGTGTTCCCAGAGTGGTGAATGCTAAGTGACCAAGAGCCAGCAGTGTTCTCAGTTGGCCAAGAGTGCCAACAGCATTCTGGCCTGTATCAGGAACAGTGTGGCCTGCAGAATCAGAGAAGTAATTGTCTCCTTGTACTCTGCACTAGTGAAGCTGCACCTCAAATTCTAGGTTCAGATTTGGGCCCCCTCACTGCAAGAAGGACAGTGAGCTGCTGGAGCATGTCCAGAGAAGGTCAATGAATGTGGTGAAGGGTTTGGAGAACAGGTCTTGCGTGTACTGTATGAAGGAACTGAGATTGTTTAGTGTGGAGAAGAGGAAGCTGAGAGGAGACCTTCTCCTTCTTTACAACTACCTGAGAGGAGGTTGTAGTGAAGTGGGGGTTGACCTCTTCTCAGAAGGAAACATGTGACAGGATGAGAGGAAATGGCCTCACGTTCCTCCAGGAGGGGTTTAGATTGGATATTAGGGATGATTTCTTCTCTGAAGGAGTGGTTGAAGTGGTTAAGCACAGGTTGCCCAGGGGAGTAGTGGAATCACTTTCACTGCATGTGTCAAAAAAAAACCAACAAAAAAAGAAAGAGAGAAGATAGTAGACATGGTGCTTAGGAACACAATTTAGTCATGGACTTGGCAGGGTTAGGCTGGACTTTAGGAAGTCTTTTCCAGCCTTCCCAGCCTATAAATGGTAAGAAAACAAGTGCTGGTTCTGCCATACCTATCTGTTTCTCTTACATAGTACATCTGGAACAAGCTGCTGGCAAAGGAAAGAGAAAAGGAAGCTTATTCTTGCTATCAAGTTCCTCACTCCTCTCCATGAAACAGCAATTATAGATTCTATTATATTGGTAGTAACAGAAAATAATGACTCAGCAAGCTTATTCCAGGAGTGGCAGCAGACTGAAAATCTATACTACTTTTGCACAGTTTATAATAGAGTGCTGAAGACCTGAACAAACATTTTTTTCAGGTATCTGTAAATTATGGAGGTTTTTTTAGGCTCTCCCTAACAAATCTTTCCAAAAGTGTGAACCAATCTGCTAATAACCAGTTCTCCAGTGTACTGTGTTTCTAGATCAGGTTTTACAGCATGTATTATCAGCTTCTTTAATAAGCACTACCACTAAATTGCCCTGTGACCATTTAGGGATGGTGCACCTCAGAGGTGCATTATACAAAAGCTGATAATCTCTTGACAGTTTATTTTCCTGACCAAATCACTTGGCTGGAATATTCAAGACCTAGAGACACTCAGCATCACAGCTCAAAGGTTCAGCAGGCTGGTCCCCTGGAGCAGTGCTGAGTGTGCCAAGCTAAATGGCAAGGCCCAGAGTGCAGCTTGCTCTTAGCACCACTGCCAAGTAGAGAAGCAGGGGTACCAGCTGCACAGACAGCACCTCAAAAAATACATCCCTCTGTCATGCTGAATCATGAGACAGAAACAAAAGATGAGGCCTTAGGAAGTGTGTATTTTACCCCCCCTCATTCTCTCATGCAAAGTCCTGAATCATTTCCTAAGCCCCCACAACAAACAAAAGACAAAGGGAAATAACCACTGGGCAAACACCCACCTGCCGGTTTGGAGATGGAAGAAAAAGAAGTACCTGGTATATTAAGATCTTTTGTTCCATGAAATAATGTGCTTGTTCTAGTTAAACAATCCACACCTGGCAAGAGCTCATTCCCATTGTTCCCAACGCTTCAGAAGGTTTGCAGAGTAGAGAAAAACTGCACCGCTAATGTTTCATTTCATCTCCCTCTGATGCGTGTTGTGAATGACTAAAAGTCAAACACACCCCTACTGGGTTTAAAACTGATAAATTATTGTAATCCTCCTACTGGTGGACAGAGTGGTTAGTAAGAATAGAAATGAAAACCTGGTACTTTAGCACAGCAAGTAACTGTGAACAGAAGAGGGATGGAGGGCTGTGGACACAGAGTTACATGGAAAAACATGCCATGATTGATAGCCATGCTGTGAAGAAAGAAGAAAAAAGCCACATGCCACCTGGAAGGAATGTTCATGTTTTGAGGACTAAGAGTAATGTATGTTTCTCTATCAGGAAAATCTGCAAAGCAAGAAAAAGAAAGCAGACAGTAAGTTACAGTTACAAGCAGGTGTTGCATCATTTCTTTTTAACAGTGGCAGTATTTTCCTCATTTTACTTCTTTTCTGCTCCTGACACATAGTAGATGTGTTTCGTCTACGTATGACATTTCACTAATGCCAGAGTATTCTCTCAGCTCTATGTGCTTGGTGAATCATTGTAGCATTTGGAGGAGAGATTTAGTCACAGTAATCAGAAATGATTCCCCCTTTTTTTCTGGGAGAGGTGGGATTCAGACATCCACCTCTGTACAGCCTCCAGCCATTCTTCATCTGAAGAGCACACCTTCTGTCAGAGAGTGCTGTGCTCCCAAACTTGTCAGGCTTTCTAAACCCATTCTGGAGCTTGCTTAGCATAGCAAATCCCCAGGGCCATTTGCCCTGTTCCTGGAAAGATATTCCCCTCCCAAGCACAGAGAAGCCTGGAAAGGGACTGGGCTGGCAACACCAAGCCTTCCCAGTCCAGCCACTGCCAGGGCTGCAGTACAAACCCCACATGTGTTTCCAAGTTAAAAAGAACTTGAATAGTCCATGAGACAGTGGCCTCTGTAGAGAGCTTCCTCAAAAAACCCTGCAAATTGGCTAGTGAAACTTTTCTACTCATTTTGCTACTGAACTGAGACAGATTTAGAAACCCATTTGTATACTTTAGAGTGGTTGCCAAAATGCATGCTCAGAAGGGTTTCTTTGCAAGGGCTGAAAAGTTAGTTCCATTTAGATGAAAGTTTAGCCTCTGGAGAAGTGGATAGCAGCAACAGAAGTCTCCCAGGAAACTACTGTGCTGGCAGCCTTCTCATTTTTTCCAGGGTAGAAGGATTTTGCAAGCCTGTCAGAAATGAGCTTAGTATCTGACTTCCAGGGGTTTTGTATTTTGAAGCCTGTTACATTCAGCTATATCTGACACTGATGCTTTAGAGCTATTAGTAGAGCTTATCTGCATCTATTTTAGTGTTCTTCACTTTGCTGAGCATGGATCCTACATTGGCTTTCATGGGCATGTCTGCTCCAAACCTGTCAGAAGGTTAACAGACACGTTAACTGGCTCTGATGCACTAGATGGACCCAGCTTATTTGAAAGCTGACAACCCTCAGTGCCATCGGGTAACAGATCAAACCAGGAAAACCTATTTCCAGTTATGCTGTTCACTGTACCTGGCAAGAATAAGGGTAGTAGTTCCTTCTTGTTCATGCCAAGAGTTTGTCCACCAGAGAGAAACTCCCTTCCAACGTGTCCCTGTGACAGCAAGCGCTGTTGATCAAATGCCACACTAGGACTGTCCCTGTGCAAATCCATGTCTTGATGTGGTCCCTGAATAGTGGTAGGACCCCAATGGGTTCAACTGAAGAGCTTCATTCATTTTTGCAGAGATCTAAATCAGAAAGATGCTTCCACATCATTCAAGTCTTTACTAAGGAAGACCTGATTTTCAGCACTATGAAGTTCAGCTAGAGTCTAAATGAGCATTGGATGAGCAAATATTGTTTCTGTGGCTCTGTCTTTTCTTCTGGATTACATAGATTAGGAGCCCTTGAAACATGACTTATCCGATAAGATTTCAGAGTGGATGAACTGAAATAATCAGTAATTTCAGACACCTCATACCCAGTATCAGCAATAAACAGTTCTCCTTGGTGAACACAAGCTGTGTTTTGTGTACCTACCTCTTAAGAGAAGTGGTCAAGTAAAGGCAGAAATATTTCCAAACACCTGAGTATTCTGACGCACCAAGTATGCGCAGTTTGGGAAGCTGATATTGTTGCTCATCCTTATAATATACATTGAGAAATCTGTTTGGCTTTCAAATGTTAAAATTTAGTGAGGCAATAAGCAATTAAAGTGGACTGGGAAGTTTCCTCTTTGCTCCTCATTCCCAAATGTCAGCTCTGCTCAGCAGCCATTCCTGTGACAAACAATACAGTGAATCCAGCATAAATAATTCAGTCCAGCTCTGTACAGACCAGGCAAAAGGGAGAGCAAATATTCTGCAGAGACAGAGAAGACAATTGCTCGGTTTCATTGTAGAAGAGACACCAACCAGTGCCTTACATGTAATAGCTTAGCTAAAGGTTGGCTGTCAGCTCAGCCCAGAAAAACATTTAAAATCATTAAGTGCTAGACCTGGCAGGCAATGGGAAATCAGCTAGACAGGGCATAATGCGATGAAAGGATTTAGTGTGTGTTCTGTGTTTTAATTTTTTTTCTGTATGAACTCTAATTCTATAAATAGTTTTTAAAAAATAATCAAGAGAAACATGAGACTTCCCTATGATGGAATAACGAAATCAAACAAGGCGAGCACATGCATCAAGAAATACATATGAAACGGTAACAGGATGCAGTTGTAATGACTGCTTCAGTGTGCTGTGAGAGAGAGTTAAGTAAAAGCAAGGACACTGATGTTTCTAGTGGATTCAGAAATGGTTCTTAAAAAGCAAAGGCCCAGTTAGTGGCCTACTGAAGCCTTATTATTGCCTTTGCAAGCACCATCCCCCTAGGGGCCAAACCCAAAGACATTGTACACAGACTGAAAAAAACCTCAGAATTTCTTTCCTATGGGAAATTCTGATATTTTGTGAAAGGCTTTGTTCTGAATTGAAGCAAAAAGAAAATCTGCAATATCCAGAACTAAGGACATTGTGGAAGAAGAAAATAAAAGAAAAAGAGTAAATAAGCACTTTTATTTTTTCATTTCTGAAAGAAACAGAATGGTTGAATGCTCACAGCTTTGGAGGATTTTCTGCATGTTTTGTCACTCAGAGACTTCACAAGAAATCTTTAAAAGTCATCAGTGGGACCCTACTGAGGGGAGAAGGACAAAACCTTGGACAAGAGTCTTCAAGGCTCTTTAACAAGAAGACTCTAGTAAGCCATTTCTGAGGCTTACCGAATCTTCTCCCCATGTCTGAATTCCATATCAGAGGACAGAAGGCTTGAGGTCCCAAACCTTTTTACAGAGAGCCCACACACAGAGGCTGTAGTTGATCTGTGTCCTTCAGCTCCCTAGCATCAATAGGGCAGCAGGAAATCTGCTCTCTATTAGCAACTCACAAATACATTACCAATAGGCTGTCAAACAGCCAACTTTCCTCAAACATTTCAGGTTTGACATAACTGACATTTTCCAACAAACTCCCTCTTCTAAGGGGGAAAAAAAAAAGCCTTCTTGGAAAGTTCCCATCCAACTGTACTTGTGATATACACCTACAGAAATAGCACTGCTTTTACAGCCCTTTCAGGCTTTATTTGTATGAACCCTACAGAAGAAAAAAAAAAGGGGGGGGGGGGGGGAGGGGGAAGAAAGAAAAAAGGGAATACAATCACATGCAAGGAGTACCTAATAGTATGCAATATCCTCTTGTGAAAAAGCATCTCAGGGAGTGCAGTGCATCTACGTAACATTCTTGTATCACAATCTGTACATGTCTGGCTCTTAGTCACTGAAATAACACCTTGGTATTTCATTTTTGTGACTGCTAATTAGAGCATACTACCTTCCTTTGTGGTAACATATTCTCATGCACAGCTTGACATTACAGTGCACACAGATTGCCCAGAGAAATGCAAGCTTTTTCTTTTTTTGGGTGTGATAATTGATCCAAAGTTGCCTGAATTCATTTCCCTCAAGATGCTTCAGATTAAATGAATGAATCTCGTGGCTGCAGAAGAGCTGAGTATTAAAAGGATTAGACTCGCCACAAGAGACCAAATACTCCTACATCCATAATCACTTTTATACACTCTCTACCTACCCTTCAAAATATGATGGCTCCTCACCAAACGTCAGCAAGTTGTGGAGTTCTGCTGAGTTTAGAGTCAGAGATGCACTGACATATATTGCTCAGGCAGACTGCGTACCAAGAATTACAGTTAAGGTTAATGACCTAATGATGAACAGCAGAAGGCACCTTCTGGCGTCAGGCAGATGAAGTTCACTAACAGAATTAGTAAAACGACAATGAACTTTGCTCCTCTTCCAGTTTTATACATCACTGCAGCCTGGGAAGGTGCAGTCTCCTCCCAGAATCCAGACTGATGATTTAGCAGTGGTGTTTTTTAAGCCTAATGATGGCCAGACAACCCTTTGGCTCTTTAAGAGGTGGACTCACCATCTTAGTAAAACTAAACCGAGTTCTAAAAGTGTAAGATGGAACTAGCAATTATAGCCACTGAAGAAAAGGTCATGAAACAGCAATTGCTAGGGGTCAGCAGTACAGGAGATTTTGCTAACATTTGAACAGAGGAAATGGCAGAAATGGACTGAAGTGAAGCCACCAGCAGCAGGTATGACACCCTTTGCTCTCATCATGGGAACTAAGGAATCAGAATTACGCTGTTTGCAATGGGTGTCCCTCCATTCCTCATTGGACACCTGGGGAGCAAACCAGGCTCATAAACTTCCCTATCTAATGGGCTCTGGTCTTTAATCCCTCCTTATTTACCAGGACCTCATTCTGGCACAACTTTCCTCACTCAGCAGGATCTCATTCTCTAGATCTAGTCTGTATCTTACAGAATAATTTAGGAAATCATCTTCTCCAGCTCCCTGGTCAAAGCCCCTGGCTGCTCAGAGCCTTCTCCAATTAACTATTGAATGCCCTAAACCTCTCACTAGTCCACATACAGCACTTGCACTTAAACTGTGAGGGCTTGAGTCCCCCAGCTTCAACAAGGCAGCAAAACACCAGATGCTTGCTCTCCATCAGGATCCAGGCAATCTCCTTTAGCTCTGAGATGTCACCTCTAGAACCAGAATTTTAAGTTTGCACATTTTGTATTCATATCAGAAGTTCTTCCTACTAAGTGAATTTTGTACTCATATCAGAAGTCCCTTCTATTAACTGGAGTGGAACACTGTGGAGGGACAAGATCTCAAAGTCCATTGCCAGAAGCTAGATGCAGAAACAAACAAATCAGAGTCACAATAAGGATTTTACCACACTCTTTACTGCTTAAGCTACCTGTGAACCAGAGAGTTTGTGCTGGGCTACTCCTGAGACAGAAAGCTGGGCCAGTAAATTGATGGGGCACATCAAATGAGATAATGTAGAGAATTACCCAGTCATTGCTTTAAAAATATGCATTAGATGGTATTTTATAGAGCAAGAAAGTGAAATGAAGAAGCAATCAATTCAGATAGCAGGAATTACAGGCACACAGGCATTCTTACACTGCCTTACCCTGTTTGCATGCCAGAAATAAGAAAGGGAAAAAAAGAAAAAATGAAATTTTCACATATGCTGCCTTCCTGCCTACATCTCCAACAAAAATGAAAAGTCATCCTGTAGCCACATTTTCCTGGGAGTGATGACTTAGATGTGGCATCCCATCCTTCCTACACACACATGCCTGCACAAAGTCACCAATGCCCCCCAGTTGTGGCCACCAAATGTGAACACAGGTTTGTGTTCACATCATCCATTTCACCACAGGACAACGCAGACCTGATGGTGCATCCCTCTTTTTGCAGGGGAGTCGTGTGGGAAAATAGCACCTTGACAGTATATGGCAAGTCTGCACAACACACAGGGCTGGAAAGAGACCACCAGAGGATCTCACTGAAACTGCAGGAGCACTGCTCATAACATACCAAGCACAGCAAACCCATGACCAGGGCATAGAGTCAACACACATGCACTTTTGCCAAGGGCACCATCAGATCAACATTTGCCTCTGGCACACTGGACATCACACCTTGTATCCCCCATACATTGCAAGGCAAAGTTTGCTCTTAGCAGGAGAAAAAAAAATGAACACATGACAAGATAATGAGAAGAGGGAACTGACAAAGGCTGAGGACTATCCTAGAGAGCTCTCCCATTTATTGCCTGTGTTTTAACTGTATCACTAAATAACCCTTTCTAAAGGGGAATTGCCATGGCCACAAAATCAGCACCTGTGTGTGTGGGTTGGGGCAGGGAAGTTAAAGTGAGAGAAACAGATTGCTCTTTAAAGTTCTTTTACATAACATGGCCACAGAATCCCTCAACAGCTATTAAAAACACTCCAACCAGAAAAACACATTGGATGACTGAGCAGCAGTGGGGGAACAAAGCACAGTGTTATTCCCAACCTGACATCTGTGAAACTTTTTAGATAGGAGTGATATGGGAATCTCTAGTGCTTGTACGGTGCATTAGATTCATCATCAGACTCCATGGGAAGTGTGAGCCAGGACCAATGAGCAACTTTAGTATGCAGAAGATGTTAGAGTGGGAATGTGTGAAAATGATCTTTTATTTATAGACTTGATACAAGAGGTGACCTTTAGGACATACTAGCATTAAAACAAAACAAAAAAAACCCCCAACCACTGACTGTGCTGACAAGAGATAATGCTGGACCATTTTTCCAAGGCTTTTTGGTTGTTTTGGTTTTTTAATATTTTTTTTCTTTTCTTTTAACATGTATCTGATGCACAAGCAGAAAAAAGCGATGCTTTGCCAACCAAAAGCTGGCATTAAAAGGCTACTTGAGTTGGTTTTTCCCCCCGCTTTGTTTTTAAGGAAAGCATGAACCTTTTAATAGAAAAATAAGGATATCAGTTTTATCACTTTTCCCAGAAAGCCATTTAACTGATTCTTGAGTAAATACTCTTTGCTTTTAATGGAGTTCTCCCCTGTGTTTCCTTGCCCACCAGTCCCAGGAGTAAGAAAATTCACCTGTAGGTCATGTCTCTACAAAGATCCAATTCTCTGCTTTCTTTAAAAGATGACAGAGTTGCTATCCATTCATTTTCCAGTGAAGTGCTGGATTCCTGCTCTCTTCTGCTTTATCAGGGCAGGCTCTCTACTAATGCTAAATTCAAACTGTCAGCCAAGCAGAAAGCAGGGCTGGAAAAACAAAGAAAAGGGCTGGGAAAGCCCATTTCAGGGAATGGAAGCCATTTAATCTCCTTCTGTTTTGCTAAAACAAAACTGCTTCGTTTGATGTCCTTAAAAATGTCATTTAGCTCTGATGTGTCAATAAAAGCACTCCAATATGATTTCATACCTCATGTCTATGTTTTACTCTTCTTGATGCAGGGAAAAGGAAATTTATTGCCATTGCATACCGACAAACACGCAACTCAGGTAAGTTGTGAGGGTGTGCTAGTCTTAGAAAAAATAAAGCATCTAGAACCTGGAAACTGACACATTTCCCCCAAAACACCCACGGCAGGCCTGTTTGCTGCCCAAGCAGGTGAACAGGCCTGTTGTCTGTAGTCAGAGCTGCGCACTACCAGAGACCTGCGTGCGGAAGGAGTGTGGGATCTGTTTTCACAGGTGGGACAGGTACTCTTGCACCATTGCAGGAAGGAACAGAAACATTAATGGGTTGCTTTTTTAGGGGAGTTGCAGATGGCATCCCTTGAGTATAACACCAACACGAAAATTCTTAGGACAAAACATGCCTACAGCATGAGCCTAAAATCAATAGCTCTGCTTGGGCTGGCTCCTGCATAGTTCCTTCCAGGAATAGAGATCAATCCCCATAGGGCACCACATCTGGCATGGATGTATATCACTATAACTTTGTAATGAATGCAAATGTATAGCTTTAACTAAGCAGAAAAAAAACCCAAAACAAAACACCAGAACAAAACACTACTTTTAATTTAGTAACAAAATTATTTGCAGATGGTGACATCATCACCTGGGGAGACATGGAGCAAACAGTTCTTCTCACCAAAAATAGCATAAACAGATCACCCCAGGATGGTTAAGAGCTTTGCTTTGTCAAAACACACCACCTGCTCTGGCCCCATCTCTAACAATGCTTAAATTATGCGTATGTTGCAGGGCCATCAGTAGAGCTGACATACTGGGGAAGAAAGAAGAGATTTCTGAGGTAGCACAGTTCTCTTTTGAACACCAGGTGCCTTGCTCACTACTGAGAGAAAAGCTGGGCCATTTGGCTGCTGTTTTACCTTAATCTTTGTGAAACGATTGCCAGAAATGAACTCTACAGACTCAGCTCGTCCATAGATATTGCAACACTCAAGACACAACAGGTGTATTAAGGCTAGAAAGGCAGAACAAAGTTTTTGATTTTTTAAGAAGCTAAGCCAAACAATTTCAAAGAATGGCCTAGAATTAAAATGGCAAGCTCTTGTGAGACTAAATCCCAGCACAACACCGGGAAAAGTTAGTTATTTAAGCTTGATTTATTTTTGCCTTCCCATTTCTCAATGTCTGTGGTCTCTCAGGCTAACTCAGTAAATTCAGGTGATACAACAGGATTGTTTGCTAGCGATTCACACAACTCAGAAGACTCACTACAACCATTTTAATGCTGCTGCTTTAATGCCAAGAGATGCAACCAGTATATATCGGATGATTTAAACAACATTGAGCTTCAAAGGGATCCCTGTTCCCACTGCATAGCAGTACACGCAGGCATGTTATCCCAGACTTTATGCACAGGAGAGTTACCCTCTCTGGTCTAGGATCTACAGTCACAAC
Source organism: Dryobates pubescens (assembly GCF_014839835.1). Taxonomy (NCBI): domain Eukaryota; kingdom Metazoa; phylum Chordata; class Aves; order Piciformes; family Picidae; genus Dryobates; species Dryobates pubescens. The sequence goes on along the minus strand of NC_071624.1, from coordinate 4,309,035 downwards.
TGAGGCCAATGTAGGAACATGAGTGGAAGTGTTACACTGTCACTTCATTAAGTAAAACCAGACTGGATGCAATACTAAATCAGTGGTCCTAAATCTTGAGTTTTGTGACTCACCAGTTGTTGCCTTTCTGCTTTTCTCACAAGCTGTAGCCAAAAAACCCTTCTTCTGCAAGCAACTGTTCAATTCCACTCACCCAAGTAGTGCCTATCCTCACGCCTCAAGCAAGCAAGCGACTCCCATCTACCTCTTGTAGAAGAACCCTCTTCTCCAAGATCTTTTATGCAAGTAGCCACTATTCTCAAGTACTCATGGTAGAGAAGAAAGCTGTTGCCAAGAAGAGCAGCAGAGAGTCCTGGGCCAGGCAGACTGCAGCTGCCTGATCCAGAGATTTGTCTGCTGCTGAAGGGCAATGCAAGGTAGAGCTACATCTGTCAGGATCTTTCAGTTTCTGGCTACTGCATCCACTCTCATGCCTTTATTGAGGCATCATCAGCTTGATGCTTTTTACCAAGCTGGGGCAGGTTCCTGGCTGTTCCTGCTGTGCTGCATGCTCAAGCACAGCTTGCTCTCTCTTACAGGGAAAATGTGACAGACCTCAGCAAGGCCTTTGACACCGTTCCCCATAGCAAACTCCTGGCCAAGCTGTCAGCCCATGGCTTGGATGGGAGCACACTGCGATGGGTTAGGAACTGGCTGGAGGGCCGAGCCCAGAGAGTGGTGGTGAATGGTGCCACATCCAGCTGGCAGCCAGTCACTAGTGGTGTGCCCCAGGGATCAGTGCTGGGCCCCATGCTCTTTAACATCTTTATTGATGATCTGGACGAGGGCATCGAGTCCATCATCAGTAAATTTGCTGATGACACCAAGCTGGGGGCAGGAGTTGATCTGCTGGAGGGTAGAGAGGCTCTGCAGAGGGACCTCGACAGGCTGGGCAGATGGGCAGAGTCCAATGGCATGAGATTGAACACATCCAAGTGCCGGGTTCTGCACATTGGCCACAACAACCCCATGCAGAGCTACAAGCTGGGGTCAGAGTGGCTGGAGAGCAGTCAGGCTGAGAGGGACCTGGGGGTGCTGGTCGATGGTAGGCTGAACATGAGCCTGCAGTGTGCCCAGGCAGCTAAGAGGGCCAATGGCATCCTGGCCTGCATCAGGAACAGTGTGGCCAGCAGCAGCAGGGAGGTCATTCTGCCCCTGTACATTGCACTCGTTAGGCTGCACCTCGAGTACTGTGTCCAGTTCTGGGCCCCTCAGTTTGGGAAGGAGGTTGACTTGCTGGAACGAGTCCAGAGAAGGGCAACAAAGTTGGTGAGGGGTTTGGAACATAAGCCCTACGAGGAGAGGCTGAGGGAGCTGGGGTTGCTTAGCCTGGAGAAGAGGAGACTCAGGGGTGACCTTATTGCTCTCTACAACTACCTGAAAGAAGGTTGTAGACAGACGGATGTTGGTCTCTTCTCCCAGGCGGCCAGTACCAGAACAAGAGGACACAGTCTCAGGCTGTGCCAGGGGAGGTTCAGGCTAGATGTTAGGAAAAAGTTCTATACAGAAAGAGTGATTGCCCATTGGAATGGGCTGCCTGGGGAGGTGGTGGAGTCGCCATCACTGGAGGTTTTCAGGAGAAGACTTGATGGGGTGCTTGGTGCCGTGGGTTAGTTGTTTGGGTGGTGTTGGATTGGTTGATGGGTTGGACGCGATGATCTTGAAGGTCTCTTCCAACCTGGTTTATTCTATGTACCACTGGGATGCATCCCACTGGCCAAACTGTGGCCAGCCCCTGGAATTGTTGCATCACCCCTCAGGCTCCATTAGCACAGCTTGGAAAGGTAATGATACAGCGTCTCCTACATAAAGAAGTGACCTGCACTATGAGTAGACCAAATTCCTCACTTCCTTTAGAAAGTACACAATTCATGGACAGTTCTGTCTATTCAGAGCGCGAAGTGGGAAAGAGAACAATTTTGCTTTGTAAAGAACATACCTTGTTTTACTTTGAGGGTACAACCTAGCAACTGGGAAAACATGAGGCAGGTCTGACACTATAATGTACAGCTATTATCATCTTTTGTACATGCAGAATTTAGGTAGCAAGAGAACTGAACCCTGCTCAGACAAATCCCCTCACACTGCAGAAAACAGGGTTAGGGAGAAGTGATTTGCAACACTGGGACATTCTCCAAAAACAATTTCCAGTGGAACAACTTGTTCTCTTGGCAAAGGACAGAGCCTGCATACCATGCACAGGTCTCAGGTTGGTGTAAAAGTGGAAGGGAAGACTCAAAGAAAAAAAATAAAAATAAATTAGATTAAGCTAGTTAGGCAGCATAAATGAAGATACCTCTTTTGCCAGAGGTCTATGTATGAAGTAACAAAAGAGAGGCAACAAATACACTCCTCATGGGTAACAGCATGGCTTACGCGGTCTTCAGAAATACGATCATGTGAATGAAACACATTGCCCAATATGTTGGCAATTTAAATGAAAAGCCTTGGATCAAGAAATACAGTTTAATGTTGCAACAGCGTAGAATATGTTGTCCTCCAGGCAAAACAAAAGCCAGAATATTTTTCTACGTTTCTGCTTTAATTACTTCTTAGGAAAGAAATGTGCACATTAAACTAGGTCAACATAACAAATCGCAGTAAATAAAACCTGCTGTGTTGGTTCATCAAAATTAGGCTGTGCAACATGTTCTTGGGCTAACTGGGGTTCCACAGTAACTGGTGAACTTGGCTGGGCAGCCCATGTTAACTTGTGAGAGCAGGGCACCAGGAGCACCCTGGGATTTTGGAAGCTGCAGTGGTGCCTGCAGAATGAGTCAATTTAGTATTCTCCTTTCAGGGGAGAAGTACGTCTACAGACCAAACTGAAGTGTCATTAACATGGAGCCAAAGTACAATAGTACTCTTGAGGAGGAAAGAGTGATTTCACAGCACTTGAAGATGAAAGACAACATGCCCCATAACACAGGATAAAAATATCCCCAAATCTCCTACTTTACAAAGTGATTCAGTGAAGAGCTATAAATAAGCAGGAGAGTCAGATGCTACAGTGGGAGAGGCTGGTGACTTAACGACACATTAAGCTGATTTGGATAGTTAAGAATCAGCGAGTATGGTCTCATATCAATAAGATAAATAAGCAAATAAAAATACAGATAAGCCTTTCTGTGGTTCTTGACAAGTAGAGGTAAACAGAGGGAAGACTTTTCTATATACACTGATGAGATTATAAAAATGTGACCAGATGTCTTCTGTGCTTCACAATACCCCAGGAACCCTCGAGACATCTGTAGAAAATGCTTTGAGGATATCATTTTGATATGCTGCCTTCTGCTTCCCTTCACTAATATTGTTTCCCTTAACAGTGGACACAGAGATTGACTTCAAGCAGCTGTTCAACCCAGAGCAATCCGATTCTCTTCATTTTAACAGGATAAGGAGGCTACAATAGGTGTATTAACTTGAAGGCCCTAGAGGAATAGTTTGTTGCTTAAATAGTACTTGCACTGACAAACAGAATCAATACAAAATTAAAAATGTAGAACCTTCCCCTACCAGGCCATGCCTGTATTTCTAGGTCGTTCACCCAGCATCTTCAAAACCTTATCTTTCAACATTTGTTATGTGGAGTGGCAGAACTTATGACAAAAAAATATCTTATGCTAATGTTTATTTCCTTTTATAATCCATATGAAGCTAGCAATAAAGTTATAGATGATTTAAGGATTGGCTCAAAATGCCAGTTCTGACACACTTGAACCGATTGCTGAAGAGCCACTGAAGCTAAGAGGAGTAATTGGACCACTGATTACTTGAAGAAGGGTTCTGATAAGGTTATTTGCATTGGTCTGACCACTGCCTGTTTGTTGTTTGAATAAAGCCTTTTTCTTTCTTTTTTTTTTGTTTTTTAACTTAAATTGATTGCTAGAAAAAGTTTTTAGTGTAATTTTCAAGGAAGCTAAAATCATTGAAACAAACCCTGTCCAATCAAGAATTAACACACATGTAAAAGCATACTTCAAAGTGAAAAAGGGATGCACTCAAAGTTTTGTTTTTATTCTTTGACTGACTGAAATAAAACAAATTCATACTGAACTCACAAAATGTTCTGGTGAACTTACAGCTTTTCTTGGAGACAAGTAGTTTTTGCAGGACCCTGAGATAAAATTTTTGTCAAGAGCCTCATCTGAAGGCAACATCAGATTGAGTATATCTGGCACGTTCTTATTTCCTTAGAGCTGCTAATACAAATTAGCCATAAATGCACCATTGATAATCACAGCGCAAGATTCTATCCCAAAACACTGCTAAAAGGAGATATGAAGTGGACTAATTGAACCAAGAGATGGTGCACAGCATATTTGGGTCTGCATCCAGTTCTTTGCTCTAGCTGTCTCCTTCTAGAAAGATTTCCAGACCTGCCAGAGAGACGGCACTGGCTCCACTGAATCAAAGTGAGTGTTACTTCTTGGACTCTAAGGCAAGCTCCAGAGATTTAACTCCTCCACCACAGTTGCCCTGGGGACTGTGGAGGACTTCAGAGAGAGTCATCTTGCATTTCTTTATGCATCAGCTTTTCAAAGACCCAAATAAGGAAAGGCATTTGGCATTTCATGTGTCAGACAGATGGGTGGGAGGAGTGGTACTTGGAATGCCGAATAGTGTGAATGAGGCATTTGGGGAATGGATTTAAAAGATTATATAGTGAGCATGGTGTACTGACAAAATCATTTGAGCTAGGGAATCTGGTTATGAACTAACAGAGCAGCCAAATAGTTAAGATTTTATTCTGGTTTTGGCTCCAGGTGTGCCTCTGCAGCCTTTCTGCAGCCACCATTCTTACTGAAGTTGGTTGTATTTAAGCCATAGTTGAAAGAAAATAAATGGGCCAGTTGCTAAGACTAATTTTAAGAACCAAAAAAGTAAGCTTTAATGAAGAGATTGAAGATTGCAGAATGAACATTATTTAGATGAATGTGGAGGAAGAAATCTGCATTTAACTTTCAAAAAAGTCAAGATAACTTTGTAACCAAGGATTAAGGCAAATTATTCAATTAATTTTTCCATATATGTCTGCATGGAGAGGGGACAAACAGGAGATGGAAACAGGGAAACCCATAAATAAGAGATAAGAACATTGTGATTGCACATTGTGAGGGTAGTGTCAAATTATTTTGTCATGCTCAGATTCAAATCAACAACTAGGGAATGAAGATAGCGCAAAATGCATATTCTGTGAATTGCCATAAATAAGAGTTGTACTTAGCACTTTGTGGACTCTTAATTAGTTGTTCCCTCTTGTTCATTTTCTGGAGTACCCTAATGCAGCTCTAGTTTTCATCAAGATCTCTGAAAAAGTCTTCATTGACTGAAAACTTGACGATTTCACATTTGTCCATTGCTATTGGTTGTGCCCCTCCAAACTCCCACTTTCTGGCCATTAGTTTAGAAATGTCCCAGTACATACAACCATGAGCATCTTTTGTGTTTTTTCTTCCACACTTGCCTGCAGATGCACAGTTCAAGTAATTCTTTCTTAAAACTTCTGAAAAATTATTAGAGTTACATGAGAAAACCTTTCAAACCAGATCTAGATGAAGACTCTACATCACTGCCATCCACTCTGGACATGCTGCTATGTCATCACTGTCAGTGATGTGAGGATCAAGGTGGAAGACACTGGAGTTGCCAGAATTTCTTCTTTTCTTTTTTTTAAACAGTCAATTATTTTGCCACTGACCCCTGCACGACCTTGCACAAGCCACTTTATCTCTGTTTTACTTCCCTTCTACTTTTACTCAGGATTTATCATCTTTAGGGAGGGGGCTGTCTGTGAATAGCACAGCTCATACCAGTGTGGATCTCTCATTTCAAAGCAGTAAGTACTGATACCAAATGATGACAAAGGTCTCAGAAATTATAGAGAGGAGATGTGTGGTACGAGAGAGCTTTAGCATTGCCTCTTTTGATTCATGAGAATTTTCCTCATGGTAGGTTTAGAGCTGGAATAATCCACACCTGACAGTGCTTTTACAACTCATCCACATACAACATGCTAGTTTATAGTTATTCATGCTCCTGTTTTATCCGTGCTTAAGTACTGAATTTGGTGAAAAGCGGGGGGCTTGTGTGGGGAAAGCCTCCTTAGTACAGCACAACAGCAAATCTCACAGCTCTTTTCACTAGCAATACATTTTGAGACAACATGAAGCAGTGTGGTAAAATGGCAGGAGAGAGCAGCAGCACTCCCCGCATCCAGCCTCTCCTCTCTGTTGGTCACCTTCCTGCCTCCAGGACAGAGAAACAAGCACAAAAGCCTAACTACTATTTTTAATTACAATTATCCCCCACTAGATGAAGCATTACCATGCAATAAGGTAATTAGGCGGAAAAATACACACACCCTTCCCACTCAGCGGCCAGGTAAGAGCAGCCCACATCATGCCATAGGTGACCACTACTAGGAGGGAAGAGCAGAACGAAACACAGCAGGGGATTATTAATCAGCTAAAGAAACAAGGTTACCCTGATAGTCCCATTCCTGAGCAGTACTCAGTAGGGACATAACACAGTATATGCCAGGTTCAACAGCAGCCTCAGAAAACAACCCAGGGAAACCTCTGGGCTGTGGCCCCTGAGAAGGAAGGCGAGGCGAGGCAGACTACCCACTCTTTGCCCTGCCCGCCATGGCCTGAGGCAACACTCCCCCCCAGCCCCAGGGCAGAGTAGCTGCTGTCCCTTCTGGGTGACTTACCCACACAGCAGTCAGCAGGTCCCAAAGCTCTCCCTGCTTACTTCCAAGAGCAAGCCTGTACCTGAGGAAGGGTGAGAGCTGCAGCTGCCATTTACCCAGCAAACCTCAGGTGAGGGTCAATTAGCTGGAAAGCAGCTACAGGTGAGGGGATGAGCTCCAGGTGCCTGCCAGTCCAAAAGTTTTCCCTTCGCTGGTTCTACAAAGATGATGGATGGGGATATGTGTGCCTCTTGTCTCCTGTCACAGACACAGCTGCCTTGTGCAGGGTGTGTTTTGGGGCAGTAGAGTTGTAGTTGCAACCATGACATCGTCCCCTGAGATGGGGACATGGCTGCCTTACGAAGGCACCTGCCTTGCCCCTCATATTGTCACATGAGAGCCCAGGGGCCACACGCTGCAGCTGTGTCTGGGCCTGCATCCTGTCCTCTGGCCCTTGGAGTTGGCCACCATGCAGTGAGAACGCTGGCATGGCCTCTCCCTCCATATATGGGCTGAATCAAACATGCCCAACGCTGGGCTCTTGAAAGGGGCAGGCACCTGTCCTTTCAGATACCTTTACCTTGTAGAATATAATACTCCAGGAAGCTGTGACAATCAAAACATAAACATACTTTTCATGAAGTACCCCGTGGGAGAAGGAAATTCTGAAATCTCTTCAGTATCTGTTTTTGTTTTGCTCTGTTTTTTAAAGCTAGGTGCATTTTTTTTCCTCTTATGCTGTGATGTCTCTTAATTTCTTCAGTGTTTGCTTTTCATTGGTGTTGTGTACACGTTTTCTTTTAACAGAGTTGCTTCTTCGTTGTGTTTGTGTTGTCTTTAGTAGCTCTGAGAAAGGCCCAGCTTTGCAAGGAAATTTCCATGTAAGGTCCAAATTGGGCACCTGTTCATTAGGGATGGGCAACCTTTTTGAAGGGTGGGACAAACCCAGTCTGTGTTTCCTAACTTAGATTTGAGTCCTAAGCTGTCATTAAACCCTCCCATCTTCTTCTCCAGTTGACAGTCACTCAAATGAGAACACCACAGGACCATTCCAAGGTAGGCCAAACTCTCTAAATGTGGTTTTTGTACATAGCAGACAAACCATATTCCTGTTAAGCATCAGTAGGGTCTGTACAACTGCTCTATTTAAGTTTCTTTTGATTATTCATTTTTTTTTTGCTGTTTATGTGAGATTTGGTGTGAAAAGAGCTCATTGAGCTTAGTCCTGGAAGTCATATAGTTTACTAGGTATATTTGCATTATCATTTCTCACTCCTCTTTCCTCATTTAACTTCCTTTCCCCTGCATTTGTTCTCCCCTTTGTCCAATCCTTTTGCCATTGATCACTGTCTTGGCTATCTTCTTTTTCTCTCTCCTCTCACCTTTCAGTTGAAGGAAAACACCATATGATGCAAATGTCCATTAACTTACTTCCAAATAAATTATTTTGTTCCTATCTGGGAATAAATCAACTCAGCAGTTGCTAGTTTGTAACCTTTTTATAGGGGTTATCTTTGCTGTTTGGTAGCAAACAAGACAGTTTATTGCTGAAGAAGCAAAAGATAACTCAATAATACTTAGTTTTCATGTTGCAAATGACTGTTGATTAGTGAATCTGGAGACAGATAAGTAAGATTAAAGGGGGCTGGGTACGTGCATTTGCCTTAATATGGAAGTAAGCTTGGTCAAACTATCTGGCATTAGAATAAACCTCAGTATAATTTGCTTGAATTAAATATCTAAGTCAAATGTGGATGCTTGCACACAGTAGGGCTGCCTAAAGAGAGAAACTACTGGGGAAAGGAAGAAAGGCTGAAAGATTTCAAGAAAGGTTAAATCTCACTAAAGAAAACCTGGTAAAATAAATCCCCCCATCTTCTCCCCTGCTGCACACACAGATGTTTGCCAACCCCAGTGGAACATGACAGATTACAAAGGAATTTCTTCCAGAAGATATCTTCAAAGGATATGCACAGATGTATTTTAAAATAAATTGGGTGGGTATTGAATTCCCATCATTATACTATATATGTACTGCTCCTTTCTTCCTTAGTGGATGACTCCTGGGGATCCTTCTCTCATTAGGTCCCAGACAGGAAAAAAAACTACTTATTCATTAACTGGAGGACTGTGTAATACGGTTTTTTTTCATTGATCAAATCAGTCATCATCCACAAAGGCCATAAGCTCCAATAGGCACCCTTTTGAGTTTCCCATGGATAGGCTCTTTTTGGTGATAGCAGAGTAATTTCCAACTTGAGCCTCCACCTCAGCTGATGAGCTAAGTGTACCTTCAGCTCCGAGTGGAATAACAAATTTCTTCCTCTGTATAGTTTATACTGCAATGAAGGTAAGAAAGGTGAAGCCTAATGTCGAACCAAACCTAATAATCTTAAGAGAAAATATTTACCCTTCAGTAACATAGACAAAGAATTCCATTCATTTTTTTTTTTTTTTGAGTATTGTGAGTTTTTCTGACAGGATATGAAATTTCCTTCATACGTCAAAATATAAGGTGTCAATCACAGGAGTAGAATCTGAAAACATTTTTGCACTGTGACTCTTCTCTGGTGTCAGAGCCTAACCTCTATTTTGCTCCAGGAATGACTTTTTATAACTTGCTGCTTACTGGGTCCAATCTTGTGGGATTTTTCCCAACCCAGGACAAATGAACAAATAAAGATGACTTTGTATGGTTTGATTGCTTTCTTCCGTTAATGTGATCTGCTGTTATGTTTCATTCTTTTTCCTTCTACTCTCCTCCACGATACTTAGTGAGGCTGAGGCTGGAGTGGAATATGGGGGAGGGGGGAAGTGGAATTTAAGTGAGAACTTAGGGGAAAAAACCCCACACCTCTTTTTTCCTGTTCCTTAGTGGAAGGCATATTTCACCTCTTTTTTCCTGTTCCTTAGTGGAAGGAATATTTCACCTGTCTTACACTTGCTATGCATACTCTAAGACCCTGCTTAAGAGCCTGGATGAGGACTACTATCAAAAATCAGTGCTGCTCTCCCACCTGAATGACTTGTTGATTTCTAGACCTCTCACTAGGAAGGAAAATAATTGCTAAAGCAGATAGTAGAGTTCAAAGGCAGGTGCAAAATATTGATAAGAGACAGGAGGGAAACTCCTTTTCATAGAGAACTGAAAGAAAGATCTAGAGCGATTATTTTAATGAGATGTTATTATAAAGATATAATGATTAGTAAATAGCATCCAAAAGGTTAATGAGTATCTGCTGCTACTCTAAGGCTGAATGCAAGAATTAAAGTATTTTCCTGAAGACACCTTGGATCCAGGAGGATGCTTGAAAATGGCTAGGCACTACAATAGGATACACGGAAACGTGTACAAAGCAAATTGGTATCAAAACCCGCTTGGGGTCTTGCAGTGGCTCAGGCAATGTGCACTGCACAGGGCGGTGCAGGGAGGTATTTGGGGAACCTGTGATCCACTGTCATGGCAAATTCAGAACATAAAGTTAAATCCCAGAGGTAGGTGAAATGTACCCAAATGCATGACTGATTCCATTATTCTCCTTTAAGGGCTTGTGGGCTTTTTTGTACTTCATATTCTTCATCTTTCTGTTTCCTTTTCTGGTATAGGTTACTGTAGATTTAGATCAGCCCACTCAGGAACTGTAATGCTTAACTCATCTCTCATGGGACAGAGTGATAACTCTCAAAAATACTGGGTTTTTTTCCTTATTTTTTCAATTATTTTCCCACATCTTTAATTACAATTCCTTCTATTTACTGAGTTGTCTTCTTTCCAAAGTTTATGCTTATTGATTTTTGGAGATAACCATTACAGACACGTATGCACTTCCATGTACCATGAAGTCATTTGGGAGTTCTCAAAGGAACATTTGCTCAAGTAATGAGGAGTGACAGTTCACCAACCTTTGCTCATGTGACACTATAAAGTACTGTCATATACCATCATTACAGTGAAGCACCTTACAGCCATTTATCCAATCACTGCCTTGCTTTTTGCTCAATAAGCAATGAATTACCCCCTCTTATACATAACCTAGAGTCTGTAACTCACTCTCTGTTCAGTTTTCTGCTCCAGAACTGGACACAGTACTCCAGGTGGGGTATCACCAGAATGGAGGGGAAGAATCACCTCCCTCAACCTGCTGGCCACACTTCTCTTGATGCAGTCCAGGGTGTGACTGGCTTTCTGGGCTGCAAGTGCATAGCTCATGTTAAGCTTCTCATCCACCAGTATGCCCAAGTCCTTTTCTTCAGAGCTGTGTTCCCTCAGCCCCTGTGGCTGTATCCCATCGGGTTCCACGGACTTGAACACTTTCAGGTTCATCAGATGGTCATGAACCTGACCTTCAATCACATGAACCATCACATAAGGTGCAGCTTAGTGAATGTATTTTGCACTCTCAAGACCTCCGCCACAACCATAGACCTTCAAGCCAATATTATATTCAGTACAGGGATGTCTCTCAGTGTGAAAGAGCAGAACCTGGCCTGCATTGTTTGACAGAGCTGGGACTGACTGCCCAAGTCCAAGAGTTTGCTCAAGGATACCTTGACTAAAGCCGCACAACAGACTTCCTCCAGAGGGAGCTGGTGAAATCCAATAAAGAAGTAATGAGAGTCCTTTGAAATATCCTTTTAAAAAACCCACAATCTACCTACTTGCCAGCAATCTCCTGTGTCTCTCAAAGGAAGCAAGCAGTGGGTGTTTCACCTGGCAATCTACCCCCTAATCTTTGTGCCCCTCTATAATGCTCAGCTCTGCTGCTCCTTCCTAAGTAAGCAAAACAGCCCAGAATTTGTGCATGATGAGATGAGAATGTGTATGTTCAAACTGACTGAAGGCTATCACAGGCATTTGGAAGAACTGGAGAGATCCTAACCATGTCACACTACAGACAATGCGCTTAATACCATGCTTGAACTCTGTTCATCCCTGAACTGGTCAGGCAGTTGGACTAGGTGGTGATTGTAGGTCTCTTCTAACTGAACTCTTCTCCTTTCCTCTCCTTCTTTCTCCTCTCCTTGCTGAAGCAAGATGTGCCCATGCTCTTGAACCAATGCTTACAAATCTTTTAGAGGTGAGCAGTACCTGTTTTTTCCCCCTCTTTTTACTCATTTCTAGAATTTCCTGAGTTGTTCCCTTGGACAAACATACTAAATCAAAAGAGTCTGAGAACAATAATCCATCAGAGAGGAGGTCCATCTAGTCCTGACATGCTCATAGCTCTCAGTGGCTGAGAATGGCCTCCCCTGGGACCCCCACCCCCACCATCTCCTGCTACGGGCCCAGGGGATATGTCTCAGATCAGCCTGGGGCCTTCAGTCCCTGCCTGAGTGATGTTGTAGGTGCGGCTGTCCCTGCCTCCATCTCCTGGATGGGGCTGGGACCTGCACTGCAGAGAGCTGCTCTCCTGGATGGAGCCCTTGGACCTGTGTCAGAGTTCCTGACTCCATTCCACTCACCATGAGCAGGCAGCAGCAAGGCTGCCATTTGCTTGAAATGTCAGGAGGTGTTCAGCTCCAAGAACTCTTTCAAGGACACACAACACAAAGGTTACAGGTGGAAAGAGGATTTTATTTTTGTTTTTGTGAACCTGTTCCAGAGCTGATGCTCACTAACACAAAGCCCATTGTGTAGCCAGGAGCAGGCTGATGTGTTCTCAGTTTAGTTGGGAAAATCATCCTTTGCAGTCTGGCAAAGGAGAGCCACAGAAGGTAGCAGCAGGAGCAGAGGCCAAGAACCCCCTGCTTCCTGAAGAGTAAGAACTTGAACACTGCAAATTGGTATCCACTACACACAAAAGAAGAGGAGGAGGTGTATGGAACTGTGGGGTATTTTCCAAAGTAAGGCATGCAAGGACGACAAGCAGCAGACTTTTGTCTGCCAAAACTTGAGAGCCTGAGGGAGCCTGGGCTCAAGTGGTACCTTGAAGGTGCAAGAGCAGCAGCTAGAACCGAGCCAGAAGGGCCCAGAGAAGCCCTGACAAAAGACTGTGCTCAGTGCTACAGAGGAAAGGAAGCAGCTCCAGGGGAACTCAAGAAGCTTCCCTGTCCTAGGAGCACAGAAAGCTTCTTCCCCCCGGATGTGGGGCACGAGAGGCCATCTCCACGGTGCGTGAGCAGCAGCAGCAGCAAAGAACTGAGCCAAAAGGGTCCGAAGGAGCGCTGACAAGGGGCTGTGCTCAGTGCTACAGAGGAAAGGAAGCAGCTCCAGGGGAACCCAAGAAGCTTCCCTGTCCTAGGAGTCTAGAAAGTTTCCTCTCTCTGGATGCAGGGCCCGAGAGGTCATCTCTGTGGTGCATGAGCAGCAGCAAGACCCAAGCCTAAAGGTCCCAGAGGAGGCCTGACAAGGGGATGTGCTCAATGCTACAGAGGAAAAGAAGCAGCTCCAGGGGAACCCAAGAAGCTTCCCCATCCTGGGAGTATAGAGAGTTTCCTCCCCCCCGGATGCGGGGCACGAGAGGCCACCTTTGTGGAAGCACAAGCAGCAGGCACCTGACCAGAATGGCCCAAAGGAGGCCTGGCAAGGGACCATGCTCTGTGCTGCAGAGGAAGGCAAAAAAACCCCAAGGACCAGTGCCAATTTGCCCTGGGGGAAAAAATTCCTTCCTGACCCCAGCACCGGTGATCGGCTACCCCCTGAGCATGTGAGCAAGACCTGCTTCCTCCTCCTTCAGGCTGGTCATGCCTCCCAAGAGATGCCCAAGTCCTATTCTCTCTCAACCTGGAGCCATCTCAGGGCATTCTAAGAGTGGTCAAATGCCCCTGGCCTGATTGACCTTGGGGGCAGGAATCTTTTCCTGTGCCTGGCAGGACACCAATGGGTGCTCCAAAGCACTGGATACCCTGGCAACATCTCTACATCCCATTTCTTACAGCTACTGGCTCCAGGAAGGATGCTCTGCAGTGCTCCTCAAAGCTGAAAATCCTGATTCCCTCAGGCACCTCCAGAAATTGGTGGTTCTTCTCATCGTCAGCAGCCTAGTCTAGCTTCTGGTCTTGGTCCCTTAGCCCTCACCAACTACTTCCATTGGCTCCTCAAGGACCTCTGCTGGGATGTCTCTGGGATGCTCCCAGGCCAGTGTCTGGTAGCAGATACAGGAAGATGCTCCCTTTTATACTGTCCTGGGGCACTGGCACTGCTGTGTTGCCATTGCCAGGTGATGGCATTGTGCCATCAGGGTGATGTGCCCCCCATGCCCAGCCCTGCCCATTGGCACCCCATCCACTTCCCTCTGCCCAGCATCCTTCAGAGGAAGCCTTTGGGCTGCTGTCCCTGAGGCCTGGGAGGCTTGTCCCTGCCCTGGGTGGCCATGCACTGGGCCCCCTGCTGTGCATCCCTGATGTGTCCTCTGCCCCTTGGCTCTCAAGTACAAATCTTGTGCTGTTACTCTTCTCTCATGTAGCTCAGAGACCACACCTATCAGCTGGCCCCTGTCTGCACCAGAGCTTAATGTCCATGGGGCCACAGTCCTCTGATCAGAAGAGTCACAACTGCAGGAACAGTGATTTTTCCATTTGTAGACATTAAAATAGTAAGGGACCAGTAAGCTGTATCACCAAATGTCCATGGTACCTGATGGGATTCATCCCAAAGTACTGAAGAAACTGGGCAGATGTCACAGAAGGACCTTTCTCAGTCATCTCCAAAAAGTCTTGGGAGGTCCCTGCTGACTGAAAGGCAGGCAATGTTATTCCAGTTTAGGACTTGGGAGCACAGGTTGTCTGTGAGTAAGCAGACATCACTCAAATCCTTACAGCTTTGATGCCACATGCAGCCTAGGGTTGTCATGTTTAACAGAGATGCAAGACAAACTCTGTGTGTTTCTGGTAACACATTTCTGGAAGTCAAACTCAGCTGCCCTGTGCAACACCTTTCTGGGACAGCATGTGATCAGCTCCACACAGGTAGAAGCCAGCATTATGCTGCATAAAGTGAGACCATCTGGTGCCCACAGATCACATATGCAGGAGATGGAAGCCAACAGCTTCTTCAGCAGCCAGCTGTTGGCCAGACACTCACAAGAAGTTAAGGACAGATGCTGTCAATAACAGCCAAACCAGTTCTAGAAATCTTGTGCCATTCCATGCTCAAGTATGGATACCAACAACAAAAAGGTCATCCCTACCTGGATTCACAGTTCTTCCCAAAGTCAGTCAGTAAAGCAGGACAAACAAGGATTCCTGCTCACAGGCAGGAAACAAGCCAACACATGCTGTACCTTCCAAGAACAGTAACCTTGCAACTCATTATCCTGCAGATCCTCTGTTCAGCAGAAGTAGCTCAAAATAAGCTGTTTAAATGGTGCAGACCCCAGTGGATTGTCCCACAGGAGAACAAAAGTTCTGTAGCCATGTTAAGCACAGTGGCAAAACAAGCGAGAGACAGGAAAATTTATGGTGAATTTTCATTTAGTCCAGACAGACCATGAACCAGATACATTTTGCATTGCAAGTCTTGAAGAGATTATTCCATGCCAGCATGGAGCTTGACACCAACTGCTCATGCCAGTCTGTGCCCACAGTCTCTATCTGCCTACGTATAATACTATTTCTGCTTTTAATAATGATAACAAAAATACCTCCCCCACATCAGCCCAGTGAGAAATCACAAAACAAAAGCATTTCAAATGCCATCAGCCAGGAGCACATGGCCTACAAGGATCATATGAGTGAACTTGGAAGAGGAGGCTGAGGGGAGTCCTCACTGCTCTCTACAACTACCTGAAGGGAGGTGGGAGTGAGGAGGGAGCAGCCTCTTCTCCTTGGTGTCAAGCAACAGGATTAGAGGAAATGGTTTCAAGCTGTGCCATGGGAGGTTCAGGCAGGGTGCAGGAAAATATTTCTTCACAGAAAAGGCTATCAAATATTGGAATGGTCAGCCCAGGGCAGTGGTGGAGTTGCCATCCCTGGAGGTGTTTAAGCAGAATGTGGACCTGGTGCTCAGGGACATGGATTAGGATTGACCCTAACTGGGTCAAAGGTTGGACTAGATGATCTTTGAGGTCTCTTCCAAGCAGATGTTTTCTGTGAGTCTGTGAAGCCCTACAGTTCAGCCATGCAAGTGGCTCCACCCACCAGTATGGCCTGCAAACTCAAACAGCATTTTCACTTCCTAATCTGTGTGTCCTATAGAAATAAACTAGGAGAAGCACTAACACGTGCTAATACACACACAAAACAGCCATTAGCTGTAATTAAATAATTAGCATAAAGATAATTATGCACATCCATCAGCTATTATGCATAGCCATCAATAGCTTTTTGGTTTGGCAGGAGATAAGGGAGGTGTAGTTCCAAGTGGGAGGTAAGATAGAATGCTTTGGCTGATAACAAAAGAAAATAAGGATGTCCTGACAGACACACCCTGCAGCTCTCCTCCAGAGGAATTAGTAGTGCCAAAGGAAGGTGACAATATCCCAGAAGTTACCAAGTTCAGGGTCACTCAAGTCACAATGTGGTCTGCTGCAGTGATGGATTATTTTAAGAGGATTCATGTAACTACTGATGCTGAAGCTGGAAGAGCTGCCCAGGGAGGCTGTGGAGTCTCCTTCTCTGGAGACTTTCAAAACCCACCTGGATGCCATTCCTGTACTTTGGCAGGGGGGTTGGACTCGATGATCTCTTGAGGTCCCTTCCACTCTCTGTGATACTGCGAAGCTGACATACACCTTTACACTTACCTGCTTTACAGTTTCTTACTCTGTCTTTTGAAGTGCGGAGTTACCCACTTCCAGAGCTAGGAGGATCACAGATCTGATACTGTGTGACAGTACAATTCTAACAATTACAAGCTTTCAGTTTAACTCGTATCAAAGTTTTCCATTTGCTAGTGCACAGACTGGAGGTGGAAGTACATTCTCATGGCTTCTGTGATAATGGAAGTCTAGGAAACTATAAAAAGAAGATAAGAATTAGCATCTAAAACAGGCGCATCAGGGGATATAGCTAGGAGATGCAGTTAATGTTAATGCCTCTTCCATCAAGGCTTCTGTTGCTGTATATGACCACCCCTCCCCCGGGTCTGTTTTAAACACAACTTTGGACTACAGAAAAACTGATGAATTCTTATCTGTTGCTCAGAGGACTGTGCATGGTGGGGTCAGTGTGCCAAACAAAACACCACACATTCAGTGGCCAAGCAGAAAGCACACTGTACGCTGGCTTGTAGCATTTGTAATAAATACACTGATGCACTAAATGTGTCTCAAGAACTTCACATCCAATTTAAGGTGGAACTGAGAAAGGAAAGACAAGTGGTCAGTGGTGACTGCAAGCTGAACGCATCAGAGAGAAACAGCAGTGCACACCATGTGTGTAGGTACATGGATATTTCCCTGGGAAAAGCAAAACTACTGCCTCTCAGGAGTCTCTAATTCCTGAAAGATTTGAGGAAATCCGCATTTTAGACCAGTAAGACCATGCCACTTTCTAGTTTTGCAGACTGAGATACTCTGTAATGAAAAATATTGATTTTGCAGCTAGAAAATTCTGCTCACTTCTGGCTAAGAAAACAGAGGACAGATACCATAGCAGTTTGTGCAATGCAATAAAGGGAGCAGACTCCTGCTGCCCCAGCACTTGCCTGAATCGGCAAATAATGGGTTATATGAAAAGGTCTTTTTTAAAAGGCTATCTCTGAAACTGCAGGGTTGTTTCAGCCCCAATTCATGCCTTTTTGCTCCTGCATGAAGTGTAAACTTCTCTTCCTTTCTTGATGTTCTGTTGGCTCCCTGGGGGAGTGTGTGCCTTGAAAAAGGGAATGACATCATGCTGCAGGACCCGCTGTGAATCCTGGCAGGAACACATGGGTCCCTGTAGCTGAGGTGCACACTACACCCTTCCCACCAACCCAGGAATAAGAGCGAGTAAGTCCTATGAAACAACGGGAGGCAACTCCATGAGGAACTAATTTTCTGTAGGGGCTTTCAAGTTTTTGGTGTTTCCTTGGACCAGTGACTGTGGAGACGGAAGTCCCTATACAGAGCAGCCACTGTGAGTGAATAGGGCTCACATCTGGTGTAATCTCCTCCCACTTGCTCTGGCAAACTCCTCTCATCCGTATGTTGTTGTCTTGAAAACACACATGATGGGAAAGCAATAATCTGTGGTTGTAGGACATAAACCTCTAGGTGTAAGACATAGGTTTCTGTTGCTTTATGGAATTCCTTCTTCCAAAGTGAACTCTGGATCTCCTTGAGGACATAATAAATGCAAACAAAACCTGGCTTATACAAGCAGGAGTGTTTCAGTTTGCCCATTTTAGGATGGTGGTAGTTAATGTTGGATTTCTGACTTAATAATGATTTCACAAGCATTCCTTCCAAAACCAGACTATTTATTTTCAGATGTAAAGCTAAAATGTAGGAAACACTTCCTACACTAAAGTCATACTGTCCCTCTCAGTATCGTAAGGCAAGCCATTGCTGTGTAAGTCAGTGGTTGTATTTGGAGCTGCACTATATTGGAACCCCTGGGACAAACTAGGTGGAATTCACTCTTTTTTTTCCTAGGGTTTGGGTATGACAAATTCCAGACATCTTTCAGACCTTCAAACCAAAGCCAACAAAACTATAATAAACAATCAAAACCCTTCCAATGGGATAAGCATCGAATGGATCATATACTGTTGCAACCACTCCTGCCATTAGGCTAGCTACTCAATGCAACAGAAGATCTTCAGTTGAACTCTAGCACCACTGTTAAGGAACATTCTTGAAGCATTTCATCAGGTCTGGGTACTTTTGGAAAATAAGTATTGAATCAGGTGAGTGGTAAAGCCTTTAAATAACCCCTCAAATCTGAACACACAAAGAAGAGCTTTAAAAAACATCTTTGGGAAAAGAAACAACATTCTTTGAAGTGGAGGCAGGTTGGATTTCAAAATGAAGCAGCTTCACAGATTTAGACACCTGCTTAATTAGAGGATGAATGTGGAATCCTTAAACTTGAAAGGCTTTTATGAGGTGGCACTTCAGAGAACAAGCATTCCTCTAGCATCAGCAGAGAAGGGCTGTTGGCTATTATCTTTGGAGCTGGGTCAAAAATGAATGTATTAGCAAAAAGCTCTCTCTATAGATGGTGAGATGAGCTACACCTAATTCCCAGACCTCAAACAGGAAGCATTTTGATAGAATTGAGGAAAGCTAGAATCATGGAGGCAACACTCAGTCATCATGTAATCAGAAAACAAAATGAGCACAAAAACCCTAGGTAGGTAGATAGCAGGTACAGGGTCATTTACACACTATAAAGGAACATTTTGCTCATGTTACTGTTGTGGTTCAGTGGTCTGTCTTATAATTTTCACTCAACCCATTTCTAAATGCTACAAAACCAGGAAATAAAAGGGAGAAAACACCTAATGTCTTTCCTACCAACTTCTAGTCAGGGAAAAAAAACAACTGTTTTGGTACAGCAATGAAGAGAAGCTCATGAAAAGTAGCTTAACAAATGCTTTTAAGAGCAAAGGTCTTTTCTGTGTCACTTTAGGAAATGCTAGAGGCATAATCACAAGAGTCAGCATCTGACAGAAAAAATTCCAGATTAGAGTTCTTTCCCCTCAAAAGAAGAGGAATTGCAAAGTTAATGACTGACAAGTGATGAAAACGCTAAGCTAAGAACAGGGAATTTCCCTTTTTTCTGGTGCACCGCCCTGTATGAAGATGACAGAAAAGTAATGCAATCCAAATCAAAACCAAGGGCCAGGCTTTTAACATGGCACATTGCATGCTATGGCAAGACCTTGTTTGGTGGAGAACTCACATCTGATTGATGAAAATTCCTACCTTGTACGGAGGTATGCTGACATTTGCCCAAGAGACTGCTGCAAGTATTGTGTCTCTTCATTAACATTAAGAGCTCCCAGAGGAGCAGGTAGGCACCATTATATCTCACTGTATTTATTGCAAGAAAGAAAACCAAGGAAGTGGTTAAGTGCTGAAGAAACAAACCTTTCCTTGCCAGGCTACGGCCAAAACATTAAGAGCTCCTCAGCAGTTCTCAAGGTTTGCATCCTTTATTCACAGCATCTTTCTGAACAGATTAAAACGTTTTATTTTTGTCAGCTTTTATAACTTACAACAAAGATGATGAAAATATTCAGGGGAAAAAACAAAACCAACCAAACCCAAGCACCAAAATTCTAATAGATGACAAGAGTTTCCTGCTGTGGATTATTTATTTTTATTTGAATTCATGTTTCACTGTGCTTTACAAAACACACTGTTTAACTTTTCAAAGCAGCCTTGCTCTTCTTTTCAGACAGTGCTTTACAAACTGCTTTGTAAAACTGCCTTTATCATAATCAATGCTGAAAATAAATGGAAGAAAATTGACAAATGTATTCAAGAAAAATATAAGCAGATATACTGCAAATAAAACACGTGCTTGGGAAATGGAAACATCAGAGCTTGGATACAGCTTAGGGCAAAACCAATCTGTTTTGGAACTTAAAATACCCCTGATGCAACTAACATAAAATACAAATGTAAGTGGCCTATTCCTGTAAAATAAAGTGAACTAAAAAAGACTAGGAGGCCATAAACTAATTATGTAAAACGTTAAATGACAAACACACTTTACTACAATTGCTACCCCAGTGTAGTGTAAACATTCATACTGTATTAGTTCTGATATTAAAGTACAGTAAGTGGTTGTATTATGCAAAGTTTAGCCTACTGGCTTCCATTGTTATTCTAATACTGCCCCAGACAATAAGTGGGATACAATAAACATTTTACATAGTAATTGTGACTATGTTAACCTGCTCCTGTATGCAGCAGCAGTGGTTTGGGAATAGGTTTCAATTCTGTTGGTCATCCCTAATGCAAAAGTTCAGATATGTCAGCCACATTATTTTTCTCATTTTTCCGTGAGACCACCACCAATGTCTTTTGGCTTTCTTCACTGCTTTGTGGACTTGTCTACAACTTTAGCCTACAAACTGTCATCTTTGAGCCATGAACTGTAGCTTTTCTCAGGCCCCAAAAGAGAGTCAAAGGGCGGGCAACCTCTTCCACGACAAACAGATAGACACTGGCACTGTTATCATTATATGCACCAAGAACAACTCCATGCAGGAGAATCTAGGTCTTCGTGAGGCCTAACATCCTGTTCTGACTTCCTTCCAAGTTGGATGTTTAGCATAATACAAAAGAAAAGGCCTTTCTTTTTATTGCTGCTTAAGAGGAAATTTCAGTTCTCCACAGAACATTAAGCTACAGTAACTCACAAATTTGTTACTGCTATTATAGAAACTCACAGGTAATTTTATCTGAAACTGAATGCAAAGATACACAAGCTTCAGCTGTAGCAGTATATAGCCACTTGCCTTCTCTGATAACATCAAAGCCACCAACAGCTCTCTCCGCTGAGTTTCAGTTCACTTCTGAGGGCAGTTTAAGACCTGGATCCTATGCTTTAACATGAAATAGAAAAATCAAACCTGATCTGCCTCGAGGCCTGATCTGTATCAACAAACCTTTGCTGAGACTTTCTACCCTAGGAGATACTCGCAGTGTGAATATCAACTTGTTGCCCCAGATTATAGCAGCTGCTTCTGGAAAAGGTCCCTGCCATGACCCTGGAAAGGGAAAATGTCAGATTATCACATCCCATATGTTAAACATTTTCTTTTCAGGTACGAAGATATCTGATTAATGGCCTGGACAATGTCAAGCTGTTATGCAAATGATGTAATCACTGCAGTTACTCTTGATTTTCTGCACCAGCAAAAAGATGGGAAGGAATTCACATACTTGGGCTAGATGCTATGCCAGGGTAAATTTACATAGTTAAACTGAAATCAGAGGAGCTATAATGACTTATAGGAGTTGAGGGTTTGCTGCAACATTTCATACCCCTGAAAAAGTCTCAAGCTCTTTTTTGATATCCCAATTCTGTACGTGTGGAGGTTGTAAATAGTTGGTACTGGCATTCTTTGCAGAAAGTTTTATTCAGATCTCCTTGATGAGTTCCTGTGTGACCTGTCCTAAGTGATCCTACTTTACAGGGGAGCTGGACCTCTCTGGAAGTCCCTTCCAACCCCTTAGCATTCTATGATTTCCATGATTCCTTTTCAGAAAGATCAGGTTGCCCAAAGAAGTGGTGGAAGCCCCATCCCTGGAAGTTTTTAAGACCAGGCTGGATGTGGCTCTGGGCAACCTGTTCTAGCGGAAAGTGTCCCTGCCTGTGGCAGGGGAGTGGAACTAGAGGACCCTTGAGGACTCTTCCAATGCTGACAATTCTAAGATTTTGTGAAATAATCTTCCTCAATATACTGTGCCTTTAAATAGAAACTGACTATTTACCTAGAAGCTTACTTATGGCATCGAAGCAATCTGGTTTGATTTCCACAACTTTCAACATGCTTTTGGTAGGCTCCTATTGGTAAAACTTCCTAACTATACATATGGATGCACAGAAATGTGAGTAACACTGGGACCTGTATTTTTGATGTCTTACTGCTTTTCTTGGTCCTTACACAATAAACCAGGTTACAACTCTGTTATACTGTACTTAATTATGGGAAAGAGGAATCTGACTGTTTCCCTTTAAACTGGGTTCAAAATGTCAGTACCTCTTCTAGGCCTAATAGCCTAAAAGCCTAGCCTAGCTCATAAAGCCAGATGTGAAAACACAGTTTTTTATTCCCCTGGAAAGTAGTTTTTACAACTGTCTATTTGCCAGGAGTTCACAAAACTAGCAACACATTTATTTTTCAAAAGAAATGTCCATAGCCTGCAGAATAATTCAAACAGGTGCTAATTAGGTGTTCAGAAAGGCCACTGAGGATAATTTATATATCCCCCTGCAACAGGGAAAAAAAAAAAAAAACCTGAATAAATGTTAATTGCTTATATTATGCAATGAATGATTTTTAGGATGGCACTAAATTAGCTGCAAATATTATAATTACAAAGTACTGAGTAATTTACTAAAGATTAATTGAAATGATTAAGTGCAAACTGCGTAATTTTGCAAGGTAGCATTAATACTGTCTGCACAGAAATGTAAAAAAGGCACAAAACAAACGTGGTTATTACTGGCTATTTAAAGAAGTATTTTAAGCACCTCATCAAAGCATCCATGGCCTCTTTTATGTGCCCTTCTCTTAATAGGGTATTACATGATTTTCATGGGGGGAAATCATTGTAGGGTTGATAACAAGTAGAAACCAGGCTGTTTTGAGGACTGAATTTGATCTCAGTGACATGGGAGCAACACATAAGCAATTCCTCATAGCCCGTGTCTAGCTGCCTTTTCTGAAAGCTGCGGCAACTGTGGCTATTTATGGAGTAAGAATTTTACTTCACTGCGTAAGAATTCATGCAACTGCAAGAATGGTTTGAATGCATTCCTCACTGCCAGCAAAACC